>NW_024387230.1:432909-997931 GCF_900408965.1 Simochromis diagramma | reverse complement strand
GGACCTTGCTTTTAAACTTGAGTTTGATGACAGAACAGAAGAATCGATCAGCTAGCTGAACACGTGTTTAGCTCCAGCACAGGAGAAAGACCTGATTGGATAAAGCTGCTACACTGGCAACACAAACGGAATCTGCAGTTCAAAAATAAACTAAATCCATGGTCTGTCTAAGTCTCCTGCTGCAAAATGATCTAAGAACTGTTTCGGCTGTGGTTCAAACAGTCATCTAGCTAACTTTCATCAGTGTCCTGCTGCCAGAGCTACTTGTAAACTGTGTGATAAAGTTTGTCCATGTCTGCTGCTCATCCAAGACAAGAGATGTTTGGCGAATCCACCTACCAAAACTGACTACACTTTACTTAACAGACACTTTGTATTCATCAAAAAGATTAAAATGCAGCATAAATGTGAGCAGACCTACTTCCTCAGCTAAGGACATCCATCTTTTTTTTCGACACAGGCTCAGCAGTTTGTATTTTGCCTAACACATCTACAAAGAGCACTTCAGTGATACACCACTAAAACCACCTGATCTTCAACTGGTTACATACAAAAAGAAAATAATTCCTGTGTTAGGCTGAACATCACCCTTTTAGGCAACACTGTTCTACCCCCATGTGCTGCTCCTGCTGCTTTTGTGATCTCTACAAACACATCACCTGCTTCCTGCTTCCCTGCTGCCCAGATATTGACTGTGTGCATAAAGTGAAACAACTCTGAAAAACAACTCTCATGCCTCCGAATGAGGCAAGATTTTCTTGTAAAAACAAGGGGGGCCTAGAAAAAAAAAGTTTAGGAGCCACTGCTGTAGACAAACACCAGGGTCCTCTCTAACGATGGCTGCCACCCTCACATCTTACACACACACACAGACAACTCTAACATGTTGCCCCATCTCACAGGCCTATGCCTTCCCTTCAAGGAGAGAGATTTACGCTCTTTTCACTGAGCTGTTGCCTCCCTTCTTCCACAGAAGAGCAGGAGGGCCCCACTCTATCTACTTACTGGAATGGCCACTGTGTGTGTTTCTGTGTAGAACACATGTGATAGAGCATAAGACACGTTTGTGAAGCTAACCTAAGTGACAAAGCGATACTACTATTGCTAAAGTGATATGGTTAAAATATATGATCAATACATAGAATAAAGAAATTTCCACCACATGGCACAGAGAAACCTGCAGCGTTTGCTTCCTGCAAACTGTCTGCAACAGAACAAACGTTTTCTACTGTTGAAAAAGAAGCTCTTGCTGGTGTGTGGGCTGCAGAGAAAATGAGAACATATTTGTGAGGCTGATGTTTCACTCTGCAGACAGACCTCCAAGCTCTGACAACGCTGCTGAGCACCAAAGGCATTCATAGGGCGAGAATGAGTATCACCCGCTGGTCTGCTGTTATTTACCGCCCAGGTTCTCTGAGTCATACAGCTGACTGTCTATCTCGTCTGCTTCTGCCTGTTTCTTCACATCTCACTTCATATGCAGATCTTGAAATGGTAGCTCAAATTTCTGCCATGTCGTCACTTCCAGTTGCTGATTTTCACTCTGCCTGTTCGACTTGACCTGAACTGTTTGCTCTACGCTCACAAATACAAAGTGTTTTGTCTGCCGCAATCAAATCACTTGCACCTTATTACAACATCCATAATGAACTCTCAACTCTAAGTAATTATGTTCTCAGAGGCTCAAGGCTTGTTGCACCATGTTCAACGAGACCTAAACTGATCGCACAAAGGATTGTGAACACAAAACAAAGATTAAGAGACTTCTACTGGTGGCATCGACTGACTCCTACTCCAAATGGCCAGAGCTTGCCTTTTCATGTTCTGCTAATACTACTGATGTTATTCAGTTTATCTCATCTGTCTTTAGTCCTCACAGCAACCCAGAGAACATTGTAAGAGACAACGGTACACAGTTTACCTCTGAATTGTTCACCTCATTCCTCCAAAATAGAGGCATCTCACAGCAGAACATCTGTCTACTACCCAGCTCCAAATGAAGCAATTGAACAGGTTCATCGTGAACCTCTGCACCTGCATCCAGACATCAATCCAGCAGTCACAGCCATGGAAGCAGACTGTGTTGGATTGGCTTCAAGTTTACTGTACAACACTGCATGAGACAACTTCCATCTCTCCCTATGAACTCTTACATGGAAGAAAGATGCAGCCTGAACTGGACATACTATGTTTGCCTTCTGCTGTAAGAAATATCAGCTGAAGAGGCAACGTTACACTGATGCTAAGCATCAAGTATGGAAGCCATCTCACAGGAGAGAGAGTGAGGATGAGGAAACCACATCATTATGTTAGAGAACCCCAAATTTACTCCTCCTGACCTGGTAGCACGCAACTTAAGTTTTTAAGTTAAATAAATAAATAAATGAAGTGAATGAACAGTCATTTTGCTGTTCAGTTATGTCCTACAGCAACTACGACAACATTTGTAGACGAGTTCCTGAATTTATGTTTCAAATCTATGAGGCACCGCCTGGAAAATAATTGAAAATAAACACCTTCAAGCACGGAGAATACAACAGAATAAAGATTGTTGTCAATAAATGACAGTTAATCACAGCATCACTGCAAACAGCAGATAAATCAGCCTAAAAAATTATAATCAGTACAGCTCTGCTTATTTTCAATGAATTATATAAAATCAGAATTTCTGAATTTTTCTTCAGAGTGTTTCAATCACCAGAGAAAGAAATCTGATTAAACATGGCAGTCATGTAAATGCAGGAAGTTAGTGTATAAAAAATGAACCTGTTGTTTTGTGGAATCGAGCTCATTTCTCAGTCTCTCCATTTCTCTCTCCATCTTCTGTTTCTCTTTCTGGGCTTGACTGATGTTTCCAGAAAGCTGCAATTAAAGAGAAACAAAGACAGAGAAGACAAAAGTACCTTTTTATGTTTTTTGTTATAGCATGTGAGTGATTACACAGAGTCAACAAATTAATTACTATATGGAATCACAAGTTTGATATGATATAAACTGAAGAATGGAGAACCTAAAGAAACAACTGTATTTAAATTTCATTATAAGTAAATTAATTAAGCTTTGTCTTAAATTAAGAGTTTTCATATGAGAAGCAAGTATGTGTGACATCAACTCACACGGTCTCAATGAACTCAACAAATTTCTCTGTACATTTTCAACCAACAACAACACCCTGCAATAAAAGACAGTCTTCACCCTGATGAGAAAACACTGAATCTCAGAGTGACTGATGTCTGTAAAACTCTGAGGAGAGTGAGTGTATGAAAGGCAGCAGGACAACATTCAAGGACGAGTACTCAGAGAGTGCTGAGCAGCTAGCACACGTCCTTACAGACATCTTTAACACCTCGCTGGAGCAGAATGTTGTTCCATCATGTTTCAAATCTGTCACCATATCTCCAGCGCCCAAAAAATCCACCATCATGCGTTTTGCCCTTTGCATTAACTCCCTTAATAATGAAGTCCTTGTAGAGTCCCTTCCACATCAGTCTTTGGCCAAACCGCTCCACAGAGCGATGTCCTCTGCTCGTTACCTGAGCTTTACAAGAACAGTCACGTATGAATGCTGTTTGTTGGTTGATCATCTGCCAGGAGGTGGTGAGAAAACTGACCCCTCCCACAGGCATCAACACCCCCATGTGTATCTAGCTGCTGGTGTTCCTCACTGACAGAACTCACTCTGTGAGAGTGGGAAACAGCATCTTCAACTCCACCTGTCTCTACATTGTTTACTGAGCCCGCTGCTTTTCACGCTGCTGACACATGACTGCAGCGCTGCAACTTCCTCTAATCGCATGATTAGGAACGCAAATGACACAACAGTGGTGGGTCACATTATGGACAACACAGATCTGTCCTATAGAGCACCGGTGCAGTGTCAACAATCCTGAATGACAAGAAGACCAAGAACTTGATCATCAACTTCAGGACAAAACAGTCCAGTCATTCACCACTAATCACTGACAACAGAGCTGTGGAGGTAGTCAGCAGTGTCAACTTTCTGGGGGTACAGATAACTAAGAAGTTAGACTGGTCACCAAACACATCAGCACTGGTTAAATAGTCTCAGCAGTGTCTGAGCTTCCTGCTTCCTTCCAGGACTTCTCCTCCATCCATCCAGGATGTCGAGCACAGATGCTGTCTCAGCAGAGTCCATAACATCATCAGAGACTCCGCCCACCCCAATCATGCACTGTTCTACCTGCTGCCCTCTGGAAAGAGGTTTAGCAGCATCAGGACCAGGAAAGCCAGATGTTACAATAGTTTCATTCTCCAACCATCAGCACACCAACCACCCACTCTGACTGCCTCCCCCTCCCCTCTGTCCCCCATGACTGTATATTTACAGCAGTGTCATTTCATGGCTGAAATGATGATTGTACACTTTTCTGCTGCTGTTCGATATATTAAAGATCCTGCACAGGTTTTCTTTGCCACTAAAAATATTTCATAATCCTAATAACATTTCTTTACCTATATTGTTACACATTTATCCAAGACTCGTTTTTATATTTGAAACCTTTAGACTTATTTTTATTGATTTATTTATATTCTACAGTCTGATGACGAGTAAATGCACCACAATTTCATCCTGATGTGCACCAACTGTTCTGAATGACAATAAAGTGGTGATTCTGTTCTATTCTGATAGCTTTATACAAAGAGATTAAATCAAAGCTATTTTATGTAAATATAAGTGAGCTGATGTAGCCTGATGTTAACAACATGAAGTGTTGTGGGACGAGCTGAAAAATGTGTATAAGGTGGAGTTATAAGTGCTTTTGTGGTCAATGATACAAAACTGCAACAATGGAAGGAAACACACATGTGTGTGATTACACAATACAATCACACATTCATACATAAAGAAATAATAAATTAAGTTCTATATAGAATTAAGAGCCTGCTATGATATAAATTACAAAAGGACGATCCCAAAGAAACACATTCATTTGCATTTCATTATTAGTTAATAATTAATTGAGTATTTTAAATTAACAGTGTTGATATAAATGAAAAAAACGAAGATGATGAGTTTCTGCATGTCATCACTTTCTTTGGATGTAAACATGAATTATAATCTTGTTCAATATATAGAAACAGTTACTTTTATAGACATTTGGTGTCAAATAAACAAAATAAAAGAATTTTGGTGTCTTGTGTTGGTCAGTAAAGCATCAGTGTCAGAATTAAATGTAAAAAAATAAAAGCATTTTTTGTCTTTTGCCTTTGTTTCATCGTCTCTACGCATGCTCAATCATCCAGGTAAGTTTTCAGTGGGAGAAACCTTTCGTCACTCATCCAAGTGACTCTTCAGTCTCAGCTGACTGCAGGTTTCCCCAAATCTTATAAACAGTACATTTGCATAATTAATACGAGCACCACTGAAGGAACAATGGGCTGTGAGGTCAGATCCTTGATCAACATCATCATGTTTAAGGAACACGTCTGTTCAGTGACAAATAGTTGGAGATCAACATATTCCTAAATAAAAAATACACAAAGAACGAGGTTGCCACGTTCTTCGGTCATTTTGCTGTTCAGTTATGTCCTACAGCAACTACGACAACATTTGTAGACGAGTTCCTGAATTTATGTTTCAAATCTATGAGGCACCGCCTGGAAAATAAATGAAAATAAACACCTTCAAGCACGGAGAATACAACAGAATAAAGATTGTTGTCAATAAATGACAGTTAATCACAGCATCACTGCAAACAGCAGATAAATCAGCCTAAAAAATTATAATCAGTACAGCTCTGCTTATTTTCAATGAATTATATAAAATCAGAATTTCTGAATTTTTCTTCAGAGTGTTTCGATCACCAGAGAAAGAGATCTGATTAAACATGGCAGTCATGTAAATGCAGGAAGTTAGTGTATAAAAAATGAACCTGTTGGTTTCTGGAATCGAGCTCATTTCTCAGTCTCTCCATTTCTCTCTCCATCTCCTGTTTCTCTTCCTGGGCTTGACTGATGTTTCCAGAAAGCTGCAATTAAAAAGAAACAAAGACAGAGAAGACAAAAGTACGTTTTTATGTTTTTTGTTATAGCATGTGAGTGATTACACAGAGTCAACAAATTAATTACTATATGGAATTCAGAGGCTGACATGATATAACTTGAGGAACGGAGAACCTAAAGAAACAACCGTGTTTGAATTTCATTATAAGTAAATTAATTAAGCTTTGTCTTAAATTAAGAGTTTTCATATAATTGAAGCAAGTATGTGTGACAACAACACACACTGTCTCAATGAGGTCAACAAATTTCTCTGTACATTTTCAACCAACAACAACACCCTGCAATAAAAGACAGTCTTCTCCTTGATGAGAAAACACTGAATCTCAGAGTGACTGATGTCTGTAAAACTCTGAGGAGAGTGAGTGTATGAAAGGCAGCAGGACAACATTCAAGGACGAGTACTCAGAGAGTGTGCTGAGCACAGATGGGCAATAACGCGTAATCCGATTACATTTTCAAGTAACGAGTAATGTGATAGGTTTAGGTTTTTGGAGAAGTGATCAGTAATTAGTAACTATGTCCTCTGCTCTTCACCTGAGCTTTACACATCTGGAGGACACAGTCACATACAATTTCAGCATTATGACACCCCCCACCCCCACCTCTGTCTTCTGAGCGATGCTTTCACTGACCTTTGATTCCAGTGTAGGAAATGTTTCCATCAGCTTCTGAATGATTTCATCCTTCTCGTTCTCAGATACGATGATCTGTCAGAAAGACAGACAGATGTTGATGTTTCTGCAGCGCTTTGTTGATAAAAGTGACAAAATTATTGAAGCTTCACACTGTGAGCAACATGTTTCCAACCATTGTGTCCTGATTGGTGTTTATTTTTCAGTGATACAGACTGTAGAGAGTAATATGTAAAGAATCTAAATGATTTTATTTACAGTCATAAACACACAAAAACTAAAATCACTTTATTTCTTAGACATTTTATTTAAACACAACTACTGAGGATTAGTGCAACTCTGTGCTACTCTGCTCCAGCTTATGACCTTCAACCACACAAGTCTCATATACTCTACAGTCTAATAGCACATTTATTTTTGTTGTCAGTTTAAGGTTTGTAGAATAATAATGAACTTAAACATAACCACAGCTTTTACAAGGATACAGTAACGTGTCTTTAATGAAATGAACCTGAGCAATATTCTCACTCTTGTCTTTGTCTCTTCACTCACAGTTAATCACATCAAACGTAACAATAAACAGAAGTTTTAAATCTCACTTCACTTACTGCTATTTGATCAGGTGTGTGATAACATCAATATTTAATAGCACGCTCAAATTTCAACAACACAAAATGCTCTCAGTTTAAAAAAAAAAACAACCACAAAATAAATAAAATAAATATTCAGCTGTGGTAGATTCCTGCATATCAAACACACTGATTTTACAACAGACTTTTTCATCTTTGCTGTGGAGCATTTTTTACAGTGTGTCATCCTATTTTTCCCACATATTTGGGAGTTTGCCTTGTAACCGGAAGGTTGCCGGTTCGAGCCCTGGCTTGGCCAGTCTCGGTTGCTGTGTCCTTGGGCAAGACACTTCATCCGTTGCCTACTGGTGGTGATCAGAGGGCCCGGTGGCGCCAGTGTCCGGCAGCCTCGCCTCTGTCAGTGCGCCCCAGGGTGGCTGTGGCTACAATGTAGCTGCCATCACCAGTGTGTGAATGTGTGTGTGAATGGGTGGATGACTGGATATGTAAAGCACTTTGGGGTCATTAGGGACTAGTAAAGCGCTATACAAATACAGGCCATTTATTTACCATTTTACATCCATAAAATCTCTTTTTCTCATATTTAAGACCTTTAGATTTAGATTAGTTTATTTATATTGTACAGTCTGATGGTGAGTAAATACTGATGTTTACAATTATACAATTCACAAAGAGAGTTAAATCAGCAAAATCACAATGTTTATAAACTGAAAGACAAACCTCTGGATTTTTGTCCTCCAGCTGATTCTTCCGTTTATCTGATGTTTGTTGGAGCTGATTGATGATTTCAGTATTCTTCTTCTCTGACTGCAGCTGAAATGTTACATGAAGAAAGAGCAGAAGGAAGAAATCTTCATGTTTAAGACACAATAATGAAACACAACCAGAGTCACATTAAAACTGTATGATGTAAATATAAGGGAGCTGAACCTTTCACCTCAGGACGTGACAAAACGCTGACATGTTACACGTTGGGAAAGAGAGCGGTCTCAAAGGAGATGTTATTATTTTGCTTCTTTGTCACTGCTTGTAAGAACCCTGTTCATGCTGTATTGATCCCTTTGCAAAGGTTTTAACTTTCTTTTAAAAAATCTCAGAAAATCACTTTGATTTATTTTTTCCACAACATCCAAAAAATCTCTGTACAGAGAAATTTCTGCTGTGACTGATGTTTGGCTGTAGACTGCCTGAACATGCAGATCTTAAACTGAGTGGGGAGGGTTAGGACAATGAGACCCTGACATCCAGCACATATTCTTACATGTACACTTCCTGGATTCTTTTTTATATTTCAGACCTTCAGATTTGGTGAGTAAATATTGATGTGCACTCTATTCATGAAGAGAGTCGAGTCAGTAAATTTTAAATGTTTACAACTGAAAGACAAACCTCAGGAGAATTCTTCTCCAACTGATCCTTCAGTGTTGCTGTTGTTTCTTTCACCTGCTGGAGCTGCTGTTTGATGTTTTCAGTAATCTTCTCTGACTGCAGCTGAAATGTTACATGAAGAAAGAGCAGAAGGAACAAATGTTCATGTTTAAGACACAATAATGAAACATGACCAGTCACATTAAAGCTGTATGATGTAAATATAAGGGAGCTGATGTAGCATGATGCTAACAACATTAAGTGTTGTGGGATGACGTCAACAATCTTGCAGTGGTAGGATTTCAAAGTTGTGTTTGGTTAATGATACAGAAACTGCTGCTGGACAAAACTGCAGGAATATAAGTGCACAGGTCTGTGATCATTGGGAGGATGACAGCATCACATGTGTCCATGTTTACCTCTGTGTGCTGAGAGATGCTGAGCTTTGAGTCCAGTGTAAGAAGTGTCTGCATCAGCTTCTGAATGAATTCAGTCTTCTCTATCTCAGATTTGATCATCTGTCAGAAAGAAAGACAGATGTTGATGTTTCTGCAGCGCTTTGTTGATAAAAGTGCCAAAATTACTGAAGCTTCACACTGTGAGCAACATGTTTCCAACAATTGTGTCCCCTTACACAGTCTGATTGGTGTGTTTTTTATTGATACAGACTAGGGCTGGTACGACGCGTCGACATAATCGATTATGTCGACACGTAAAATACGTCGCTTGTCAAAACAATGTGCGTCATTGCTTGTCACACAAGCTGGCCACATACTGAATAACTGTCTAATGTAAAGCTTGTGTTCACTTTGTGAAAGCTTGTGTTCCACAACAACATTTACTTTAAGTAAAAAGTGTTGTTTTAGGGCAGCAACAGGAGAGGCAAAAGTGTCACCTGTATTTGGAAGTGAGTAGAAAATTATTTGTCCCTCTGTTTTTAGGAGTAACGTAAAACTTTACCAACAAACACAAAAAACAAAAACAGTCTAGTTGTTTTGTTTTATAAATCAGATTTTATAAATGTTTTGTTTGTGTGTGTGTTTAAGTAAAATCTACTTTTATTTTTGGAGACACTACATTAAAAATCAAATATATCCTTTGGGCCTTCATTTATTTAAATTATTTAGATAATTCAAATAAAACATTTAAATACATTTTTCATCGTCACTTATTTGTATGAACCAATTTATTTAAAGCTTTAATGTGACTGGTCGTGTTTCATTATTGTGTCTTAAACATGAACATTTGTTCCTTCTGCTCTTTCTTCATGTAACATTTCACCTGCAGTTGGAGAAAAAGCCTCAAGAAATATGTACAATTGACAAAAATAATAAAAAAAAAATAAAATAATGCAGTAAATAATAAAAAAAAGTTTGGACATAAATATATTTTAAAACAACAGCCTAGAAAGGTACTGTACAGTGCTCTACAGTTTCACTTGGTTGCAGTTTTTGAGTTAATTTGATTCATTATTGTGTCTTGAACATTTCTTCCTTCTGCTCTTTCTTCATGTAACATTTCACATGAACACTGAAACCATCAATCAGCTCCTGCAGGAGAAACAAGCAGCAGAGAAACTGAAGAATCAGTTCAAGTCCAAATGTCACAAGGTTTGTTCTTCCACTGTAAACATTTTAATATGCTGACAAAATCCTCTTTATCTCTGTATTGTAAAGAGTTATGAAGGAAACTTTAGATGTAATTTTGTTTATTTGACACCAAATGTCTAATTGATTCTAATTCTCTTATTTCTATATAGAACTTAATTTATTAACTTTTTATGAATGAATGTGTGATTGCATTGTGTAATCACACACATGTGTTTTGCCTTCCATTGTTGCAGTTGCAGAGTAAGGAAGGAAAATTATTTTGTTCATTTGTTGACTGTTAAAGTATTTCTATACATAAACATGTTGCTCACAGTGTGAAACTTCAGTAATTTTGTCACTTTTATCAACAAAGTGCTGCAGAAACAACATCTGTCTTTCTTTCTGACAGATGATCAACTCTGAGAAGGATGAAATCATTCAGAAGCTGACGGAAACATTTCCTGCACTGGACTCAAAGGTCAGTGAAAGCATCTCTCAGCACACAGACGTAAACATGAACATATGTGATGCTGTCATCCTCCCAATGATCACAGAGCTGTGCACTTATATTCCTGCAGTTTTGTCCAGCAGCAGTTTCTGTGTCAGTAACCAAACACAACTTTGAAATCCTACCACTGCAAGATTGTTGACATCATCCCACAACACCTAATGTAGCTCCCTTATATTTACATCATACAGCTTTAATGTGACTGTTTGTGTTTCATTATTGTGTCTTAAACATGAAGATTTCTTCCTTCTGCTCTTTCTTCATGTAACATTTCACCTGCAGTCAGAGAAGAATACTGAAATCATCAAACAGCTCCAGCAAGTGAAAGACAGAGTAGAGAAACTGAAGAATCAGTTGGAGAAGAATTCTCCTGAGGTTTGTCTTTCAGTTGTAAACATTCAAAATGTGCTGACTCAACTCTCTTCATGAATAGAATGCACATCAGTATTTACTCACCAAATCTGAAGGTCTGAAATATAAAAAAAGAATCCAGGATGTGTACATGTAAGAATATGTGCTGGATCTCAGGGCCTCATTGTCCTAACCCTCCCCACTCAGTTTAAGATCTGCATGTTCAGGCAGTCTACAGCCAAACATCAGTCACAGCAGAAATTTCTCTGTACAGAGATTTTTTGGATGTTGTGGAAAAAATAAATCAAAGTGATTTTCTGAGATTTTTTAAAAGAAAGTTGAAACCTTTGCAAAGGGATCAATACAGCATGAACAGGGTTCTTACAAGCAGTGACAAAGAAGCAAAGTAATAACATCTCCTTTGACACCGCTCTCTTTCCCAACGTGTAACATGCCAGCGTTTTGTCACGTCCTGAGGGGAAAGGTTCTACAACAAACCTTCTGTGTCCCTATGATATGCTCCTGGTGGTAACACACGATCCAGCTGTTTATTCCAGCCCTAACCACAGCCTTAATCGTGTCAGACAGTGTTTTTCAAAGCGATGAGAAAGTAAAATAAATGTACATGTGTAGATTCATTCCAAACGGTTCTCATGTTTCCAAACGTCTAACATACAGACATGTTGGGTGGGCGAAAGCATAACATACCGACGATTTGTCACAGTGTCGATATGTTACGCTTTGGGATAAGAACATGTTGCTCCTTTATGGCCATCGTGTGGATACAGTCTTTGTCTGTTCAGTTGTAGGAAGCAGGATGTAGAACCTTCACTCATTCTTTGTTTAACAAACTTTAGCCACATACCAAAAGCACAATGAGGATAGAAGAGGATGAAACACTGTAAAACCTGCTCCACAGTAAAGTAGAAAGTTAGATTTTTTTATTTTTTTTTAAAACTGACAGCATTTTGTGCTGTTAAAATTTGAACTTATTCCTTATTAAATATTGACGTTATCACACACCTGATCAAATAGCATTAAGTGGAAGTGAGATTTAAAGTTTATGTTTATTGTTACGTTTGATGTGATTAACTGTGTGTGAAGAGACAAAGACAGGAGTGAGAATATTGCACATGTTCATTATATTAAAGATGCAGTTGAAACCAGATATTTACAGACACTTCAGAAAAAAAACATTTTTCTTTACTGTCAAACATCAAATCAGAGTAACATTTTTTGTTAACATATTTTTTGTATTTGTGAAATGTCCGAATAGAGAAAGATATTTGTTGTGGGTTTTTTATTACTTTCATCAGAGTCAGAAGCATACATGCACTTCTTAGTATTTAGTAGAATTACTGTCAAACTGTTTCACTTCAGCCAAACGTTTCAGATTTCCTTCCACAAACTTTCTCAATAGTTTTCTGGAATCTGGGCTCACTGAGACAGAACTGGTGTAACTGGGCCGGGTTTGTAGGCCTTCTTGCTGTCACTCACCTTTTCAGTGCTGCCCACAAATTCTCTGTGGGACTGAGATCAGAGCTTTGTGATGGCCACTCTGACACCCTTTGTTGTCTTTAAAACACTTTGTAACTAATTTGGAGGTATGTTTGGGGTCATTGTCCATTCGGAAGACCAGTTTACATCCAAGGTTCAACGTTGTGGCTGATGTCTTCAGATGTTGCTTAAGCGTGTACTGTTTACGTGATCTATTTTGTGAAGTGCATCAGTCCCTTCTGCAGCAAAACAGCTCCACAACATGATGCTGTCGCCCCCACACTTCAGAGTTGGGATGATGTTCTGAGGCTTCAAAGCTTCCTCCTTTTTCCTCAAATATAAAGTTTATCATTACAGTTCAGTTTTTGTTTGGTCAGACCTCAGGACATGTCCCCAAAGATTAAGATTTTTGTCCCCATGTTGCAAACTGTAGTCTGACTTTTTTATGATGGTTTTCAAGTATGGCTTTTTCCTCCAAGAGTAATCTTTCAGCTCGTGGTACAGGACTCACTCAGTGACGCTGTTTTTCTAGTGTCAGTCAGCATCTTCACAAGGTCTTTTCCTGATGTCCTGGATTTGTTTTGCACATTTCACACAAAAAAATTCCTCTTTTGGACTCAGAATCTGTCTCCTTCCCTAGCGGTTTGATGGTTGTACGTTCCCATGTTTTTATACTTGTGTATTATTGTCTGAACTGATGAACGTGGGACCTTCAGTTATCTGGAAATTGCACCAATAGATGAGCCGCACATGTGGAAGTCCACAGTTGTTTTCCTGAAGTCTTGTTAGATAAAGACACAATAAACTTAGTGCATGAAAGTAATGAAAAAACATGTGTTCTTTGTCTTTATACTGACATTACACAAATACAAAAATATGTTAACATTTATTGATCTAAAACAAAACAAAAAAGTTTGACGGTAAAGAAAAAAGTTTTTTTATGAAGTGTTTGTAAATACCGTAATTGTCGGGCTATAAGCCGCTACTTTTTGCACAAGCTTTGAACCCTGCGGCTTTTAGTCAGGTGCGGCTTTTCTATGGATTGTCCATGAGCGGATTTGTTTTGTTTGTTCCGCTGTTGTACGGCACTACGTTGCCTGGCGGAAGGATCGGGGTTCAAGAGTGGTATGTTGGTCACATGTCCATCCGCCAGTAGTGCCGTACGAAGCACAAAAAACAAACTTCAAAGTAGCGCTACGCGTTCAGCTGGAGGCCTGGTGTGCGGCGATAAACTTGCAAAAAGCAAGTTATGCCCAACTCCACCATTGGATTCTGACAGCGTGGAAAAGTGTGAAAACATCCACGATCACCAACGGATTTCGAAGGGCTGGACTGCTGCATGATGGAGAGGACTCTGACACTGACAACGAGGATTTCTTTGGTTTTGAAAGTGACAATGAAGGAGAGAAGCTGAGAGTGGATGACGAAGCCACCCTGAGCCTGTTCGTTTCCGACACTGGAGGAGAGGACTTTGGTGATTTTAGTGGCAGGAAGAAGAGAAAGATGGAGTGACTGACTTTTCTTCTTGTTAAAGCCGTGTCACTGCACCCGAGCCTAAAAGGTAGTCAGAATCTATTTTTCTGGTGTGCTGTAGGTTATTGTTATGTACTACATTTGTTACTCATTTATGAAGCACAGTACATGTTTTGTACTTGTAATTACCGCTACTTGTACATATACCCTAAAAGGTTATGCAAATATGTAGCCATAACTTGTTTTTCAAAATATTAATAAAAGGGATGTGTCTCCAAACAGCCGTCTCTTTCCTACTGCGGTCAAGTGAGCCCTCACTTCGTAAGTGAGGGCTCACTTGACCGCAGTCTCTTTCCTGACAATTCGCTTTGTGCATATTCTCTTACATATGATAAGTCAACATTGAAACACCTGCGGCTTTTAGTCAGGTGCGGCTAATGTATGTACAAAACAGGATTTTCCCCTGATTTTAGCTTGTGCGGCTAATATTCAGGTGCGCTCTGTAGTCCGGGAAATACGGTATCTGGTTTCACCTGTGCATTAAAGTATCCTTGTAAAAGCTGTGGTTCTGTTTAAATCCTTAATTATTCTATAAAATTCACATTGACAAAAATAATAAAGGTTTTTTTCAGGCATCAGAGTCTACAATTTATTGTCAAGGTCATAACCTGGAGCAGAGTAGCACCAACACTCATTTGTTGTATTTAAATAAAGTGCTGATGAAATAAATTGACTTTAGTTTAGTGAGTTTGTGACCGTAATTAAATTAATCATTAAAATAACTGCACCAATCAAATTGAGTAAGAGGACACAATAGTTAAAACATGTTGCTCACAGTGTGAAGCTTCAATAATTTTGTCACTTTTATCAACAAAGTGCTGCAGAAACAACATCTGTGTGTCTTTCTTTCTGACAGACGATCAAATCTGAGATGGAGAAGGATAAAATCATTCAGAAGATGCTGCAGACATTTCCTACACTGGACTCAAAGGTCAGTGAAAGCATCTCTCAGCAGACAGAGGTAAACATGGACACATGTGATGCTGTCATCCTTCCAATGATCACAGACCTGTGCACTTATATTCCTGCAGTTTTGTCCAGCAGCAGTTTCTGTGTCATTAACCAAACACAACTTTGAAATCTTACCACTGCAAGATTGTTGACATCGTCCCACAACACTTAATGTTGTTAGCATCATGCTACATCAGCTCCCTTATATTTACATCATACAGCTTTAATGTGACTCTGGTTGTTTCATTATTGTGTAGAAAAAACTCCAGGATTTGAAACAAACAGCAGAGCTGCTGAAGACTGAGCTGGAGTCCAGAAGTCATGAGGTTTGTGTTTCCATAAACATTATGAATTTGTTGACTGAATTTGTAGAATCAAAGTGCACACCAGTATTTTTCTACAATATGTGTAGAAAAAAAAATTCTAGGCTATATTTATTTAAGAACATTAAAAAGTCTCTCTGCATATTATTAGTGAGTTATTATTAGCATATGACAAAGATTCTATGATATGCATATTATCACAGAATCTTTGGATCTTTGAGTTTAAACGTGTTGAGACAGTTTACAACCAGAAAACTGTTTCTGATAGAATGAAGAGTAGACTGATATATTAAATATTCCTTTATTGGGGGAGAAAATCAGACCATGTCATAACTGCTTTAAGTCATACAGAATAGATATCAGAGCCTTAAACACAGTCGTAAATTCCCACAGTGTGCACTATGTGCTTCGAATATTGTGTGTAGGTTTTGTTTCATACAGATCACCGCAAAACATGTTGCTCACAGTGTGAAGCTTCAATAATTTTGTCACTTTTATAAACTAAGCACTGCAGAAACATCAACATCTGTCTTTCTTTCTGACAGATGATCAAATCTGAGAAGGAGAAGGATGAAATCGTTACGAAGCTGATGAAAACATTTCCTACACTGGAAACAAAGGTCAGTGAAAGCATCGCTCAGTAAGTAAAAATAACATGATTCTAGTTCATCTAAACCTAAATCTATGTTAACTGGAAGTAGAGTTTAGTCAACAGTCCACAACTGATTCTCTTCATAGCTGGATCACCCAGATTAAACTACTTGGTGTTACTATAAATCTCCACCTCATGGTCTCAGCATAGAGACTCTGTCATTAAGAAAATGAGACAGGCCACAGCTGTGGTTAGGAAATGCTCCGTCTAAATAAGATGTTATTAACGCACGATCGGATAGATAATAAACATTTTTAGCTTCCAGTACAAACTAAATTACACTTTGGCTTCTTCTTATTTATAAAGAAAGCAACACTGTTAAACACAACACATGTTTTCTCTGCTCAGCTGCAGTATTGTATGAAATACACAATCATGCTACACGGTGTGTAACAAACTGCAATTTAGTAATTCCTTGATCCAAAAGCAATTTTTAAAAAAAATCGTTATATTGAGAGCATATTTTAAGAGGAATAAACTGCCTTAGAGAACTAGCTACTATTCCTAATTTAAAAATAAAAATAAAAATGTATTTACACAGTTTTTGATTATTGTAAATATTGTAAGAGGGTTTTTGATTTTTATGCATTGTGCACGAAGACCAGCAATCACTGTTGTGGGAGCTAATGGGGTTCCTTATATATAAGTAATAAATAAATAAAAAACACTTAATGTTGTTAACATCATGCTACATTTCACCTGCAGTGGAAGAAGAACACTGATATCATCGAACAGCTCGTGCAGGTGGAAAAAAAAGCAGAAGACCTGAAGAAGCAGCTGGAGCCCCAAACTCATGAGGTTTGTCTTTCCATTTTTCTATAATTGAATAGAATAAAAGTGCACATCAGCACTTACTCACCAGCAGACTTTACAGTATAAACGAAAAATAAACAAATCTAAATCTAAGGGTCTAAATATATCATCCATACATGATCTTGAGGCAGTCTACAACCAAACCTCAGTCAGTGTCATGGTAAATTTTCTGTGGGAGTTGTGGACTCTCAGGCAAAACTGTGCTGGAAATAGTTTTATTCCCAGAAATCAGTGACGTGAACATGAACTGGGAACTAACTCTTTGAAATACTACTACAGAAACTTTCTAAACAGACAAGACACACAGCGAGACCGAGCTCACAACACCAAATAGATGAGACACATATATCATATACACAAGAGGACATCAGGGCAGAGAGGAGACACCCGGGAAACACAGCTGGACATGATGCACACAGGACAGGAGACTGTCAGAATAAAACAGCAAACATGAGAAACACACACTGAGACACACTGAGTGCAAATGAGACGGAGAGACGTGACTGGGGACCAGAAAGGCAAATAAGCATGGAGACAAGACTGAGACACAAATAACAAACAGAACTAGACACAAGAGGACGGGGAACACAGAGGGAGGGCTTATTCTAACCTAAACACCTTATAGCATAATATAAATGAAACCAACATAGAATATTCAAACATTATAAAGTCCAGAGACCTGGAACCACTGTGTCACTGACTCAGGACCATGACAGTCAAAGCAGAAACTTCACTTCTGGTGTTTGTGATCATGCAGAGGATCAGCTGTGTTTCAGCTTCTCATTAAACTAAAGCTGCTGCTTCACTTTACATACATGATTTGTTGGCTTTATGTGATGGTGCTGCTGTCATAGGCTGATGGAGAGGAGTAAACTCACTGCTGTGTAAAAGGATCGTTCCTGATGTGATTGTCATTCACATGTTAGAAGCAACAACTTTCAGTTTTCCAGTTTAGATTTCAATCTGAAAAGTCTCCTGTTGGTCTCAGTAGAGAGCATTTCTTCCTTCTTCTCTTTCTTCATGTGACATTTCACCTGCAGTGGACGGAGAAAACTGAAACCATCCATCAGCTCCAGCAGTTGAAACAAGCAGCAGAGATCCTGAAGATTCAGCTGGAGTCCAAAAATCAGCAGGTTTGTCTTTTCATCATAAATATTCTGAATTTGCTGACTCAGCTCTTTATGAATAAAATAATAGTAAAAATCAGTATTTACTCACTAACAGACTATTTAGATAAATAAATAAAACTAAATGTAAAGGTGTGAAATATATTTTAAATATGGATTTGGAAGCTACACATGCTGCTGTCGATCTCAGTAAATAAACAGTCACCTTCCTCCCTCTACAGGGATTTTTAGATGTTGATGAAAGAGGATGAAACACTTTACAATCAACTCTTTGGTAAAATGTTTTTCCCATCAAATCAGTGTTTTCTAACTTTGATATGCAGAATCTACCAGAGCTGAATATTTGGTCTAATGTAGATTTTTCTTAAACTGACAGCATTTTGTGTTGTTGAAATTTGGTTCTATAAACTTTATATTGGCAGCAATAATAAAATTTCTTTCCACTATGTTTTTATTTATTGTTCTGATTACAGTTCATAAGCTGAAGCACCAACCCTCAGCAGTTTTAGTTGAGTTTAGTTTTTATGAGTTTGTGACTTTACGTAATTTAGATCCTTTACATTTTATCATTTATCTATTTCACATTTCATTACAACAGCAATGTTGATCAAAGTGCTTTACAAAAATACAAAATAACTAGTAAAATAATTTATAATATTAGTACCAAACATCAAATACCAAATAACTCTCATACTCTATTAAAAGCCAGTGAATACAAATGTATTTTAAGATAAGATTTAAAAGATTGACAGTAGGAGTCTGTCTGATGTGTAGGCGTCGATTATTCCACAGTTTAGGAGCTACGACTCCAAACGCTCAATCACCTCTGTGAACCAGCTTTGACCTTTGTATGGCTAAAAGCAAAAGATCATCTGATCTAAGAGACCTAGAAGGTGGTCAGACAAATACCTGAGAGCCTGTCCCTTCAGGGCTTTGTAAGTTAACAATAAAATTTTAAAATGAATTCTGAAGTGAACACGGAGCAAGTGAAGAGAGGCAAGCACCGGGGAAATATGTTCAAGTCTTTTAGTTTGTGTCAGAAGACGAGCTGCAGCATCTGGACCAACTGCAGTCTTGCATGGCAGGTCTGGTTAACTCAAACATTTAAGGAGTTCCAGTAGTCCAGCTGGGATGTAACAAAAGCATGGATCGTCCTTTCAAAGTTTTTAAAAGATAAAAATGATCTCACCTTAGATAAAAGCCTAAGTTTGAAAAAAGGCTGCTGTACAACTGAGCTGATCTGTTTTCAAAGGTGAAATTACTGTCAAATACAACCCCAAAACTTTTGGCATGTGATTTAATAAAAGGCTAAAAACTGTGCAGGTTCAAATGAAAGTTTCTGGGATTGCCACATAGTCCAAAAATTATGATTTCAGTTTTGTTTTCATCAAAATTCAGGAAGTTAAAGGCCATCCAGGCTTTAACTTCACAGAGAAACTGAAGTGAGGCAGAGCAGCTTCAGTTCAGTTGAAGAAAGATCTGATTGTCATCGAGATATGAATGGAAACAATATTATATTTTCCAAAAAATAGTCCTGGAAGCAGCATATTAATAGATAATAAAATTGGCCTTAGTGTAGATGCCTGGGGAACACCACAAGTAAGGGGAGCTGAGGAAGAGATACAATCTCCAAAGCTCACAGAGGAAGTCCTGTCAGACAGGTAAGACCTGAACCACTCTGATGGAAGGACCTTGATGCTGCAATGCTCCAATCATGAGATCGAGATGCTGTGGTCAACAGTATCAAAGGCAGCGGTCAGATCCAAAAGCAAAAACAGAGCTGAGTCTCCTGAGTCAGAGGTTAATAAAAGATCATTAAGAACTTTTTAAAATTTAAACCAGACAGAAACCTCTCAAGAGCACATCGTCCATTTACAAAAGATTGCAGCTGAACAAATACAATCTTTCCCAAATTCTTCATAGGAAAGGAAGCTTTGAAATAGGCCTGAAATTTGCGAGGACAGATGAATGGAGATTATTTTTTTAAGTACAGGCTTTACAACAGCTTGTTTAAAACAGGCTGGCACAACACCTGAACTAAGACCGCTGTTAAAAATCCTTAACATGTCAGAACTGCAGTTTTCGTGCAGTTTTTTATCTTATTGATTTTTTTTTTTTAAGTAATAGAAAATTGTTCCAATTATTGTTGGCACGATAGCAGCTAAAAAGCTTGAAAAGTGTAGAATAAAATCCTTGTGATATTTTGAAGGTGTGTATACAGCTGCAACACCAGAAGTTCAAAACTTTATTAAGAGTCACTTAAGAGTTATTTGCAGGTGAGCTTCATCCTAGAAACAGCAGCCACTCCACCACCACGCCTACTCATCGTCAGCATGGTAAGATATTCAGTCTGAAGGTAAAAGTTCAGTAAAACAGCTGGACTCACCGGCTCTCACAAGCTTTGATCCAGTTCCTGATTAGTGAAGAAGTCCTTAAGAATTTATTTTTAACAAAACTTTTAAGTTTTCTTTGCTAGCGATCAAGCATTAACGAGACTCAGTGGGACCAGTGGCTCAGCGGCTGATGTGGATGCCCGACCTATCAGCCGTAGGTTCTGAGGGTTTACTTCACCCTGTGAGGAAGGGGAGGATGCTGGCGTGGGGTTATTGTAGTAAACCCAACAAGAGGTGTAAGCCATATACAGAGAACACCAGTAATCGAATCCAGTCGGGATAGCATGAAGTGTTTTTGCAAATCATGCCAAGGTAGCCTTCATTTTCACTAATAAGCCAATGCATTTTACACGGCATCTACGACGCTCTCTCAGTTGAAGTACAGTTCAGTTCATTTTTTATTTCAAACATGTGTATTAACAATCATTACAAAATATAATTCCATTCATTTGTTTGAAAAGGAGTAGGCAGAAATATACACTTATTAGTCCCTACCCCCTCAAACAGAGACCAGCTGGAACTCCTGACAGGAATTGTGGGGAGAAGGTTCCCTGATATCCACGACAGCAATAAACAGGTTTTAAATAAGAAGATCTTTTAGCCAAAGGTGTTGGTGATTATATACAAGCAGGAAGTTAGCATTTTTAAGACAAATAATAAATAAAACATGTACAGTCTGTATCATTAAAGTGAGAGGACACGATGGTTGGAAACATGTTGCTCACAGTGTGAAGCTTCGATAATTTTGTCACTTTTATAAACGAAGCGCTGCAGAAACATCAACATCAACATCTGTCTGTCTTTATTTCTGACAGATGATCAAATCTGAGAGGGAGAAGGATGAAATCATTCAGAAGCTGATGGAAATATTTTCTACACTGGACTCAAAGGTCAGTGAAAGCACCTCTCAGCACACAGAGGTAAACATGGACACATGTGATGCTGTCATCCTTCCAATGATCACAGACCTGTGCACTTATATTCCTGCAGTTTTGTCCAGCAGCAGTTTCTGTGTCATTAACCAAACACAACTTTGAAATCTTACCACTGCAAGATTGTTGACATCATCCCACAACACTTAATGTTGTTAACATCATGCTGCATCAGCTCCCTTATATTTACATCATACAGCTTTAATGTGACTGGTTGTGTTTCATTATTGTGTCTTAAACATGAACATTTCTTCCTTCTGCTCTTTCTTCATGTAACATTTCTCCTGCAGTGGAAGAAGAATACTAAAATCATCAATCAGCTCCAGGAGGTGAAAGAAACAGCAGAGAAACTGAAGCAGCTGGAGAAGAAGAATCAGAAAAATCTGGAGGTTTGTGTTTCCATTATAAACATTTTGAATTTACTGACCCAACTCTCTGTGTGAATAGAATAATTGCACACATCAATATTTACTCCCCATCAGACTGTACAGTATAAATGAATCAATAAATCTAAATCTTAGCATCTCAATTATAAAAAAAAACTCCCAGATATATACATGTAAGAATATAAGACAAAACAGTGTGCATGCATAATAAGGTTGATTCTGTTCATCTGGACGTAACGTTTTCAGTGGGAGAAACGTTTTGTCACTCATCCAAGTAACTTCTTCAGTTTCAGCTGACTGCAGGTTTCCAAACCTTATAAACAGTAGATTTATATAATTACTTAAAAAATCAGCAGCACTGATGAACAATGGCCTGTGCGTGCATATTATTAGTAAGGAAAAAGTAAAAGCTGGTTTTAGTTTTAGAAACTCTAAATTGAAACTAAGATATTTCCTTAGTGTTATTTACAAATATTAATTGATGTTTTCCAGCTTATATTTACATAATACAGCTTTTATTTCCAGCTTTATTTAAATCCTATTGTTTTACTAATATTGTGTCTTAAACATGAACATTTCTTCCGTCTGCTCTTTCTTCATATAACATTTCAGGGTGAGACAGACAGTGAAATCCTCAAACAGCTCCAGCAGGACAAAAAAACAGCAGAGAAGGTGGAGCAGCTTCAGGTTTGTCTTTCTGTTATAAACATTCTGAAATTACTGAACTCTATTTATAAATAGAATAACTGCACACATCAATATTTACTCACCGTCAGACTCTTTAATATAAATGAATAAATTGATATTAGATTTAAATCTACGTGTCTCAGTTAAATAAATAAAAAAATCCAGGATATATATATGTAAGTATATAGAAAACAAATTGTCCATGCGTATTCCCAGAAAGTTGATTCTGTTCATCTGGACGCAGCGTTTTACATAATTCATTAAATCAGCAGCACTGATGAACGATGGGCTGTGCGTGCATATTATTAGTAAGTAAAAAGTAAAAGCTGGTTTTTAGTTTTAGAGACTCTGCATTGAAACTAAGATATTTCCTTAGTGTTATTTACAAATATTTATTTATGTTTTCCAGCTTATATTTACATAATACAGATTTTATTTCCAGCTTTATTTAAATCCTATTGTGGTATTAATATTGTGTCTTAAACATGAACATTTCTTCCTTCTGCTCTTTCCTCATATAACATTTCAGCTCCAGGCTAAGACAGACAGTGAAATCCTCAAACAGCTCCAGCAGGACAAAGAAACAGCAGAGAAGCTGAAGCAGCTTCAGGTTTGTCTTTCTGTTATAAACATTCTGAATTTACTGAACTCTATTTATGAATAGAATAACTGCACACATCAATATTTATTCACCATCAGACTCTTTAATATAAATGAATAAGTTTATATTAGATTTAAATCATCTGGACGCAGCGTTTTATAATATAAAACACTAAATCATTAAATCAGCAGCACTGATGAACAATATTTACATAATACAGCTTTTACTTGACTCTGGTTGTGTTATCATTATTGTCTTAAACATGATCGTTTCTTTCTTCTGCTCTTTCCTCGTGTAACATTTCAGCTCCAGGGTGAGACAGATAGTAACATCATCGATCAGCTCCAGGAGGCGAAAGACACAGCAGAGAATCTGAAGAAGCAGGTGGAGTCCAAAAATTGGGAGGTTTGTGTTTCCTTTATACTAAATGAGAATTTGCTGACTCGGCTCTCTTTGGTAATACAGAATAGAACAGAATAGCCACATTATTGTCATTCAGAAGATATAGAGTTAGTGTCAGTATTTACATCAAACTGTACAATATAAATAAACATTACCCCACCACACACTGACTTTTTATTATTATTATTATTAAAGTGAAATTTAGAGAGTCCAGTTAGAGAAAACGTCTTGATGCAAAGATCCAGATGATCATAATGTCTCATTATTTAGTGTAAAAGCATCAACAGCATCAACAGCCTGATTCAAATCATCTCACAAAATTTCAATGAAATCCAAGTCAGGGGAATGTGGTGTTATTCTTCCACACACAGTGTCAGTCTGTCTCATCTAAATGAGCTTTTATACAACAAGTGATTCTGTTTGTGGTGTGAGTGCAGAAAGGCCTTCTTTTCATTACCCTCCCATACATATGTACAAATACACATCTTCAGCAAGATGCTCTGCAGGGTTTTGGAGGTGATTCATTCTGACAGTCCGCTGCATTTGCAGCTCCTGTACTTTTCTTGGCCTGACCTGAGTTCAGCCACAGCTGTGCCTGTGCTCTTCTATTTCCTGATTACTGTCCTTATAGATGAAACTGAGTTTAAACCTCTGAGAGATGTTTTTGCAGCCTCCCCCTGAACCACAGTACTGACAATCTTTGTTTTCAGATCTATTGAGAATTACTTGAGTGACAATGCTGTCACTGTTTAGTGTCAAAGAGAAGCACAACTTTAAAGTTTCCACCTTAGATACATTTTCTTATGATTGGACCTGCTTGCCTATGAAGTTCAAGGATTAACAAGCTAATCCAACTGATTTAGTGTTGCAAGTAATCAGTATTGACCAGTTCCATGCATTCAAATCAGTAAAATTACAACGATACCCAAATTGTTGCACAGCCAGCTTTTACATCTAACTCCATTCTGTACGTCTAAATACTGCTTCAGTAAAAATAGATGTTTGTGAAACACTCCAGTACTCAGATGTAGGACATGAGGAGGAAATGAAATAAATGCCACTGTTATCTTTTTGTTGAATGAAGAGTGAATTTTTATGCAGGGAGAGATGTTCCCAGATGTTTTCATATGATTGTTCATTTCAAAACCTTTTAACACATAATTCAAAAACAGTTTTTGGTGACACAACATAAACCTGAACAGATATGTATGTGTGTCTGCTGAAATTCTCACCATTCAAATATGAAAACTGCCCACATTTAGATTAAGTGCTTAACTTCAGAAAAATTCATTAAAGAGATAAAACGCTTGAATTGTTCCTTTTCGGTTTAAATCCCGACTGAACAGTTTCAACTTTACAGAGAAATCTCAACACTGGGTCCAGATCTGGTCCCTGTTCTGCCTGATGTCTGATGTAGAGGATCAGCTCTGTTCCAGCTTTTCATTAAGACAAAAAGCACTGCTGTTTCACTTTACATGCATGATTTCTTTGCTTTGTGTGATGGTGCTGCTGACATAGGTTGATAGAAACGAGTAGAAACAAGAGGAAGTTTATTTTTATTCTTTTATTGTTACGTTTGATTGGATTAACTGTGTGTGAAAAGATAAACACAAGAGTAAGACTATTGCAGATGTTCATTTCATTTAAGAGATGCTACAGTATCCTTATAAAAGTTGTGGTTATATTGAAATTCATAATTATTCTTTAAATGTTGACAGTAATAAGAAATGTGCTGTCAGATGTCAAAGTAAATGGGACCATTATTTGTTGTGGTTCAAGACAAAAAAGAGCACGTGTTAATAATAATCAAGGAGCTCATTAAATGTCAGTTAAACATTTAAAAATAACTAATACGAAATAAACTAATCTAAATAAATTAGGATATTGCAAAAGTGATTAGAAGAATATTTCCATTAAAAATATACTGATGTTTTCATTTCTCTCTGCTATTTGGAAAAGATGCTCTGGGCTGAGAAGAGGAGGAATGATGAAACTGACAGAAAACTCAAAGAGGTAAATCTTTTCACCCAAAGCGTTTAGCTGCTGTCGTCTCTCTTTTATCTCTTTGTATACAATCCAAATTTGGAATTTCTTCACAAACATTAATTTTCCAGCACAAAAACATATTTCAGTTCATAGCTGTGATCTTTTTCTTCATCTCTCTTCTGTCCTTTAGTTGGTAAAGCAGCTCCAGTACGAGAAGAAGAAAACTGAGAAAAATCTCAATGAGGTAAATCTTTGTCTCCTGCTATTATCTGTTTTCTACATGTTCAGGTTACAATCACACATGAGAACAAACCTCAGACACCAAATAACTGTTAGTGAAGCTCATGTTTGTTCTCACTGTTTTCAGACTTCATCATCAACCACTTTATATTTACATAACACATGTTTTAATTAATTTTGAACAGATTTTTTTTCTTTAGTGAAGTTTGTGAATGTATTGTTATATCATGTCTTATAAAAGAGCACGTCTCCAGTCATGTGTCCTCTCACCTGCTGTTGGAGAAAAAGTATTCAGACTTAAACAATCAGCTCTAGCAGGAGAAATCCTGAAAAAACGAAAGTCCAGAAATCAAGGATTTCATCTCTGTTATAATCCTGCTGAATTTTCTTCTTAACATAAAAAAATGCAAAAATGTTTCAAAAAAAGACAAATGCTGAAAGTCATTAACTTGGATATTTAGCATACAGAAAATAAACATTTTAATTGCAGTTCATCGTTTTATCTCTGAGCCCACTCTCAGTGTTTTTGTCTAAGGTGGCGACTGCACATTAGGTTTATGAATCTTTAAACTGGATCCATTTAAACAATAAAGGTCACTGCCCCACAGTCTGATAGAGGAGACGTTGCTCACACATCAAAGTGAATTTAATTTGACTGAACAGATATTCTTGCTGTGTGACTTCTAATTGCTGCAGTGTAAAAGAGACTCAGCAGTATTTATACGGTTTTTTGCATCACACAATTAATGGATGCACACTGATCATTCAGTAGTTTTAGTAAGGTACAGTTTAACAGCTCACACATTTAAAATGTATTTGGCAAGAAGAGATTGTAAGGAAACTTACAAGATACTGTAAATTAAACAATCAAAGGCTTTCAGCTGATTTCAAACCAAATCTCAGATCATAACCTGCTGCTGTTTATGTGATCAGCACAGGTTACCATAGTGATTAACCAGGTAAAAAGAGAGAAACTTCTGTGACACAGACAACTCTGACTTTAATGTAGACATGAAATATTAAACTATGGAGCCATCCTCTCAAAAACTGCAGACAGTGTTTAAGCAGATTTAACTCCGTTTGCGATGCTGGAGTATATAGGTGTTCTCACTGATAGTTTGTTAGACCATGTGTAGATCCATCTTGTACGAGTACAATATTACAACCGGTTTGTTTGGTTGGTTGGTGCTAATAGACATTAGTTTGTGTTAGCTAACTAGTGAAAAAACCTAACTACTAACCAGACTAAGACGGCACTGTTGTACTGCCCATAGCTGCAGCAATGAGATTTATATTAAAAAAAACAAGGATCTACTGTCCACTTTCACTGTCCATCTCTGAAGCAGTCAGTGGTTCTTCAGTTATAAAACAGGAAAATCCACCTGTTAGCTTTAAGGTTTGCAGAGCACTTTAAGCTGCTAGTCTCATGATCCTGGGTCTGCTGACCCAGCGTTTTGTGTTTAGTTTATGTAGCCTTCAGGTTTCCTAAGTTCATCGTTATCATGCCTAGTTGTTTCCAGTTAATTTTACCCCTCGTGTTCCCACTATGTTAAGTCTATCATGCCTAGGTGTTTCTAGTTATTTTCCCCTCGTGTTTCCACCATGTTAAGTCCCCCCTGCTTTTCATGTATTTCATGTCTGTGGCTTATGTTGTCAGTTCAGGTTGTCATGTCTATATCTCACTGTGTTTCCTGTTTTATTGTGAAGAGGTCTGGTGTGTCTGTGTTCATCATGTTCGGTTACTCTCCCCCTGTGACGTAATTATGTTCATGTGTCAGCTGGGTTCCCATGTGTTGCCACTTCCCTCATTATCCTCCTGTGTCCATTTAGTCTGTGTGTTCTCAGTCATTCTTGGTCAGGTCGTCCGTTGTATTCGTCTGTTGTACTGCTCCGTTGTCCTATGTCTCCACTCCAGGTATCCCTGTCAGTTCGTTATGTTTAGAGTTTTGTATGTTTCGTTTTAGTTCACCCAGTTTAGGTCATTGTTTAGTTTTCATCGATTCCCTATTATTTTGTACCCTCGTTTCTTGCCTTAATAAACGGCTTGTTTTGTTATTCATACCTCATTTCGGTCTGCGCTTGAGTCCTTCCCTGCAACATACGGTCTGCCCTAGCCAGACCGTGACAGCTAGTGCACAGGTGCCTCACCTGACTAACAGCTAAAGTTTGACACTGTCACCTGTTTCATTTTTCCTCGTGGGGTCAGGTGTACAGACTGAGAGCTGCTATGAGGTGGCAGAGCAGATGTTCACAAGCTGTAAGCAGCACTATTTTATGCTATATTCAGGTGTAATATAACCCCAGTTACTCTATGGGTTAAATATCTTTTTCCAAGCTCAACCAAAAGGTTTCCAACATAACAGGTTACTGTGATGTTTCCCCGTCATCTCTTTTTATATGGTGCAGATACTGATACTGAAATTACAACTTGAAGCATGCATGAAAACAATCATGAGAAACTAAACCATCAACTCTGCTGTAATAAAACAGAGAAATTATAAACAGACAAGAGTTTAAACTGTTGTTGGGACGAGTTAAATGGAAATTTAAATGTTTCTCTGGAGTTTTTTTTTTTTTTTTACATCAGGCCAGTTATTTTTAAGTATAAGTGAAGCTGTAACTGGAGCTTTAGTGAATTGTGGTGAATATAGTTCAAATCCGAGCTTTGTTTTTATCTCTCTTCTGTCTTTCAGTTGGTAAAGCAGCTCGAGGAGAAAACTGAGGTAAAACTTTGTCAAATCAATCACCCACTATTATCTCTCTCATGGGTACATTTCTTACTGAAGAATGATTGGGAAAGATTAATTTTCTTAATCTTAATTAATTAACTTTCTTACGTCCTTTAATTTCTTTTCTTTAGCCATATCAACTTAGCCATCTACTTAGATTTTTAAATCATTGTTTATCCCGTGGCCCCAGATAATCAGAAGAAGGATGGTTGGACATTATTTTAAGAATTCTGCTCTGTTTGGTTTGTTTCTTATCTCCATACTTACTGTTGTTACTTCCTCATTTATCAATTTTCTGTTTTAAAAAGTGCCTCGAGGTTCACACAGGCTTGGTTCTTCTTTTTTTTTTGTCAGAATAAACTTCTGAGCAGAAGTCCTAAAATAAACCTTTACTCTCATAGTCACTGAACTTTATACTTTGCTCTATAGAAACCAAACTAATATTAGGGCACTTGAGGGTGTTGGGACAAACACTTTAAATCTGTCTTCCAAGTTTACTGACTGTAGTTTTTACAGATGTGATGAATTGTATTTACAAACAAAGAACACTAATTGATCTCTGCCAACAGGTTTCCCGCAGCAGCCAATTTAACTTTAGCTTTCGGAGATGATCCAATCAAAACTAATCCAGAAGTTGCTCAACATGTAACTGAGGAGTGCTTGAGGTCAAAGAGCTTCATCATGGAGAAACTTGGTGTTTGTCACTGTCACTGATTCATGTTTAAATAATCAGTTGTTCAACTTGTAACACTTTAAGTGAAGTAAGCAAAAGCTCTTATCATCCATCTAAAATTCCCAAATACTAAAGTTGTTCAGTTGTACAGAAAAACTAATAAACCTTATCAACTAAAAATATGTTGAAAATGCACTGCAAATTTTTTAACTTAATTTTATTTTTTGAAAGATTTTAAACATATTTTAAGTTAATAAACCAACTGATAAATAAATAATTGATCAGGTAACAACTCCTGAGCTAAAGCACTATTCTAGTCACATTTGTGTGTCTTTGTGTTTAATATTGTGTTCATTTTTCTGTGTCCGACAAATAGAACTGTAATGTTGCTGTATCTGTGTTATTGTGATGCAAAATCATTTTTATATAAGTCTGAGTTTTAATGTTAATTGAAGTAAGAAACGGAAAAAAACAATCTTGATCTTTTAACACTAAATTTCTTATTAATAAACTTATTACTAAAATAGATAAAGTTCCAAAGCATTTTTCTCATTTTTCCTGTGCTGTATATAAACATATTGTTTGCTTCTTTCTTTTCTCATACATTATATTTTCACTGGGTGTCGGGCCGCTCTTCAGCAGGGAACAATAGCCAGGCCCAAATCTCCAACACCCGAGTGCATGACACTGGGATTGTCTTTATATTTTTTTGTCAATTTTTTAAAAACAGTTAACAAATCTAAAGATGAACGAATAAAATGCACGTCCCTTCATTTTAAAATATGTTAATATATATATAAGTTATTATTCTTGCCATGCTCACTATTTAGCTGCAGAGGATACGCTGCCATGTTTACAGCAACAAGGTTTATATAGAATTCTGAAGCCACAAGCTGACATTGAAATGATCACACTGAAGTGTTTTAACTCTGGGGCCCGTTCTTCGTACGTCGCTCACTACATCCAAGACCAAACCATCGCGCTAACCGTGAGCTCGCTAATCCGGTTCCCCGAACACACCTGCTGTTGACGATTAGTACAGCTGGACGCAGTAATGTGAGATCACTGGGTGTCGTAAAAGGGGCTACGCATCGATAGTAGAAACATTGATCGGCAACCCTCTGATTGGTCGGCGAAAATGTCGAAGGAGCGCGCTCGGCTCGGTATTTTTCGGCAGCAGAGCAAGAACTCCTGAGTGAGGGATTTCAGGAGTTTCAGAGTTTAATCAGAACGCAAGGGAACACTGCAAAGGCTGCAAAAGCAAGGAGAGAGGGCTGGCAGAAAGTTGCTGACAAATTAAACTCGTAAGTAATTTAATAATAACAATAATAATGGAGTGGATTGATATAGCGCTTTTCAAGGCACCCAAAGCGCTTTACAATGCCACTATTCAGTCACTCTCACATTCACACACTGGTGGAGGCAGCTACGGTTGTAGCCACAGCTGTCCTGGGGCAGACTGACAGAAGCCAGGCTGCCATATCGCGCCATCGGCCCCTCTGGCCAACACCAGTAGGCGGTAGGGTAAATTTATTATATTACACTATATTATCCAATATTATATTACATTATATTATAATATGTTATATCATATCCCCTTTCACATTAGAGCCACAACAGGACCCACTAGAACATGGGAACAGGTAAAAGTGAAATATAAGAATATTCTACAGAATGGTAATATTTATCACTTATATTGCTTTTCGTCTCTTGGAAAGAGACCCTGGAATAATCTGTTTGTTTGTTCATAACAGCAACCAAGAAAAGGGCAGAGCAAAAAAAAAAGACAGGTGGTGGTCCTGCACCCCCTCGTCAACAAGTTGGTTAAGTAAATAATATCCTCACGGGAATATCGATATCTCTCTATGAGCACACTGTCGCGCTCAGCTAAAGGATCCTGTCTATCCCGCAATATACGCTGGATTCTGAAAACTCTCCTTATCAATCTCGCACCTTCCGCAATGGGTGGCTCGCGTATACGGACAGGACATGGCTGCGACAGGCTTCCCAAATCCACCTTCGCTTTTATAGCCGTGGTCTCCCATCTTGATTACACAAAGTAATTTACAATTACTACTCTGAAATATGAATTACATCTGTAATAATCACATACATGTAATATAATGTTAATAGTACATTTCCCTTTTTTAGGAAATGACCTGTATGTATCTGTGTGAAATCAATAAATGGATCAGGTGCTGCATTATCTTTAGTTACATTGATGTTATTTATTTATGGTGAAACAGTGGTGGAATATCGCTGTTGCTTTTGTATAAATGAAGCGGACATACCTGCGTGGCCGCGATCTAATCCTGTTTACATAAAGTAAACCTGCTCCCGAGCAGGTTTACGCTTACGGCTCTGTTGCTATGACAGCAAGTCCTGGATGAGCTTCGGGGAACCGAACGATCCAGGATCACGCGAAATCGTCAACAATCAAATCCAGCTAACCTACTTAGCGAGGTACGAAGAACGGGCCCCTGCTGTGAACAAAGACACAAACATTTTCTCGAGTGGTTTGTATAAGAAGCTAAAATTACTCGAGTGTCTGCAGCATCTAAAATCACCACATGCTGAGTAAACTGAGATACTGAGAGGTCTTTAAAAATGCTCAGCAGGCCTGTGGTTTTAAACTCTTCTGTGCATGACAGAGTTTAACAGCAATCAGCTGAATACTGCAGGAGAAAAAGGTTGCAGTAAAGAAAAATGAAGTCAAAGTATTTTTACAATATTTGCACTCACCTGTCATAGTGTAGCTCTTAGGATTGTCCAGTTTTCTGCACTGTTTCATTCTCTAAATGTTAAAACTTCCAGAACATTCTCCATCAGTCATCAATTAGTCTTTATCTGCAAATACCATTTATTTCTGTGTAACACAGAGTTTTCCAAAGTGAAGTAATCCCACTAACAACAGCAGCAGAACCACCATCACAATGGTGAAAATAGTCCTCAGCATTAGGAACACGTGGACGGCAGAACATGAAGATGAGCAGGTCTCTCTGTGAAGTGCTGCAACGATAAAAATACATCTGCTGTAAAACAAACAAGGTTTTACTTTAAATGACAGAATGGGAAACTGATTAGCTTCACTTAGTTATACTAAGGTATTATTCGATACTCAATTATGATTAATTATGATTAATTCTAGCTATTAATGTCTTAATTAAAATGACTGAATTTGTACCTGTGACAGTAAATCAATCAATCAAGCCTTTTATTTGTCACATGCAAAGTTTACACCTGCAGTGAAATTGGACCCCCCCCGACCATACATACAGCAAAGACATGACGTTGGAGGACAGGTAGTAATTTGGAAAAACACTGAAATGTACAGTACAATGGGCAAGTGGAGGAGGGAAAAAAAGAGATCTCTATACTGGGCTCCTTATGGGAGGTCAGCATGAGAACAGAAAACAAAAAAGACTTCTCTGCACAGAGAGCACAAACATATCCACATCACAACACCATAAACCACATGACAAGCAACTGGGGTGGGTAAGTGGGTGAGAGGTGAGCCGATGTAGACACAGCCATCCTGCCAAGTGCTATTAATCCAGCGCTGGGACTTAGATCTGCTGTCTGACCTCAGCCTTGGAGATAAGCATTCGAAGGCGTTTGGAATCCAGGATGGGGGTTTGTTGGGAAGGAACAATCCAACAGAGTCTGTTATCAGGGAGAGAATTTGTTTGTGTTCAGCTCCAGCCTTGAAACCTCAGCTGGCGCCGATATGGTAGCCGCATGAAATAATGGTGGTTTTCCTTTAGTGTGAACAACTGCATGTCAATTCTACAGTTGATCACTGGTCTCTCAATCTCCCGTTGGAGACCGTGAGCTTCTCCAAGATCTTATCCGTGCTCCGTTCAATGAGCCCATTTCGAGAAGTCACGACTTGTCCCATCATTTCATTCACAACGGGCAGCCTTGTGGGGTTTTGAACAGCTGATTCCACTTTCTTTAATCTTCGATAAGCCAGGGCAAAGTCAGCTCCAATCATCAAGAACCCTGTTATCATGGTTCCGAAAAGGTAGATGTCTTCAACGTCCTCGATCGACAGTCCCACCAGACATATGACTGGGAAAGCACAGGAAAAACCAGATACACTGATTGACAAAAATCCATATTCTATGTTTCTCACAGCCGTTGATGAAAATGAAGTTTTTGAAATTGTCAAAAAATGTAAAAATCAGAAATCTTTGGATTGTAATGATATTGATATGATAGTGGTTAAAAGAGTCATTGAAGCTATTATAAAACCATTTACATACATCTGTAATTTATCATTTCAAACTGGTCGATTTCCAGACAGAATGAAAATAGCAAAAGTTATACCTCTATACAAATCTGGAAACAAACACCATTTCACAAACTACAGGCCTGTCTCTTTACTACCTCAATTCTCAAAAGTTCTTGAAAAACTGTTTAAATCTGACTGGAAAAATTTATAGATAAACATAAACTACTCACCGAGAGTCAGTACGGATTCAGATCAAGCAGATCAACATCATTGGCACTATTAGAGTCAATAGAATACATCACAAATTCCATAGACAAAAAGCCATATGTGGCTGGGTTATTCATAGACTTGACAAAGGCATTTGACACTATAGATCATGATATACAGTATTAATAAGAAAACTGGAACGTTATGGTGTCAGAGGGGTTATTTAGAGTTATTTAGGTGACAGGAAGCAGTTTGTGAAATTAAATGGTGGTTGCTCCTTATGTATGGACATTGCTTGTGGTGTACCCCAAGGGTCAGTTTTGGGTCCAAAATTCTTCAACTTGTACATTAACGACATCTGTCAAGTGTCCAAAGTATTAAAAATGGTTCCCTTTGCTGACGATACAAACATTTTTTGCTCTGGTGATGATCTGCAGAATTTATTGGAGGATATGACTAATGAAATAAGTAAAGTGAAGTTCTGGCTTGATAAAAACAAATTATCATTAAATTTGAATACATCTAAACTTATGTTATTTGGAAATAGTAGTTTAAATACAAATGCTAAGATTCAAATAAATGGTGTTGATATTGGAAGAGTCAGTGAAAATAAATTTCTGGGGGTAATAATAGATGAAAAACTTAACTGGAGAGCTCACGTAAGATATATTCATTCCAAAGTATCACGTAGCATTGCAATACTAAACAAGGCAAAGCAGGTATTCGACAGAACATCACTTCATATTCTATACTGTTCACTGGTTTCACCATACTTAAGCTATTGTGCAGAGGTCTGGGGCAATGCAGGTTATAGGGAACATACAAACTCACTATTTTTGCAGTCTGAAATATTGAAAATTGACGATCTAGTGAAATTCCAAACAGCACAAATTCTATTCAAAGCAAAGAATAAAGAACTGCCAGGTAATATTCAGAGTATGTTTTTTTTGAAAGAAGGAAGTTATGATTTAAGGGGTTTTTGTAACTTCAAAACAGGGAAGGTACATACTACGAGAAAAGGCTTTTGTGTTTCTGTTCATGGAGTGAAACTATGGAACAGTCTGAATATGGAATTAAAGCAATGTCCAAACATAAAACTGTTCAAAAAGAGTTATAAAAATATGATCTTCTCGAACTATAAAGAAAAGGAAAATATTGAAATTAAGTGAATGTCTCTATTTAAAAAAAAAAAATTAAAAAAAAATTATGATGGGATATTATAGTATATAGTATATCAGAAATCTGTTCACTATTTTTATTACAAATTATATCAGTAAGGAAGATGACTAAATATTAACTGATAATTTATGGCAAAGGGGTGGGATTAAATAAGTGTTTACTTCTTCCCACTCCCTTTCAACATGTAAATTAATCAGAACGTTTTTTTGTATGTATTTTGTATAGTATTTTTTTCTCTCTTATTTTCTTTTCTAAATGTACCTGTATATTGTTCACATGTTGAAATAAATTACCAACCAATCAATATGACCCTCCAGTTCCTCCACCCGTCCATTGTGTATCCAGTGGGGAACGTCCCTCCAGGACACTCGGGTTCACTCGAGCCCAAGCTTCTCGTTGAGAAGAGGGTGTCAATTGCATTCAGGGACCAGTTGATGAAATCCATAATTCCTCTTTTAGGTTTTAGAGAACAGAGCGTGAGACTCTTCCAGGGCAAAAGTAGAAAAGCAGACGAGACTAGACAAGGACACGAGAAGCCAAGCAGGAAATATAAGGGAGAGGAGAAAAGTACGACCCCCTTTGTCAAGAGCCAAACGAGAAAAAAACAACAAGCTCTCTGGCGATTCTCCAGTATTAAACATCTTACACTTGTAGAGTCCTTCATCAGACCTGGAAACTTTGTGGATGCTCATCTCTCCTGTGTAGCTGTTCCCGATGAGGAAGCAATCTTTATAGAAATCAGCTGTGAGTTTAGAAATCTTTGTCTTGTTCCTGCAGTGCAGAGTCACATTGTTTCCCTCCTCGACAGGGACAACAGGACTCTCTAGGACAACAGAACCAGCTGAAAAACAAGACTTTTTATCTGATACAGAAATCTGTAACATTTCAAACCAAACAAGCAAAACACTGAAATAATAAGTGGAACAATGTTAGTTAAAAGCTGCCATGGTAACAAAATTTTGGCCTCATTGATAGTCACTAATTTTAATGTTAATTTTTATTAACAGTAAATAGGATTGAACATTTGAATAAATTCATTATGATTCATTAAAATATTTAAGTTAAATACTGTTTACAATAAATAATCACAATAATAGTTCAGAATACTGTAGCTGTTAGAGTTGAATTGTTAGATGTTAGCCATTTTTATGTTTACCATTTGTACAGTGTTTTAACTGATGAAACTCCACTGTCCTTCCCCCCCAGATTCTCGAGGTTCTGGTGGGGGGCTGTAATGTTTTATTGCAGATACATCCTATCTGGAAGATCTGCTTCTTTTGATGTAGGCTTCCTGCGTTTACGACCCTTTGGTCAGCAGGAGGTCTGACATACACACACACACACACACACACACACACACTCTTACAGAAGTTCACACATTTACATAAAATGCTTTGTCTTAGAACCAAGGGGGCGTGGCTTTGTTCTGACGTGTTTTGTGTGAACTGTCTCTCAATAAAAGGTAGCAGGAGGAGGTCAGATCTGGGGGTCATTTTCCTGGTGGACACAGACGAGGCCTCCCTTGCGCAAATAATTGATCGATCGACTGTCTTGTTTTCTGCATGATGAATAAGTCTCTAGAATTAGCGGGGTTTGTGGAAACACAGACCCAACAGTAGCTATAGATACAAATAGAACATTTTTATGTTAGAAAATGTTTCTGAATGACATAAATCCATCAGGTCATAAATGACGTCATCTTTTCATAATAAAATATTTCGGTCACTCGAGTGTTAAACATACGAGTTATGGTGATGTTGACACTGATGCTTTTCTCTCCTGCTCCAGTCTCACACCAGTATTCACCGCTGTCTGTTGCATAGGCTCGATGAATCGCACACAGTAGTGTTGGTGAGCTCTCTTCACATGCTGAAATGAAGGCCTCAGCATTTCTGATCCCTTTTAACTGAGAAGCTCCATCAAGACCCTCACAGTGAAAGAAGACAGACTCCAGTTCAAAGAACTGCAGTCTTTTTGGGACGATGCGAAACAGCATCTTAACCAGAAAGAGATCAAATTTAGTTAAGGTACAGAGTGAAAGGACGATCCAACCTTTTCTGTGCTAAACAAAAGTTTGTAGACAAAATCGTGTGATTTAAGAGAGAAACTTGCTCAGCTGCTTACCCCTGTTTTCAACATGTGTGGTGATGGGTTTAGATTTTGTTATTGTCATTTGTATTAAGAAATATTTAACCATATATGCTTAGAGGTGTATAATCATTTGTAGATTGAAAGAATGTCTCATCCTAGGAGGTCTGTAACAACTCTGTGTAGCATGAAGAGGGGAGTGCGTTCACTCCTCTACAGAGTGTTCTCCAGAAATGCATATACTATTATATATTGTACATATATTTATTAGTTTCAGATGTAGCCATTCTTGTATTTTGCTTGTTTACATTATTGTATTTTGCACAACTCTGTTGCTTTTGAAGCTCGCACACAAGAATTTCACTCACATGTGCTGTACCAATGTACCTGCACATGTGATGTGCAGGTACATTGGTGATGTGCAGGTACTTGCACATCACTTGATGTGCAAGTGATTTGATTTGATTTGATTCTGGCATAGATTACACACCTCCTAGGAGAGGTCGTATTTTCTCTTTGTTGATATATGTCATAGCAAACACATGTATATCTCTTTAAGTATAAGAGCCTTTTGTTCAGATGGACCCGCTAGACTCCTGGCACCAGCTTTTGGGGAGTCTTCACAGGGTCACATCTTGACCTCACACAAATCACACACACACACACACACACACACACACACACACACACACACACACACACACACACACACACACACACACACACACACAGTATTCTTTGTTCACATGTATACCTATGTAAGATGTTATATGTTAATGACCCTATGCATATTCATGTAACCACAATAAAAGGAGTGCTATGGGGAACCTGGCTGAGAGTCTGACGGAGGTCAAGTGGTGGGACGACGCTTGACCCCAGGCAGGTCTCCCTCATGCATGAGTAAACCAGAGAACTTTGGTGCCTTGTGTCTTGCTTTTTGCTGCGTAGCAAATTGTCCTTAACGTTCCAGCGAATAGGTTTATGCTACAAACCTATCATGTGGCCTGCAGAATAAATACAAGTAACACTGAAAAATTAAAGAATTTATCAGCCAAAGAGTTTGTTACTGCAAATATAAACTCAGTTACAAATTAACTTCTGCACATGATCTCCTGCTGGAATATTTATAAATGATGACATTTCAACCTGTCAGACATTCAGTGAGTATTTAATGCAAACTCCAACAAGATTGACTAAAATACTGTAATTAAATAAGTTTCCAATGTTAATACCATAGGTTAACTGAATGTCAATGTAGAATTGTACTTAGTAGTCAGTATAAACTTTTAATCATATAAGTCTGCATATGATAGAATACTGCATGATGACCTTTTGATGGCTTAGACTGTTGTTCACCACGGGACTTGTTCTGTTCTATCAGTTTCTTCCCACAGCAATAATAAGAGCTGAATACTCTTATTTTCACTCCCTAACAAGAAGAGGGGCCGCGTCCTTGAGAATCACACACACACACATGCACCTACATACGCACCAGCATTCCTCTGTCTATAAACAGAGGTATTCACTATTGTATTATCCTTGTATATAAATAAAGACCAGGGCAGTGGCAGAGTGCGAGTCCTTGAGCCACACTCTCGGGTGCGAGCGCTCTATGACCGCCCTTGCAAGTAAAAACTGCAGCGTGTGTGTTTCTACTCTCTGACTCTCAGCTGAAGAAGTGTCTTTAGAATATATCTCTTGACACTGAACAATCTAAATTGCCCATAGGTGTGAATGTGAGTGCGAATGGTTTTCTGTCCCTGTGCGTTAGCCCTGCAACAGACTGGTCACCAGTCCGGGGTGTACCCCGCCTCTCGCCCTATGACAGCTGGGATAGGCTGTCTTTGTTTTAGTTTTGAGTGTTTATCTCATCCGTTTAATTCAATCTGCAGATTAAACAGAAGTTTAAGATTAATATTGTATTAACATAACATTACATAAGCATTAACATAAAGATTTTACAGTTTCTGACCTCTACTACTCCAGTCTGCATCTCAAAGAGTCCTTAAGATGGATATTAAACCCCATGTTGCCCAAATGAATCCACCAGAGTGTGAGTGAACGTTAAACTGCTTAAACACCTAGTGCTCTATGAATGAGTGTGTGTAATTGTATCAATGAGGTTTGTAGTAAAAAGAGCTACGAGCACTCAGTCAGAGTAAAAAAGTACTACATAAAAAAAACAGTCCAGTCACAACATCAGCGATTGAGAGTGCATCATCTATATGTATTCAAAGTATAATAAATGATTTATAAATGTGTCACATGTGAAATCTCTGTAAACCACATTCTCTATTGTTTTTATTACATGTGATTAGTTGTTTCCTGTATGGCACATTAAACAGTTTTTCAGCCTTGTTTGTATTCAAATACTGAGTGATGATTAGTCTAACGGCCTGTGACTGGGATCTAAAAAACAGTCAATTAGTCTTTTTTATTTTGCTTCACAAGGTGCTTAGAAAGGTTTTTGTTTCCTACCATTAGTTTTGTTTTTTACAGCAAACAATGAATGCAGTCACTCTGACCCCGCCTCCCCCTCCTTATTTCATTGGTTTGTTCCATGTGCAGCCCTGCTAGTATGTGCTGAGCAGTAAGATGGTAGGATGTCTGTTAAAACTGGAGTTTTAAGTTTAAAAAAGAAAGACAGACAGGTGGAAATTAAACTCATAGTGAGGGAAACATAAAATAAACTTTGCTAGTATTAGTTAGTTCACTTCATTTCTAATAGAAAACAATGTGTTTGTGTTATTTCAGCAAACATGTAATTGGTGCAGGCAGACCCTTTGTATGTGTACTGTATGTATACTGAATCACTGATCTGCTGCCAGGTCAAAATGATCGAACCTCTTTCTCAGGCTTAGCTGTCCCACTCCCATCTCCCCACTCCTGACACTGAACGAGCCTCACTGACACCTGAATTAAAAAAATCTAAAAAGAGCTCTGTCTTTGAGCTCCACTAGGTCTCAGGGCAGGGACATGTTTTAGTTGACTACACTTTGTTTGAAAACTGATATACAAACTATTGTTATATTTGCCAATACTTAATATTATTTTAAAAAATCTAATAAAATGTAAACGGTGGCATATAAAAACTCTTTTTCTCTTAGTAGAATATTGATCCATGTCTGCAGCCTTATATTTTTAGGGCTGGCATGTATTGCAGTGTCAAAGTTGGGGCCCAAAGTCATATTTTACCATGTCACGTGGAGCCTGCACAGGATGTGTCAGCTGAGATATTGGAGTGGACAAGATCTGACTTGAACCCAAGATTTGTCCATGTGTGGCGATCCGGTCAGGATCTGGTGAATACAAGAAATCCTTCATACAGGGGAAGATCATCACTGTTCATCAATGAGCTGAAGCGTGGAAACATTTCACTGAAACTCTCTAGAGTAAAACTCTCTGATGGAGGAACATATGAATGCAGCTTTCCTTTAATGGAGAAAAAATCTTTTGTTAATCTTGTGGTTGGTAAGTAGATACACGTCATATGTTCATGGTGTAGTGGATTTAGTTACAGTGAAAATTAATATTTGTGTAGGATGAGGAAAGATTTTATCGCAGAAATGTTTATTTATTAACTTTACAAAGAGAAAAAAACCAAACAAATCAGATTTTTGCAATAATAATAATAATTTCATAATTGTGAATTACTGTACAAAATGATTTTTTCAACTATTAATATCTTTTTTTTTTTACTCTTTTTGCTCAGCATCAGATGCTGCCACCTCACCTGTCATCAGTTTATCAGGGATTGATAAAAACAGAGCAGGAGTGGTGTTACAGTGTGAGTCTGCAGGCTGGTATCCAGAGCCTGAGCTGCTGTGGTTGGACGGTGAGGGAAACCTCCTCTCTGCTGGACCTACAGAGACCCTCAGAGGTCCTGATGACCTCTATACTGTCAGCAGCAGAGTGACTGTGGAGAACAGAAGCAAATCAGCAAGAGCAGAGAGACACACATACATGTTCCAGCTTCAAGTTATATTATTACATTTATGATAGAAACACTTTGAATATCTGAACTCCAGTTTTATTGAAATATTGTTTTTTATGATTTCAGAGGATTTCTTTAACATCCTGTCCAGTTCTCCCTCAGTCACGGACACTTCGCCTGTTAGTTTGGCTCTTTGCATCATCTTGTTAATTTTATCAGTTGTTGTTCTTGTACGTAGAAAGAGGAAACACATCAGTAAGTCACTGGTTAATTATTCTTTACCGCTACTATGAATCAATGTTTTCATTGAGACTCTTATGAGAGTTTTAATATTATAATCCAAGTTTTGGCATTTCCTTCTTATTTAATTTTAATTTCAAAAAGAGACCGACAGAAGGCCAAAGGATCACATTGGAGATTTTCAAGTTTCCACTGACGAAGACAGAGAGAAAGAGCAGGGAGTCAACTCAAATAATAAACAAACAAAAAGACAAAGACCTTGACAACAAGTGTATAATCTGCTCTCATGAGTCTTTTCACTTTTTATTCAACTCCAGGAGAAGAAACAGAACAAAGAGGAAACTGAGAAAAAAATTCAGACCTTGCAGATCAAAACGGAGGTTTGTGTTTTTAATTTGTTCACCAGTGAGGAGCACACACTTATTGTTTTATTAGGTTTGAGAAAAGGAACTGTAATCACGTGGTAATCAATGAAAATAAATGCCAAGAAAGAAAACAACCATTTATTATTAATTAATGAACTGATTAAATGTCAAATAATTGTGGATAAAATGTTTGTTTACTTTAAGGAAGAAACAAATCTAAAAAAATAATATATGTTAATTAATATATCTCACCAACCTTTAAAATTTAGACTACTGGCATGTGTGACTGTGGTGTGTAATTACTCGTGCGCCTTAAAAACAGCATGTCTCACATTCCTTAAGTACAGCTCACTAACACAGGCTCAGACCTGCTTTGCCTTCAGAGCTGCCTTAAATCTTCATGGCTCAGATTCAGCGAGGTGCTGGAAACATCCCTCAGAGTCATGTGATCAATGACGTCTGCTTCAGCACTGACAGATAGAAAAGTGCATCCACATAAACAGGATATATAATAATAATAATCAAATGCTGATTTTCAGCTTTTTGGACCTTTGTCTGGGTGCTAATCCAGCTCTGTTTGTAAACGGACCAATGTTTACTCAGGAGCACAACTGAGATCGACAGTACGAGGTTAGTCATTATTGCTGCATGGGCTGGACTTTAGTTACATTGTAAGGATTCAAAAACTAAGCTTTAAAATGAACATTGGTAATAAAAACAGAGAGAGGTGATTGCTGCTTTTTTAGAGGCTTGTTCAGGTTAAATAGAACGAAAATAAAGTGAATAGTGAATAAAGCACAGAGATGAGTTTGAGTAAAGTCTGATTTCTTTATTCATGTTCAGGGCTCAGAAAACCATAAACCTCATATCTAAATTAATGCACAGGCAGGAAACACATAATCAGCTTTTCCTCAGAAAGTATTCCCAGCAAAACCAATGAACTCTGAACTCTCCCATTGCAGCCTCACAGTTTAGAGATTGTTTTGTAAAATGTTAAAACTCTATTTTTAAAGAACTACAGATTAATCCTTCTGACTTGCAGATTTCTCACATCAACAGTCCGTCCAAGCAGAAGAAAAAGACACTGAAGGAGCCTCAGAAAGAAGTCAAGGAACAGTCCAAAAATCAGTGCTGTGCTTTCTGATTTGATTTTTATTTTTAAAGATTTATTTTATATTTATGTTTACATCAACAGCTGGTGAGACAAAGCAAATTGCTGGGCACCCATATGTGTAAGTGGGTGTGTAAGTCGGAAAGCAATTTTAAAATGTGTAACTTGAATGTTGTTATACCCCAACTGGTCACAGCAGATGTCCACCCCACCCTGAGCCTGGTTCTGCTGGAGGTTTCTTCCTCTTAAATGGGAGTTTTTCCTTCCCACTGTCACCAAGGAACTGGACTCACATGGGTTTTTTTGATTGTTGGGGTTTTCTCTGTATTATTGTACGATCTTTACTTGACAACATAATGAACTTTGTCTTTGTGACTGTTGTTGTGATTTGGTGCTAAAAAAATAAAATTTAACTATATCTAAATTTTGTCATTGTGATTGAAATGTATTTTATTTTATCTGTTCATCTTTTAGTAATATCACTTTTGTGTCACTTAATTGCATACATGTGGGATAGCATTCAGTTTACTTTATAACACAATCTGTTAGGCCAGACCTTCCCAAAGTGTGGGGCCCACCCCAGGGGGAAAAAAAGCAAAACGCTTGGACACTGCTAGCACAGGGCGCCCACAGAAATGCAAAGCAGGAGATGAAGCACAGCTGAATATGTTTCCAAAACAACTTCATTCTAAGCCAAAGAAAATATGGTGAAGCATATCTTCCCTTTGGCTTCACCTGCACAAGTGTCGAGGTAGGTCTCCCCTGCAAAATTGGTTTTCCCTGCGTCGGGAGCAGCGCTGGGCTGTTTAAATCACGGACTAACAGTATCCTACAGTTGTTTATGTTTTTAAACCCATTTTGCACAGAGAGGCATTTTTTGAAAAATGCATTGATAGCAATGTTGAATATTATTACACAGGAAAAACAACGACATGTAAAATAATTACACCGTGACGCCTCTGCCTTTCTAAATAGAGGGACAGTAGCTGCGTGTGTATATGTAACCGTGTAAAACCTGCAGATAGTCAGATTAACAGTATTTTGTCTCTATCTGCCATTCTGCAATTCATCTCATGTAAACAATAACGTGGCGCACAGCGTGACGGGAAAAAAGGCACATACCTTTGACGTTGCGTGACGAACTCTGTATTCCTCGTGTACACATAAACGGAAAAAAGGAGTTTAAAAAATCTCAGTTTTCTGTGATTCGAAACGCCGTTTACGTGTGGATGAAACAGCAGTGTTTTCAAAAATACCCGTGTAGGTATGGATGTAGCATAAAAGAGTAGTTTATTTTATTACTACCTGTCATTTATTGCAGATTACTTGTATTTGCTTAATTGTTTACTAAATGTTTGAGGTGTGAAATAAACCGAAATGGAACAAAATATGGGTGTGTGTGGTTGGAGGATGTGTTTGTTCGTGTGCATGCGCGCGTGCACGCGCGAGAAGGGGGGGGGCTGAACATTTTTCTTGTAAAACAAAGGGGGGCCTAGCAAAAAAAGTTTGGGAACCACTGTGTTAGGCGTTGTTAGAAAATTGGAGACACCCAGGTGCCGACAATGTAGAACAACAGTAGAACAATCAAAATTTGTCCGACATCAGGTCGGAGCTGCAGGTCTTAAAAAAAAAACCTGTAAAAATTATAGTTACAGTTTTATATACAAATATTTGTCTTGTTCTTTTTCAGATTTTCAGCACAGCTTTAAATTGAGAATGCCTTTTGGAGTCAGGTGTCACTGCTCTCTGTGGCCTGTAAGAAAGAATAAAATATCATGAAATAAAGATGTACAATAAAGACAAGTACATAACTTCACTCACACTTATACACTCACACCCTTATACCAGCACTAGTTAATTCCACTACACACTAATATGACATCTGTTTTAGTCCTAGCACACTTACAAGTACTACACATGACAACCACTGAAAAAGGAATGCATTTCTCAGATTGGAAGAGACTAACTTGCAATATAAAGAATATACATTAATGTTCAAAAGGCTTAAGCCACTACTCATTTCTTTATATTTTTCTAGGGAAATTTGAAATAAGCACAGCAATTTATTGAAATATGTGGTGTAGAACCACCAGATTGTCAAACCTCTGAAAACCACCAGGGGGAGCCCTGTTGATCAGATAGATCACTCCCTGTTGATCCCACCCTGCAACATCATCAGTAGCAAAGTCCTTTCTTCAAGGAGTGGTTAATTGTCACCTCATACTTAAAATTAGAATTTACAATTTTAAAAGTATTCAAGATGAATTTTGAGGTGTTTAGTTTGATTTTATCACATTTTTGACATTTATCAAAACTGGACTGAACAGCTCTTTGTCTACATTTTAAAACTAACCTCACAGTTGGCTCCAGTAAAGTAAGAAACACATTGCAGTAAATTAATTACTGTAAAAGTATGACAGTCAAAGTTTATCACACCCTCCACAACTGCCTTCGATCACCAGACCTCTCTCAGTCTCCAGCCCTTGACTTACAACTTTACCCTTCACTTCACCAACTACTTGGTTTATGCAGATTTCTTGTCCAGGAAAACAAGACAGTCAGCCACATCAGACCCTCATGCAAATGGAAATTATCAGTGTGGCAATTACACTAGGTGTCACAATACAAGTAAAACTACACTAGCTTCAGGGGGAGTTGTGCACTATGCTCTTGTTATTACTATTTTACATTTCTTAAAAAAAAGAAAATCCAAACTTGGCTCAATTCTAACTTGTCAGCTTTGGTGATTTAGGCTTCTTTCATTTAACTCGTGACAGTAATTTAGACTGCTCAAATAAGTAAATAAATACATTTGGAAAGAAAAAAAGAAATATTGTCATATTTATACCTTTAACTCAAGAATATAAATGACAAAGTCATGTATTTTGAAATGAACCCTCAGGTCTGCTGTCTTTAAAAAATGTTCACATTGATGCACATAATAGAGTTAAAAGGACAGCACATTTGCCTGCACGGATGTGTTAATATTGTGTGATGGCAACTAACCACTGGCATTGATATACAGGGACGTTATACTATAACAGCTGTTTACAATAAGTAGGAATGGCTGCTGAAGGCCAAAGGCCAGTAGTCTTACAATCCGGATAGAGGAATAAATATCTTCCTTCACTGGGAGCCCTGGGCCTTCACCTCTGGAAGTCACTGTGGAGCTCAACAAGTCTGATTCTGCTAAAAACAAGAAGATCACATGTTTTACTTTAATGGAGAAATGATACAATAATCTGAGAAGATTCCCATAAAAAATAATTGGACTGACATTTCAGTTTAACATCTTCAGTAAGAGGTTGAAATTAAAGTTGTATTCTTACAGTGACTTTAAAGATGACAATGATTTAAATGTGCTGGTATCATTTTGAAAAGATCTAAAATGTAATAAAATCAAGATACTAACCTGGCTGGCAATTTTGTTGGGCCCCACGAATGGTTAAAGTGGAGTACACAAGTTCATCCGAATCATCTGAAGAACAAAAAAAGCTGTATATAACACAACCAGTTATAAATACTGATATTACAGGCTGAACTTTTATGCATTTTCTATCTGTGGATTTATGCTGTGGTTTGACCCAAGGCAGGTTCACATTAACACAAACACCAGATGGATGGAAAACAAAACCCTGCATATAACACATAGAGGGGAGGTAAAAATATCCTGCGTGTATACAGCGTATCACAAATGTCACACTTCAACTGCCAAATTTAACTCTTGTGATTCTCAAGTGTCAACCTCTTATAAATATTAAAAGTATTCCAGTACATACACATTTTATGTTTGTCACAATGAGATTAAAAAAAACATTTATGCAAACATCATATACAACAAAATACAAAGAACTACATGTTTCTAGCAATTTAAAAACAAAAAATCAGTTGACACAATGACACTATTTTGCTCTAAACTACTGACCTGCTGTATTGGCTTCAGCAGAGTGTGATGTGCTTGTTAGTATCCTTTGTAAAAGCGATGAACAGAAAACAAGAAATCCTGACATGAACAGAAAAAGAAGATGGATTAAAGCAGGGGTGGCCAACTCCAGGCCTCAAGGGTCAGTGTTTAATTTAAATCAGCTGTCATGGATCAAGGACACATCCAAAAGCTGCAGGACACCGGCTCTCAAGGCCTGGAGTTGGCCACCCCTGTGCTATAAAAAAAAAAAAACACCCAGCACGCCCCTGCGGGCGGTTTATCCTTCAAGCTCGGGTCCTCTACCAGAGGCCTGGGAGCTTGAGGGTCCTGCGCAGTATCTTAGCTGTTCCCAGGACTGCGCTCTTCTGGACAGAGATCTCCGATGTTGTTCCCGGGATCTGCTGGAGCCACTCGCCTAGCTTGGGAGTCACCGCACCTAGTGCTCCGATTACCACGGGGACCACCGTTACCTTCACCCTCCACATCCTCTCGAGCTCTTCTCTGAGCCCTTGGTATTTCTCCAGCTTCTCGTGTTCCTTCTTCCTGATATTGCTGTCATTCGGAACCGCTACATCGATCACTACGGCCGTCTTCTTCTGTTTGTCTACCACCACTATGTCCGGTTGGTTAGCCACCACCATTTTATCCGTCTGTATCTGGAAGTCCCACAGGATCTTAGCTCGGTCATTCTCCACCACCCTTGGGGGCATCTCCCATTTTGACCTCGGGACTTCCAGGTTATACTCGGCACAGATGTTCCTGTACACTATGCCGGCCACTTGGTTATGGCGTTCCATGTATGCCTTGCCTGCTAGCATCTTGCACCCCGCTGTTATGTGCTGGATTGTCTCTGGGGCATCTTTACACAGCCTGCACCTGGGGTCTTGCCTGGTGTGATAGACCCCAGCCTCTATGGATCTTGTACTCAGAGCTTTTTCTTGTGCTGCCATGATTAGTGCCTCTGTGCTGTCTTTCAGTCCAGCTTTGTCCAGCCACTGGTAGGATTTCTGGATATCAGCCACCTCCCCTATCTGCCGGTGGTACATACCGTGCAGGGGCCTGTCCTTCCATGATGGTTCCTCGTCTCCCTCCTCTTTCTTGGGTTTCTGCTGCCTGAGGTATTCACTGAGCACTCGGTCAGTTGGGGCCATCTTCCCAATGTATTCTTGGATGTTGGTTGTCTCATCCTGGACTGTGGTGCTGACACTCACCAGTCCCCGGCCCCCTTCCTTCCGCTTAGCGTACAGCCTCAGGGTGCTGGACTTGGGGTGAAACCCTCCATGCATGGTAAGGAGCTTTCTTGTCTTTATGTCAGTGGCTTCTATCTCCTCCTTTGGCCAGCCTATTACCCCAGCAGGGTACCTGATCATGGGCAGGGCGTACGTGTTGATGGCCCGGATCTTGTTCTTACCATTCAGCTGACTCCTCAGGACTTGCCTGACCCTCTACAGGTACTTGGTGGTTGCAGCTTTTCTAGCGGCCTCTTCATGGTTCCCATTTGCCTATATGCAAAACAGGTGATTTTAAAAGTTAGAGTTCTTGCAGTATATGTCAGATCAGCAAATAAAAACGCTGTTTTGCTTTGAAATTAAAAAAAAGAAGAAAAACACATGTTCACCTGCTGGATTGGCTTCCGTTGGTCTCCTTTGTAAAGGTGATAAACAGAAAAGCAGAAATCCTGAAATGAAAGAAGACACAAGAAAAGAAAATTAATTAAAGTTTAGCTTTTTAACATGATACAAAGTCAGATATTAAAGAAGACTGAAAGTCATTAATACAACCATTTTCTGTTTAGTGGATGGTCGATCGTCCCTCATCAATAATTTCCTTAAACATATGGGCATGTAAGATTTCATTAAAAAGTCAAAACACTAATTTACAGGAAATGGAGTTACAACACCCTTCGATTAAAGTTGTAAGCCAATATAGCAGTGAATTAAAAATAAATAATCTATTGCAGTAATCTAGACACTAGATTACTACGTGTTTCATACTTTGTGTTTCTTTGAGAGTCTTTTGCCTACAGTTTATTAGAGGTAGCAGTCACTTTTACCTCTGCCTTTTCCTGTATGAAGAAATCGAACCAGCACAGTCACCAGTATCATGATCAAAATGATGATGGCAGTCCAAAGCAGGGCGATGACATATTTGTAGTCAGAACCATGAGGGCGAGTGTCTTCATGAGGCAATGCAGGTAACACTAGACACAGAATGTTTTTGTATTTATAAATTATACATATTGTAAATAAATTACAGAAAGAAACAGCATTTTAGAGAACATTTTTTCCAATGAATATAAAGCATTCGCTCAATCTTCTTATAATTCCTTATTTATTTATTTTTTGTAGTGAAAAAACAAACAAACTGAACTTTTCTTCCAAGTGTCAAATTTCTAGATCTGATTATGTGTCTATACATTTACATTATTTTTCTTAATGCCTAATAACGAGGTTTATCTGTTCTAACTGAAATGTTATGTTATTATGACTCACCTTTCATAGCCAGCCAGCTTTCCGGTGACACTCCATCATCGGGGATGCTGCACTTGTAGAGACCTCCAGTCAGCTTGGAAAAATTGTAAATGTTTATCTTTTCTACAGCTTTTTTTTTTCCAAGATGACATCATCTTTGTAGAAAAATGCAAAGTTGGTGGAAGCTGTCTTTTTTCTGCAGAGAAGAGTGACACTGCTGCCTTCAAGCACAGCAAGAGCCGACTGTCCAGGATCACAGAACCACCTAAATATTTGATAATAACATGATAATAACAAATTTGAAAGGAACATTTCTCTTATTGGGCACTCCTTGTAATAAGCTGAAAAAGTATTATGGAAAAATTAAGTGTGATGCCGTTGGTGCTTACAAGGTTGCCTCAAAGCAAGAAGGTTCTGAGTTCAAAACCACAACATGAGTTCTTTGTGGAGTTTGCATGGTCTCCATGTGTTTGCTTGGGTTTTCTCTGGGTAATCTGGTTTCCTTCCACAGTCCAAAGACATGCTGGGGTTAGGCTGATTATTGTTTTTAAATTGCCCACAGATGTGAATGGTGAATGGAGCCCATGTAGGGGACACTGTGGGAAGACCCACAAACCATAGGTGTGGCCTCTGTAGCTGACAGTCTGACCTTAATTGCCTTGAAACTCTGGCTTTGTGTCAAATTATTATGTCTCTTACTTTTAACCATAGTTTGACACACTCTTGTTATTGTTCTCCAAAAACCTTGTTTTACTCATGTCAGTTTTCCTTGAGCCCCAAGTTTTTCTTCCTCTTTCTTCCCATACCACGTTATCGTGTTTGTCTTTTTATCACGGCTGCAGCAGCAGTCATGTTATGTGTGGGAAAAGGACTCGAATGCAGGCACTTACTGAGATGTGAGGGAGATTTATTGTAAATAATGGAACACAAGGCGAGGATGGCAAAAACAGAACTAAAGATAAACTAAACTAAAGATAACCTGAACTGGGAAAAACTAAAACTAAACAGAAAACCTGAACATGAAGGGGTGGAGAGCACTCTATTTAGTCATTAGCACTCATCAGGCAATGTCTATGGGCAACTGACTGCACTCAGACCAAAGGGGGCTGAATAATGACACACACCCCACTTTGCAGTTATTTATTTGTAAAAAATGTTTTTTGCACACAGGGTGTGGCACTCTATTGAATAGACACGTGGTTACTACTTCTCTTTTCTTCTGTGCTCCAGCACTCACTTCTGGTTTACCGGAGATTGTTTGATTCTGTAGACAAAACAAAGACAAAAGACACAAAGACAAAGACAAGAACAATGACAAACAAAAACATTTACCTACTTCCTTGCTTTCATAGAAAGCACGATATCCTATACAGCTTTAAGCATTTGTTGTACAACATAATTTTCAGTATGTTGTCTTCAATCTTCGTAGATTAAGATATTTTAATTAACGTGAGTACTCATTAGTTTTACCTGCCTCAAACTTTTAGAACTGAAGAAGCTTGTCGAATGAGAGGTGAAATGTTTTGAAGTCCAGACGCTTTTCTTTACAAGCTCCTTAGACTGATGAATGCGTAGTTATTGTTTTGTTATACTCCTTTTTAGCAAGGAAATCTGAAAGTGCTCACTAAAAGTGAGTCTACTGTGATTGTTTTAGGTATTACAGAAAATAAAAACTTTCTAACAATTTATGAAAGCATCCTCCTGTCATTTCTCATGTAAGCAGTTGTTACCTGTTGTATTGGACAGTTTTTGGAGTAATTAGGAAACCACTTAACAATTGCATCAACAAAATTATTTAACAACTCCTTGCTGTGTTTCTCATTCAGTCTGCAAGATGTTCATTTTTGTGTGCAATATTGTTAATGTGAAATAAAATTCTTTTAAGAATTCCTTCATTGTCTTTTTTTGTATTTTTTTGATAATTTTGGCAATTATACACTTATTTAACTTTGCATAAATATTTATGCTTGAATTATGCTGAGGCAGAAAAGTGAACCAACGCTTGTCAGTGTAGTAACAGTGTATTTACAATCTGCTTTGTTCTCTCTGTGTTTATGTAGGCAGTTTTTCAGCTCCCCCGTCCACAGCCCAATGTTCCTTGCCTGCTAATTGCACCAAATGTATATGTGGCACCATTTTCATAACCATTTCCATAACTTGGTCAAATGCTGACCATAGAGTGTTGTCACAAGACTGCTCTTCAGGGAAATCTCCTATGAACTGAACTGCTGGAAGCGGCGGAGCCTCCTAAGAAGTCCCTGCTGTTTCCACCTCACCAGAGTCAGTGGTCTAGTCAACTCACGTCACCAATGAGTACAGTGCAGACACTACATGTCATTATAAGTCATAAATGCATCTCCACACACAGCTCCAACAGGTTGTGAAACCCCAGACAATTTGTCCTCAGAATTAAGAAACGAGTCAGTGAGGAGCTAAATGTCGCACATTTCTGTCTGTCACTTACAAATGTCTAATAAAGCTTTGTGGCATCCCCTTCCCACTTCAGGTAGAGCATCAATCTCAGTGCTGACGAGAAATAGGAACAAGCGACAAGTTCTGCCAACCCCGCAGTCCAATCCTCAGCTTGGTCCATCAGTTAATCAGCCCCCTCACAATGCACTACTGCCTGCTCCTGATGCATTGCTACCAACTCTGCAACCATGTGAGCCAGTACCTCCACTGACTGCACTAGGCAGATCATCATGCTGAGCCTGGATGTCAACACCACTGTAGCAGGACATGACCAGATGCGTGACAGTGTGGTAATAGTGTCTTTTATTTGCAGAATCCTTTCTTCTTTGAGTGCCTATGTGGGCAGCTTTTCAGCTCCCCTTCTGCAGCCCAGCATTCCTCACCTGCAGCTGCCTTCACTACTCCCCTCTTCTCCAAACCCCAGCAGCTACTGAAATAGGGAGAGCGTGGTTAGAGTAAGGGCTATGAACTCTTAGATAGGGACCTGATTAACTCAACAAGTTATCAAATTTGACCAAACACTGATACACTCTCTTTCATTCTTAGTAGTGCCCTGACCCGCGTATTTGAACAAATGCATCTATATTACCAAACATGATGCTTTTTTGGTAGTTTTCTCTTCTTTTGCACTGGAACAATGTCCTTTAGATGGACAAGACCTAAGTGAATATGTTTTTTACATAATGCCCCATGCCACTTTTTTCAACCACGCACAGCATATCAAAGAGGATCATCAAGGACTCCAGTCACTTCATCATAAACTGTTCAGACTACTTCCATCAGGAAGGAGGTTCTGCAGTATCCAGTCCCAAACCAGCAAGCTGAGAGACAGCTTCTTCCACCAGGCCATCAGACTGCTGAACACTTCATAGACACCTCACCTTCACTTACCAGAGCTTCAACATTATGCACTCCACACTGTATATAAATGCCACTTGTTTTGCACATTTCCAACTGCCGACCTCTGTATATTTTATTTTATTGTTTATTCTATTTAATTTTTAAAAAATATGTATATATTTAAATACACACACACACACGTAGATATACATATTTACTATACACATTCAGTAATGCGCATACACTCTTATATTGTATATATATTTATTCATATAATTCTCAGATTTACCAATTCTTATATTTTGCTTGTTCTTATGTTATTGTATTTTCACACACCTCTGTTGCTTGTGAAGCTCGCACACAAGAATTGTACTGTAACAGTGTACATGTGATGTGACAATAAAAGTGATTTGATTTGATTTGATTTGAAAATTCAGTAATGCAACAGGACATTTGACCGAAGCACACCTGCAAATCTACACCAGAATGACTAAAAAAGAAGTGGGTTAAGGTTTTGCAATGGTCCACTCAAAGTCCAAACCTCATCCTGATTGAAATGCATAGACAGGACATTGCATTTGTGCATAAATTCCCACAAACTTCAATAAACTGAGGCAATGTAAAAGAGAAGAGTTAGCCATTCATTTACGAATTAATATTGTCTGTATGGACAGCAATTAAAAAAAAAAAAAGTTTGATTAATCTGTTATCGGGCATCCTCTCCAGGCCTGAGCAGGGTGAAATGTTCCCTGGATCTTTCACTCCTAGGGGTTCTTGAATCGCTCTTTGTCTGGCTTTGCTTTGCATTGTCCCCGACTGATGACAGTCATATAGTATGATGTGATTCCATATTAGATTCTTGATAGATGTGGGTTTCAGTCTGGTTCTATGTGCCCCTTTTTAACTTTGAGCACACGCCCCTTCAATAATTTCTTCATGGTCCCCAATATCCTCTTTAGGCTGGTTGTCAGTGTAATATATGTAAACTGTATTACAGGAATCAGACAGAGATCATTTACAGAACACTGTTATAAAAACAATAATTTTCTTTGTAATTTCCCAAACTTTAGCCGCGCCTCATGTGCATATCATCACCTCTTAATGAAGAGCTTTCTACAAACAAGAAACAACCCATCTCTGCCTGTTTGTGAAACCTTAGTGAATGCCATTGATGTGATGATGATTTAAATTTTACATTATTGTTTTTAAAAATCCCATTTTTAAATTTCGGTACCACAAAGTATGTAACTATAACTGGCATTAATGCATCTGCTTTGTGACATTATGTTGAATTTATCCCTGTGCAACTAAAAAATATGCAGAGAAATGGGAGAATTTTGCAGAATTTGAGAGTTTCTGTTGCTGAATATGTCAGCAGAATTTCCACAATAGGAAAGCATGGTGTTGTTATTATTCACAGGAATTTAAAAACATGGCAATAAGAAAAGCTAAGGAAAACATGTTGTTTGGACAATTCAGTGTTTTGATCACTGGAGAGACTATTACAGTTAATAAAGCAGAGACAAATGAGATGGTGATGGAAAAAAGAGCAAGGAGTGAAACTATACATGAGCTTAAGCATTATATGGGAGTGTGAGCATGAACAGGTCCTATGGTGCCCCCTTCTGACTAGTAAATACTGTCAAATTTTCAGGTTATATGAGGCCAGAGTTTAATAAAGCAGCTTACTGGTGCATGGTTGCAGAATTTTATAATTGTGGTGATCAGCTGCCTGGCAGGAGGATCAATGTACAGCCTCTTAGTCATATGTAATCCATTTTAGAAGGAGCTATGAAAAAAAAGTAAAGAGAAAAAAATAACTCAAACACACGCAAATATATAACATAGTTGTGAATGTTGTTAAACTGTTAAGTGACATGACATTTACAGTGAGATTGATCTTTATTATTAACTTAAGCATTAATGACTAATGTTTTCTTATTCACGGCATTAAAGCAATGTTTGTGATACTCAACTTTTCCAGTTCAGTAAACAGTGCATACTGCAGAAGTGTGTCCCTGAAAACATTATACACCAGAATACAAAAAATGACCACTTTGTATAGCTCTAAAAAAGATTAGATTTTCATAGTCTGACAGGTAGATAAGATGAATCGAGCAGGTGATTTAAGGACTTGGCAAACATGGACAGGAATTACACACTGTGTGTATTTACACTTTGATGTACTTTGATGAAATGCAAATGCTGCCCAAAACACAAGCTCCTTGTTGAACGTAATAACAAACTACTGAAACCATTTTGAGCTCCTCCTCTTTTTTACACATGGTCTGTACTGACCTGATGCAGTATGCAACAAAGGACAACCGTCCCTGTGTTTTTCATGCTCAGTGTTTATCTGATAAATAGACCGATGAATGTTAGAAAGTGATCCGACCGGAGTGTCTGGTTTGCAGTGACTCGTTCATACTTGTTTAAATTCCTGTTTCCTGCTCGGCTCCAGCCACTCGTTTCACTTTGAGAGCAATAGTTTGGATCACTGTGTCGGATTCTGGGGTCTGTATCTGTGGTAAGTCTTTTTGTTTATTGTGTTTCTTTATTGTTTGTTTTTGGTTTTGAGTCAGAGAAGAAACAAACAAGAACCTTATAACAAAACCCTAAAACTGTAGTAAAAAACAAAGGGATTTTTTCTACATGTTACTGAATAAAGTCAGGCTGTTTTTTCTCCATCAAAATGTGAGCGGTGAGCACATACAAGATAACAAATGTTGTTAAAACCTCCCACAAAGCTCCAAATGTAGCAGCAAAGTGTGAGAAGAACAGTATTTATGTCTATAAAGAACTGTTCTTGGAGTCGTGCAGAGGCCTGCACTTAAAGCAGGACTTTGTGTCATCGAGGTGACTTATAGGAACTCTGCTTTCAGTTTTAGTTATGTGCTTAAGTTACACTGATATGGAGCAGGCTCATTTCAAAATAAAAGGTCATAGTCTAAGCTGATCTGTGTTCCTGGTGAGTGTTTGATGGGTCACCTCCAGCCGTGGCTGAGCCTTTGTGCTTTTCTTTAATGTATTTGCCAAATAGAGATAAAACACTGCTGCTGGTTGTTCTGCTGGTTATAGAGTGGGTGGAGTCAACTCACATGAATTGTTTCGGTTTCTCTTGTGAAAATGACTGCTTGATACAAACTCAGAAGCCCAGCTGTCTGAAATGACTGAAGATGAAGCATGTTTGTAGTTTGTAGAATTTACGTATATGAATATCCCTGCAAGGGACATGGGAGGAAAAAAAATTAAGACGGACTTTTGCGAGATCTTGCAAAACAAACTCGGGATCTCGCAAAAGTTTTAGCCGCATTCTTCGGAGGCCGCCAGCTTGAAGCCGACCGGGAGGTCGAGGCACGATGTGCCGGGAAAGCAGTGTTCCTCCTGGCTGTAGTAGGTTTCGACCTCCCGTTAGCTTCGAGATGGTGGGTGTCAGATCTCCGAAAATGTCAGAGCACTTTTGCAAATATGTGATGTCTTGTAAACCGAGCAGATATCTGACATTTACACAACTACATTCACGCCTCAAAATATCTTAAAAGTTTATTTTGTGACCCAGAAAGAGTAATATTACAACTAAGTAGCTGCCGCCAAGTTCATCGTAATTTTTTTTCTCCCATGTCCCTTGCGGGGCTCCGAAGACGAAGTTCTTTTACTGTTACACGCTGGACTAAAATGTTCTAACTTCTCTCGCTCTCACAATCAAAAGATAACGACTCATATTTGTTGTGTGCCCACCTTATTACTAAATTAGGCAGAGCACTCTGAATTGAATCAGGACATAAAGCACGGTCTTTATGTTGCTTTATTGAACACTCTTCATCTTACAACTAGCCACTTAACGGGGCTTCCTTCGGACAACAACATCCGGTTCAAAGGTCATCACCTTAAGACATAGCCATATCAATACATGACAATATTGAAAGTGTTGGAGTCTGTTAGGAGCAGTGTTGGGACTAACGCGTTATTAAGTAACGCGTTACAGTAACTACGTTATTAATGTGGTAACGAGCACGGTAACTAGTTATTATGCTAAAATCAGGAACGCGTTAGTCGTTACTGGGATTTAGATAGGCTTGTTACTCGTTACTTCGTGTGGTGGCTATCGCGGAGCTTCCACAGATTCAGTAACATTAGCAAGTGGTGGAGGCCAGCAGGTGGATGAAGGAAAAGGGACGCAGAAGGAAAAGAGACCCGAGGCGGCCGCCGGTCCAAGTGTGAACTGAACTTCAGGTAAGAAGTTATGACCTGCAGTCTCTCTGGGTCAGATGTGAACCAAGTTTAGGTGGAGTTTATTTTCGTTATTCTGACTTTTTCCGTACTGCGTGCTAGCTAGCATGACAGAGTTTCTATACAGCTGGGTGGTGCTATGAAGTTAATGATGTTGAACTTTATTTTGTTCATAAGTTATTAGAGTTGCCAACCGTCCCGTCTGGTATTCAGAGAAAATATTACGCGTTTCTTATTGAGGTGAAAAGGAACAGTTTGTCCCGTAATTCAGCTACAATGAAAAAGGCACAAAGCTGGAGTTACTCTGTGTTTACGCTGCACAGCTGCCTCTTCTCTTTCATTCTCCCCCCTCCCTCTCCTGTTTCTGCTTCAATCATGAAAACTGATCAATGATCAGCTGATCGGCTCTCTTGTTTGTTTATCGCTCACTTTGCGCCGAAAGAGGAAACCAGCGGATGTCGAGCTAAACAACAGCAGAACTTTTAAGCTTGATCAGCTGTTGTTAGAATTTATTTAATATTAATTTCTAGTATCAGCTGATGTTTGCTGGAGCCACAGCTGCAAAAAAAGCTGCTGGTCATGATATCGGTTTGGTTATCTGGTGAGAGGGAAACATGAGATGAAACCAGGAGATGTCCTTACTGATCATCAGAGCTGAGCAGGTGATGGAGAAACAGGTTTACCTTTTAGGTGACATGAATGAGTTGAAGGGAAGTTATGAACTGTTTCTGAGAGACAAATAACCCCAGGATCCTTTTTTAGGTAGCTGACAGCTGGTAACTGTGCAGGGGCGGGTCTAGCAAAGTGTTGCCAGGGGGGCAGGTAGGGCATTAACAGGGAAAGGGGGGCACAAAGAAATACTTTTCTTTCTTATTCTCATTAAAAATGTCTCGCTTTTAAAAATAATTATCTGAATCTTACAACAAACGATTGATAGATTGATGCATATATACCATCAGAACAGTGTACATCACTGTCACAACAGTGTTTGTTTTCATTCAAAGGCTTTATGATTTTTCCTATAATGGTGGGCCGGTCTCTAGTCAAAATGCCTGGGACGATTTTTTTGTCCCAGTCCAGCTCTGTATGCAGCTCATCTACAGTCTGGTGTTACCTACATCTTCCTATCCAGAAGGCAGAATTTCCGAGTTCTGAGTACAATCAAAGCACCACGACTGCAGTTTTTGTGTTGGATGTAAAAGGCGCACATGACGCTGTGACGTAGGCTAGAATCATGGCAGCAGTCAATGACGGTCCAGGCGTGGGATTTCTCTCGTGGAAATATGCACATTATCTTTTCCTTTCTATTGGTAGGTGGCACAGTGCACTTGTGGCAAGTAAGCAAGCTAGAAGACTGGCAAAGTTATGGAAGCAACACATTAACAAGAGAATTCTGAGTAAAACCAAAGTTACTTTCCCTAGTAACTAGTTACTTTGAAAGTAACGAGTAACTTGAAGTAACTGAGTTACTTTTGAGAGAAGTAACTAGTAATGTAACTAAGTTACTATTTTAAAGTAACTTACCCAACACTGGTTAGGAGTCACATGAAGAGTAGCTGCAGCTGAAAATTAGAAACATCACAAGATGTTAACAGATTAATCAAAATTCTGATTAAATTGTTTTTCTAACTTCTCTAAGTTTTTCATCCATTTGTCAGGTAAAGCTATTTTGAACATGTGTCCCCAGCAGAATAACTAAAAGCATGACTAAATTAGCACAGGAAAGCTATAAATTATTTAATGTATAAACATATATACAGTAAATCTTAAAATATAAAGAGAAGCCTAAGAACAATTACTCACATAGTTTGAAACAGGGAGCTGGACCTGTTCCTCTAGTTCACTCAAAAAAATGTACATTTACAAGAGTCTAACTAGTTGCCTGCACATGTGATATCACAGACTCACATGAGATCTGAAAACCACAGGAAAATCAGTGGGGTTATAATTGGAAGAGAAGAATACACACTCCACATATATGCTGTTGTTATTTATTGTAGTTTAATAATAATGGATTGGATTTATATAGCGCTTTACAATACCACTATTCATTCACTCTCGCATTCACACACAGTTGTAGCCACAGCTGCCCTGGGGCAGACTGACAGAGGCGAGGCTGCCATATCGCGCCATCGGCCCCTCTGGCCATCACCAGTAGGCGATAGGGTAAAGTGTCTTGCCCAAGGACACAACGACCAGGACAGAGAGCCCAGGGGATCGAACCGGCAACCTTCCGGGTACAGATACGCTTCCCAACCACCTGAGCCACGGTCGCCCGTTTAACCTGTCAAGGACAAAAAAAAGTAAAGATAATTCTGTATCGAGCTTTGTAATTATTGCTTTCCTATTTTTTTTTTAGTATGGAGAGACTGCTCAATGGCCTGATGATTAGCACTGTTGCCTCAAAGAAAGAAGACCCTGAGTTCAAATCAAAAAGTTCTGTGTGGAGTTTGCATGGTCTCCCTGTGTTTGCGTGGGTTTTCTCTGGGTACTCTGGCTTCCTCCCACAGTCCAAAGACATGCTGTTTGTGGGGTTAGGTTGATTGGTGATTCTGAATTGCCTGTAAGTATGAATGGTTGCCTGTGTTGGCTGTGCAATAGACTGGTAGCCTGTCCAGGGTGTGCGTCACCTCTCACCCTGTAACACATGGGGTAGGCTCCAGCCTCCCCATGACCCTGACAAGGACAAGAGGATGTATGGATGGAGTGACAGCTATGTGAAATTTGTTATAAATCCAATAAATTGGAGAAAATAACGGTGTACATAACACGTTTTATGTTATCTAGACTCTAGAAATGAGCTTCCATGGGTTGGATCAGTGGTTCCCAAACTTTTTTTGTTAGGCCCCCCTTTCTTTTACATGAAAAATCTCCCCCCCACCACTCCGTTGTTGACGAGGAAACAGAGTTCGCTACGCCACGTCAAAGGTGTGTGCCTTTTTTCACGTCATGCTGTGCACCACGTTATTGTTTACATGAGATGAATTTCTGCAATGGCAGATAGAGACAAAATACTGTTAATCTTACTAACTTCAGGTTTTACACGGTTACATACACACACAGTTACTGTCCCTCCATTGAGAAAGGCAGAGGCATCACGGTGTGATTATTTTACATGTAGTTGTTTTTTTCCCTGTGTAATAATATTCAACATTGCTATCAATACATTTAAAAAAATGCCTCTCTGTGCAAAAGGGCTTCAAAAACATAAACAGCTGTGGGATACTGTTTGTCCCTGATTTAAACCGGGGGACAAATCGTGGCAGGATCAGCCTGATTTTATTTGTATCCCACGGTAACTTTCCTGTATAAAGAGCTAACATCTCCAAAATGTCAGGAGTAGTTAGTCATTATAAGAAGTGTTTGTAAACTTAAAATCAAGAATGTGGGATACTGTTTGTCCATGATTTGGAGAGCCCAGTGTGTGTACCCACGCAGGGGTAACTAATACTGTTGCAGAGAGACCTACCTCGGCACCTGTGCAGTTGAAGGCCAAAGGGAAGATATGCTTCACCATATTTCCTACTTTTTGTCTTGAAAGGAAAGGTTGGTTTGGAAACATATTCAAGAAACATATTCAATTTTGTTTTTCAACAAAACATATTCAGCGATGCTTCATCTCCTGCTTTGCGTTTGTGTGGGAGCGCTTTCAAAAACCTGCTCATTATGCTAGCAGTGTCCAACCGTTATTCTATTTATTTATTTATTTATTTCATTTTCATACCTCCCCCCCCCCCCCCCCCACACACACACACACACACATACTTTAGGAACCTCTGGGTCGGATGACCTTTGTAGTAAATAAGTTAATTCATCAGTTAATTGAGTGGTCCAAGTTGGTCCAACTTAAATACATTAAATGGAATGACAGAATTGCATAATGCTAAAATGAGGCATTTTAATCATTTGGCAATCCTTTCCATGATTGTCTTCTGTTCAATAGTTTTTTGTTTGAGTGTTGAAATAAATAAATAGATTAACAAAAGTAAACAAAAGCTCATCCTCAGCAAACATGCCTCCATGGAGACATGGACACTGTGGGCAGCCGACTGTAGACCGCATATACTGGCATGAAATGTAGGGTATATTTGTCCACAGCGTACACAAACAGTATGCAAATGCTCTGGGTGTGGACTGCCCTACTGGAATTCCACTGCGCAGGGCCCCACTGTCTCACATGTTACGTCGATACCAAGGCCCACAGTTGGCTGCCCACCCGTGCTCCACAGTGAACACATGGTACATATAAAAGTGGACACGACACACTGAAATGTTTTTATTACTGTGAAGCATTTATTGATGTGACCCACTTCTCCTCTGCAGCTGAGCCTGGGGCCACACCTCCTCAGTACATTACTGCCACTAACTCGTATCAAACATGGAACATTGCTCCATGTACCACTGAGAACGGTGGAGCTGTGTGGGGAGGCCAAACTTGCAATTATATCAAGCAGGGCCCAAATAGGTGTGTCTGTGTTTGCACACCTACTGTAATGAAAGTGCTGATGGGCCATGAACTAAGCCACATGCAGAACAAAGAGGATTTTCTGTGAGCAATCTGTATTATGGTAAAATCAAATTGGTAAAACAGGAAGAGCTTTCTTTCTTTTGTTTTTCACTGTTTAACTGTTTAACTTTCACTTACATTTTTATAAGATTGTAGGAGATATATCAGCAAATCTGCTCCCTGCAGCAAAAAATACACCAAACAACTACAAACTCTTTATGAACTTGATAAGATAGACAGAAACAAAGGAACAGTCCTCACCAACAGGTTTCTTAATTGCTGCCTGCAGTGTTTATGAAACTTAAGTGTTACTTAGTAACAGGCTCAAAGTTCACACTGTAAGTGAAACTATCACTGATCATTTGTACTCGTTTTTCTTTAACAGTCATTCAGTGAGTTGCAGAGAGAGAGCACAGTCAACAGGTATGTTGTCTATTAAATTTAATGTTATTATTAATGTGACATGTAGCTTCTGTCTAAAAAACTGTTAAAACTGTTGGAGTCAAACTGGGTTGAAGAATATAGTCCAAGTGTGAGTTGTTCTAAAGCTTTTATGTGGGTGGAAAAGGTGAATCTATGAACTAGATTTTTCTGTACCTTTACAGCAGGTGACACTACTGTAATTGTAGAAGACAGTATAGATAGCATGATCTACACCATTTAAATCAGCTGTGACGGATCAAGGACACATCTAAAACCTGCAGGGACACCGGCCCTCGTGGACTGGGATTGGGGACCCCTGATCTACACTCTGTGAAGCACTTCTATTCCCCCCCCCCCCCCGAGTTAGATGACAGACAATTCATTTAGTCATAATTGTACAACTTATGTTACTGAAACACAAATCAGAATTGTCCAGTCAGCAGTGGTTTCCATTGTGTTAATGTTATCTGTCTGTTTTCAGAGCTGCAGGATGGCTCATCAGCAGGATGGACTGTTTCCTCAATCACTGCTTAAAGCTTTCAGTGTTCTGATCTTCATCATTCTCCTAAAGGATGTCTGTAATGGTAATTGATACATAAATTGTCACGGTCCTGGGTCGGTGACCCAGTGTTTTGAGTTTCTTGTGTCGAGTTTTTGTATTATGATATTAGTTCTCTTTGTTGCCCCAGTTTATTCTTTAGTCTAGTGTCTTAGTTTGGCTTTCTTGTATTCTCTTTAGTTTTCTGAATATTTAGTTAGCCGCCCTCTGTGTTTCTTAGTTGCTCTGTCTCCCCTAGTCAAGTCTGCATCTATGTTACATTTCCTGTTTTACTTTGAAGGTCTGTGTCCTACGTGAATGTACTGAGTTTCGCTTCCCTTGGGTCTCGTTATGTCCGATTTCTCCCAGCTGTGCTCCCTCTTCTGTGTCTCATTCCCCTCGTTATTTCCCAGTGTATTTAAGCCCTGTGTTTCTGTGTGTCAGTGTTGTGATCTCCCTCATGCTGTGTGTTTCTCCCTGTGGCTTCCTGTGTGTTTTGTTAGATTCTTCCCAGTTCAGGTTTTGTAGAGTTTTGTGTTCAGCAATAAAAGCTGCCATTTTGAGTTCAATCCCGTTTCCAATGAGTTTGCGTTTGGGTCCAATTCCTGCCTGCATACAGCTGAAACATGACATAAATAAATGTTTGGTTTCTTTCATATTTCAAGCACACATTTTAATTATTTATATTTGTGCTTTTAATGTGCCTTTATTAAGAGCCATGTTTTAAGAAGTCAAAACAACACTGGCGGGATACAAAACTGTTTTATTTTTATGAACCAACACATTTCAGTTTCTGTCAGCAGAGGTATTTAAATAGGATAGCTATATAGTATTATATTTTAACAAACACTATACACTAACAATAATATTAATAGTTTTAGAATCAGAGAAGATGCTTGTTAGAGACATGGCCTTTAGGTTTAGTAATTTAAAAAAAAATTGTGAGATAATGCTAAAAAAATCCCTCCTTCTGGTGATTTCTCATTTAAGAATTATTATTACTTGTTTTCAGGTCAGCCTCAGTTGATTGGTCTATCTCAGGCACTGGTGGCAAGAGCTGGTGATGATGTAATTTTGCCATGTCATCTGGAACCTGCATACGATGTTTCTATAAAGACACTGGAGTGGACAAGATCTTCACTTGACCCTAGATTTGTCTACGTTTCACGTGCCAGTCAGGAAATCGAAAAATTAAAAAATCCTTCTTTCAAAGGAAGGACGTCATTGTTTGTTGATGAACTCAAGTACGGAAATATTTCACTGAAAATCTCCAAAGTGAAATTTGATGATACAGGGACATACAAATGCTATATTCCAGAGATGGAAAAAGAAGCTTTCGTCGAGCTAGTTGTTGGTAAGTAGCTTCTCGTCTTGTATTGTGCAGTCTTGTCCCTGGTATCATTTAAGAGCTCTTTGTTCTTGCCCATGATGGAGAGGTCGGAATGGAATAAATTGATTCTGTAGACAAATTTTTTGTTCTGGATTTTTTTTTCAATAGTCTCTCGCCATTAAAATTAAGCTAACATAAACATTTTAGACTCTTCATTTCTTTGTAAGTGACCAAATTTATGAATTCAGAACTCTATTAGCTTAACAGGTACACAAGTATATTTTTGCATCTTGTAATTTCATTAATGCCCCTTGACTTTTAAATTTCATGTTTTCTTTTCTTCAGCATCCGATGCTGCCACCTCACCTGTCATCAGTTTATCAGGGATTGACAAAAACAGAGGAGGAGTGGTGTTACAGTGTGAGTCTGCAGGCTGGTATCCAGAGCCTGAGCTGCTGTGGTTGGACGGTGAGGGAAACCTCCTCTCTGCTGGACCTACAGAGACCCTCAGAGGTCCTGATGACCTCTATACTGTCAGCAGCAGAGTGCCTGTGGAGAAGAGACACAGCAACAACATCACCTGCAGAGTCCAACAGAAGCAAATCAGCAAGAGAAGAGAGACACACATACATGTTCCAGGTTCAACTTATATTATTGCATTTATGATATAAAGACTTTTTGAACATATGAAGTCCAGATTTCTAGTTTTTCTTTTTTTTTTTCTTTTTTTTTTTTTTTTACCATTTCAGAGGATTTCTTTGAGGTCCCATCCAGTTCTCCCTCTGTCATCATTGGTTTGGCTGTTAGTTTGGCTCTTTGCATCATGCTGTTAATTTCATCAGCTGCTGTCCTTTTATGTAGAATGAAGAAACACAGTAAGTCACTGATAAATTCTTCCTACCTCTACTATAAATCAATGTTTTCATTTTCATTCCTTCTCATTTAATTTTAATTTCAAAAAGTGAACAACAGAAGCCCAGAGGATCAGACTGATGTGGGAGGTGCTGACGTTCCTCTGAGAGAGGGAGAGAAACAAAATACCAGCAGCTCTTCTCCCAAAACTAAGAATAAGACTTCATGCGTGAGTAGATAAACACGAACAAATTAAATATCAAGATGTTCATTGTTTTTCAGAAATGAGATGAAATATTAATCCTAATTTAAAAATAAAACTATCTGAAATAATGCTTAACAGACATTATGTGCATTATGAGCATTTACTAAGTGTTAGTAGAAAGAACTCTCTATTGATGTTAAAGGAATGAAGCAGAAACAATGTGAAAACATCAGTGTGATGTCATTCATCATTATTAGATTACTGCTTCAGTAATGTCACAACAGTCTCTGTTTTGGTAAAAATGTTGCTACTGATGAAATTATTTTATATAATCAAGCTTTTCCTGGACTTCACGCATCACCAACAGAGACAGTAGGTGTGCTCATACATAAAAGAAACATATTGATTTTAAAATACAACCCAGCAATGAAAAACAAGTTTTTCTACCTCATCATTGTGTTTTATGTCATATAAGCAGATTTATTGATTGTGGCTTTAATCAGTGTTGCGCTCATGCTGTAATTCAAATTATACTTTAATGTAATGTGTTACATTATTTATTATCTGGAGTAAGTAATCCATTACACTATGTGTTATATTAGTTTTGTATTACTCCATAACAAACCCCAAAATGCACTTTCCCATAATCACCATTTAACAAGAAAAACCTTAGGAGGACAATCCCACACACTGACACAAATCTTCATCCTAATAATGGCACCAGAGGTGACAAAAGTAGAGATATTCTGTACTTAAGTAGATGTACAGAGACCTGTGTTAGAAAAAGCGCCATCTTCTGTCAATTTGGTACATGACGTCATGTGGTTGGTTGTTTGCGGCTGATAGACTTACATTAGTTTATGTTGTTAGCTGTTAGGTCTGCGCTTTGCAGCCCCGCTGGTTTAGAGACTTATTCCTGTGAACAAAGCAAGACAGAGTTCGATCCATTTTAACTTGCAAGGGGAGCTGATTGGACCAGGGTCTTGGAGCTGCAAGCTCCTCACCTGATCCCAGACAACTCCAAAGAGCCAGCCTCCCCTGCAGCCTTTTATTAACTTTGTGGTCACACAAACATCTCATTAATCATGCAACAGATAAAACACTCACATGTGAACATGTGTCATGTGCATCTGCAACAGACAACATCTGATGTGTGTGTCTCTATGAGCATGTCTTTTGATCAGTGATATGTGTGTGTGTCTGTGTAGGAAACAGAAGTCAGTATTCATCCTAAAGATGTAATCACTCTGCTAATAATAATAATAATAATGGATTGGATTTATATAGCGCTTTTCAAGGCACCCAAAGCGCTTTACAATACCACTATTCATTCACTCTCACATTCACACACTGGTGGAGGCAGCTACAGTTGTAGCCACAGCTGCCCTGGGGCAGACTGACAGAAGCGAGGCTGCCATATCGCGCCATCGGCCCCTCTGGGCTAAAGATCTAATGATCTGACACAATGACAATCATATTGATCCACAATTCTCTAACATTAGCTAACAAGTGAGAGAATTGAGAACTGAGAGGAAAATGACTACAGTAAAACTAAAAATCAGTTTATGTGACTACATTTGTGCTGTTTGTTTTTTGTCTAGCTGCACTCAAACATTTGGGTTTTTAAAGCACTTTACAAATGAGCACTGTGTGGAGGAGAGCAACTCTGAGTCACGTGACCAACACAAACTGATTTTTCCTCCTCTGGCCGAGTGTACCAAGCTGTGCAACCAGCTGCTGCCATCAGCGCTGTTGTACAACATAACGGCCGCTACATGCACATCACAGCACAAATATAACTAAGTTTCTTACTGAAGCACGATCGGGAATCGGGAATCCCATCAAAGTAGGTCAATGTGTGGCAAGGAAAAAGCAGATGCTCAGATGAAGAGATGCCACACTAGGGGTCCACTTTAACCTCTGACTTTGGCACATGTCATCTCTTTTTATGCGACATCTCCTGGCTCAAATCAGTTTGATATTTGAAGGCTCACAGTGATGTAAAATAATGACTCCTCAGCAGTGCGTAAAAACAAAAGTAACAAGCCTGTTCTGAAAGTATAATTAGTCAAAAGTACAGATATTTGTTTAAAAATGTGAGTACAAGTAAAAGGATCTCAGAAAAATACTCAAGTAAAGATACTGAAAAACTATACTGAAGTACAGTAACGAAGTATTTGTACTTTGTTTGTCTGCCATCTCTTAGTGGCCAATAACTTGGACGTCGAAACTTCAGGAGGAACAACAGAGGAGGGAGAAAGCTGAAAAGAATCTGCAGAACATTAAAGAAGAGGTTCGTGTTTGTTATTTGGCATATATTTGTCATGTGTGTGAGTGTGTCCCTATTAAATGTCTCTTTATCTCTGTATTGTAAAGTTATGAAGGAGATTATTTTGTTTATTTTGTAACAAATGTCTAAAAAAGTAACTGTTTCTATATATTAAACAAACTTATAATCCACGTTGAAATTCAGAGAAAGGACTGGCTTACAGAAATGTGTCAGAATTAAATGGAATCGCCAGTTTATTGTCATTCAGAACAGTTAGTGCACATCAGAATGAAATTCCAGTGCATTTACTCATTATCAAATATAAAAATAAATAAATAAAATTAATGTCTAAAGGCATAAAATGCAAGAAAGATCCATGTGAGAATAAAAAAATAAGAAATATTTTAGTTTATTAGTAAGGAAATTAATAAGGGAAAGCTGCACAGGATCTTAAATATATTGAACAGCAACAAAAGCAGCAGAAAAGTGTACAATCATTATTCAGCCATGAAATGACACTGCTGTAAATATACAATCATGGGGGACAGAGGGGAGGGGGAGGCAGTCAGAGTGGGTGGTTGGTGTGCTGATGGTTGGAGAATGAAACTATTGTAACATCTGGCTGTCCTGGTCCTGATGCTGCAGACACAGCTGCTCAGCACACTTTGATGCTGCCTTAGTAGAAAGTGGAGATGCTGGAGGAGAAAGTTGTGCTCTCCTCATCCAAAATGCAAAGTGCAGACACTGCTGAGACTGTTCAACCAGTGCTGTTTAATGACTAGTCCAGACTGTCAGTTATCTAAGGCAGTTGCCTACACATGGCACTGTGGCATGTTGGTTAACACCATTTCAAAGAAGCAAGCAGGTCTTGGGTTCAAATCCCCCATCTTGACTGGATTTGCATGTTCTCCCCGTGTCTGCACGGGTTCTCTCCAGATTCCCACCACAGTCCAAAGACATGTTAGTGGCGTTAGGTTAACAGATGATTCTAAATTGCTCATAGATGTGATGGTTGTCTGTCTCTGTCTTTATTGAGGAGTAATAGGTCAGGGCTAGTTCTTTTAGGTTCAGCAGCTAACAAGATGGTGTGTTGGTCAGAACACAGGAAAGAGGACGAGAGGCTTCCACTTTGCTGAACTGTCACAGTCAGCTGGTTTATTGTGACCTCAAAGCTCAGTGTTGCCAATAGTCTGTAGTAAATAATAAGTTACTGTTAGACCAAATATATTACAGCAACAGTGGTTCAACTAATATAAACTCAAAATATAAAGTAAGATAAAGTTACACATCCATCTATGCATATAATGTCCATGACATAATATATAAAAACTCAAATTATTTAAATATTACATTACTTGGTTCAAACATACAGAGAACTCAGATTAAACACAGTGGTGATGTCATACTACAAACATAGACATTCACCGGCTATAACCATCATTAAAGGCGCCATCGTGTGGCTGAATGAAATTACTACACTATGGCAGCAGTTGGCGGAACAAGCCTTTAATCACCACGTGAAATTGCTCGGTAGGAAGTCAGAGCCGCGGCAAAACTTGAGTTTGCAACTAAACAAATTAAAGGTAACTTACGTTCAGACATTAACTTAACACTCGGAGCATCACCGTGTTTTACAGACATCAGTCACTCTGAGATTCAGTGTTTTCTAATCTGGGTGAAGACTGTCTGTTATTGCAGGGTGTTGTTGTTGGTTGAAAATGTACAGAGAAATTTGTTGACCTCATTGAGACAGTGTGTGTTGTTGTCACACATACTCTCTTCTTATATGAAAACTCTTAATTTAAGACAAAGCTTAATTAATTTACTTATAATGAAATTCAAATACAGTTTTTTCTTTAGGTTCTCCATTCTTCTGATTCCATATAGAAATTAATTTGCCTCTGTGTAATCACCCACATGCTATAACAAAAAACATAAAAAACCTACTTTTATCTTCTCTGTCTTTGTTTCTTTTTAATTGCAGCTTTCTGGAAACACCAGTCAAGCCAAGAAAGAGAAACAGAAGATGGAGAGAGAAATGGAGGGACTGAGAAATGAGCTCTCCTCCACAAACCATCAGGTTCATTTTTTATATACTAACTTCCTGCATTTACATGACTGCCATGTTTAATCAGATTTCTTTGTCTGGTGATCGAAACACTCTGAAGAAAAATTCAGAAATTCTGATTTTATATAATTCATTGAAAATAAGCAGAGCTGTACTGATTATAATTTTTTAGGCTGATTTATCTGCTGTTTGCAGTGATGCTGTGATTAACTGTCATTTATTGACAACAATCTTTATTCTGTTGTATTCTCCGTGCTTGAAGGTGTTTATTTTCATTTATTTTCCAGGCGGTGCCTCATAGATTTGAAACATAAATTCAGGAACTCGTCTACAAATGTTGTCGTAGTTGCTGTAGGACATAACTGAACAGCAAAATGACCGAAGAACGTGGCAACCTCGTTCTTTGTGTATTTTTTATTTAGGAATATGTTGATCTCCAACTATTTGTCACTGAACAGACGTGTTCCTTAAACATGATGATGTTGATCAAGGATCTGACCTCACAGCCCATTGTTCCTTCAGTGGTGCTCGTATTAGTCATTATGCAAATGTACTGTTTATAAGATTTGGGGAAACCTGCAGTCAGCTGAGACTGAAGAGTCACTTGGATGAGTGACGAAAGGTTTCTCCCACTGAAAACTTACCTGGATGATTGAGCATGCGTAGGGACGATGAAACAAAGGCAAAAGACAAAAAATGCTTTTATGTTTTTACATTTAAATCTGACACTGATGCTTTACTGACCAACACAAGACACTAAACACCCTTTAGTGACACTGACATCCAGCTGCACTCAAGTAAAAGCTAAAAAATCTCAATATTTTAATCTTTTCTTTATTTTATAAATCAGACTTGATAAATGTTATATTTTGTGCATTTATTTATTTAACCAAAAATTATTTTAATTTTGGGAGACACGACATTAAAACTCAAATATTTCCTTAGGGTCTTCATTTATTTGCTTTTTTGTATCAGCCAACTTATATTTACATAATACAGCTTTAATTCAGAGCTTTAATGTGACTCTGGTTGTGTTTCCATTATTGTGTCTGAAACATGAACATTTCTTCCTTCTGCTCTTTCTTCCTGTAACATTTCACATGAATACTGAAATCATCAATCAGCTCAAGCAGGAGAAAAAAGCAGCAGAGGACCTGAAGAAGGAGCTGGAGGAGAAAAATCGTGAGGTTTGTGTTTCCATTATAAACATTCAGAATTTACTGACCCAGCTCTCTTTATCTCTGTGTTATAAACAGTTATGAAGGAAACTTTACATATTATTTTGTTTATTTGATTAATTAAGAACTAATAATGAAATGCAAATAAATGTGTTTCTTTGGGATCATCCTTTTGCAATTTATGTCATAGCAGGCTCTTAATTCTATATAGAACCTAATTTATTAACTTTTTGAGTGACTGTGTGATTGTATTGTGCAATCCCCCACGTTTTGCCTTCCATTGTTGCAGTTTCTGTATCATTAACTACACAAGCACTTATAAATATAATAATAATAATAATAATTTAGCCATTTAAATCAGCTGTGATGGATCAAGGACACATATAAAACCTGCAGGACACCGGCTCTCGAGGCCTGGAGTTGGCAACCCCTGATTTACATAATACAGCTTTAATGTGACTCTGGTTGTTTCATTATTGTGTCTTAAACATGAACATTTCTTCCTTCTGCTCTTTCTTTATGTAACATTTCACCTGCAGTTGGAGAAGAACACTGAAACCATCAACCAGCTCCTGCAGGAGAAACAAGCAGCAGAGAAACTGAAGAATCAGTTCAAGTCCAAATGTCACGAGGTTTGTTCTTCCACTGTAAACATTTTAATGACAAAATTCTCTTTATCTCTGTATTGTAAAGAGTTATGAAGGAAACTTTAGACGTTATTTTGTTTATTTGACAACAAATGTCTAATTAATTCAAATTCTCTTATTTCTATATAGAACTTAATTTATTAACTTTTTATGAATGAATGTGTGATTGCATTGTGTAATCACACTCATGTGTTTTGCCTTCCATTGTTGCAGTTGCAGAGTAAGGAAGGAAAATTATTTTGTTTATTTGTTGTCTGTTAAAGTATTTCTATACATAAACATGTTGCTCACAGTGTGAAGCTTCAATAGTTTTGTCACTTTTATCAACAAAGTGCTGCAGAAACATCAACATCTGTCTTTCTTTCTGACAGATGATCAACTCTGAGAAGGATGAAATCATTCAGAAGCTGATGGAAACATTTCCTGCACTGGACTCAGAGGTCAGTGAAAGCATCTCTCAGCAGACAGAGGTAAACATGGACATATGTGATGCTGTCATCCTCCCAATGATCACAGACCTGTGCACTTATATTCCTGCAGTTTTGTCCAGCAGCAGTTTCTGTATCATTAACCAAACACAACTTTGAAATCCTACCACTGCAAGATTGTTGACATCATCCCACAACACTTAATGTTGTTAACATCATGCTACATCAGCTCCCTTATATTTACATCATACAGCTTTAATGTGACTGGTCGTGTTTCATTATTGTGTCTTAAACATGAACATTTCTTCCTTCTGCTCTTTCTTCATGTAACATTTCAGCTGCAATCAGAGAAGAAAACTGAAATCATCAATCAGCTCCAGCAGGTGAAAGACAGAGTAGAGAAACTGAAGGATCAGTTGGAGAAGAATTCTCACGAGGTTTGTTTTTCAGTTGTAAACATTCAAAATGTGCTGACTCAACTCTCTTCATGAATAGAATAGCACATCAATATTTACTCACCAAATCTGAAGGTCTGAAATATAAAAAAGAATCCAGGATGTGTACATGTAAGAATATGTGCTGGATGTCAGGGTCTCGTTGTCCTAACCCTCCCCACTCAGTTTAAGATCTGCATGTTCAGGCAGTCTACAGCCAAAAATCAGTCACAGCAGAAATTTCTCTGTACAGAGATTTTTTGGATGTTGTGGAAAAAATAAATCAAAGTGATTTTCTGAGATTTTTTAAAAGAAAGTTAAAACCTTTGCAAAGGGATCAATACAGCATGAACAGGGTTCTTACAAGCAGTGACAAAGAAGCAAAGTAATAACATCTCCTTTGAGACCGCTCTCTTTCCCAACGTGTAACATGCCAACGTTTTGTCACATCCTGAGGCGAAAGGTTCTAGAATAAACCTTCAGTGTCCCTGTGATACGCTCCTGGTGGTAACACACGATCCAGCTGTTTATTCCAGGCCTAACTCGAACCACAGCCTTAATCATGTCAGACAGTGTTTTTCAAAGAGATGATAAAGTAAAATAAATGTACATGTGTAGATTCATTCCAAACGGTTCTCATGTTTTCAAACGTCTAACATACAGACATGTTGGGTGGGTGAAAGCGTAACGTACCGACAACTTGTCACAGTGTCGATATGTTACGCTTTGGGATAAGAACATGTTGCTCTTTTATGGCCATCGTGTGGATACAGTCTTTATCTGTTCAGTTGTAGGATGTAGGACCTTCACTCATTCTTTGTTTAACAAACTTCAGCCACATACCAAAAGCACAATGAGGGTAAAAGAGGATGAAACACTGTGAAACCTGCTTCACAGTAAAGGAGGAAGTTTGGTTTTTTAATTTTTTTTTTTAACTGAGGGCATTTTGTGCTGTTGAAATTTGAAGTTATTCCTTATTAAATATTGACCTTATCACACACCTGATCAAATAGCACTGAGATTTAAGGCTTCTGTTTATTGTTACGTTTGATGTGATTAACTGTGTGTGAAGAGACAAAGACAAGAGTGAGAATCTTGCACATGTTCATTTTATTAAAGATGCAGTTGAAACCAGATATTTACAGACACTTCAGGAAAAAAAAATTTTGCTTTACTGTCAAACATCAAATCAGAGTAAACATTTTTGTCAACATGTTTTTTGTATTTGTGAAATGTCAGAATAGAGAAAGATATTTGTTGTGGGTTTTTTATTACTTTCATCAGAGTCAGAAGTATACATGCACTTCTTAGTATTTATTAGAATTACTCTCAAACTGTTTCACTTCAGCCAAACGTTTCAGATTTCCTTCCAAAAACGTTCTACAACAGTTTTCTTTAATCTGGGCTCACTGAGAGACAGAACTGGTCTAACTGGGTCGGGTTTGTAGGCCTTCTTGCTGTCACTCACCTTTTCAGTGCTGCCCACAAATTCTCTGTGGGACTGAGATCAGAGCTTTGTGATGGCCACTCCTACACCCTGACTTTGCTGCCTTTAAGACATTTTGTAACTAATTTGGAGGTATGTTTGGGGTTATTGTCCATTCGGAAGACCAGTTTGCACCCAAGCTTCAACGTTGTGGCTGATGTCTTCAGATGTTGCTTAAACATGTACGTGCCATCTATTTTGTGAAGTGCATCAGTCCCTTCTGCAGCAAAACACAGCTCCACAACATGATGCTGTCGCCCCCACACTTCAGAGTTGGGATGATGTTCTGAGGCTTCAAAGCTTCCTCCTTTTTCCTCAAATATACAGTTTATCATTACAGTTCAGTTTTTGTTTGGTCAGACCTCAGGACATGTCCCCAAAGATTAAGATTTTTGTTCCCATGTTGCAAACTGTAGTCTGACTTTTTTATGATGGTTTTGCAGTAATGGCTTTCTCCTCCCAGAGTAATCTTTCAGCTCGTGGTACAGGACTCATTTTACTGTGGATGGTGACGCTGTTTTTCTAGTGTCAGTCAGCATCTTCACAAGGTCTTTACCTGATGTCCTGGGTTTGTTTTGCACATTTCACACAAACATTTTCCTCTTTGGGACTCAGAATCTGTCTCCTTCCCTAGCGGTTTGATGGTTGTACGTTCCCATGTTTTCATACTTGTGTATTATTGTCTGAACTGATGAACGTGGGACCTTCAGTTATCTGGAAATTGCACCAATAGATGAGCCGCACATGTGGAAGTCCACACAGTTGTTTTCCTGAAGTCTTGTTTGATAAAGTTCAATTCAATTCAATTCAATTTTATTTATATAGCGCCAAATCACAACAAAAGTCGCCTCAAGGCGCTTCATAGATACAGAGAAAAACCCAACAATCATATGACCCCCTATGAGCAAGCACTTTGGCGACAGTGGGAAGGAAAAACTCTCTTTTAACAGGAAGAAACCTCCGGCAGAACCAGGCTCAGGGAGGGGCGGCCATCTGCTGCGACCGGTTGGGGTGAGAGAAGGAAGACAGGATAAAGACATGTTGTGGAAGAGAGACAGAGGTTAATAACAGATATGATTCAATGCAGAGAGGTCTATTAATACATAGTGAGTGAGAAAGGTGACTGGAAAGGAAAAACTCAATGCATCATGGGAATCCCCCGGCAGCCTACATCTATTGCAGCATAACTAAGGGAGGATTCAGGGTCACCTGGTCCAGCCCTAACTATATGCTTTAGCAAAAAGGAAAGTTTTAAGCCTAATCTTAAAAGTAGAGATAGTGTCTGTCTCCCGAATCCAAACTGGAAGCTGGTTCCACAGAAGAGGGGCCTGAAAACTGAAGGCTCTCCCTCCCATTCTACTTTTAAATACTCTAGGAACAACAAGTAGGCCTGCAGAGCAAGAGCGAAGCGCTCTAATAGGGTGATATGGTACTACAAGGTCATTAAGATAAGATGGGGCCTGATTATTTAAGACCTTGTATGTGAGGAGCAGGATTTTGAATTCAATTCTGGATTTAACAGGAAGCCAATGAAGGGAAGCCAAAACAGGAGAAATATGCTCTCTCTTTCTAGTCCCTGTCAGGACTCTTGCTGCAGCATTTTGGATTAGTTGAAGGCTTTTTTGGACATCCTGATAATAATGAATTACAGTAGTCCAGCCTGGAAGTAATAAATGCACGAACTAGTTTTTCAGCGTCACTCTGAGACAGGATATTTCTAATTTTAGAGATGTTTCAGGGCCGAGTACAATAACCTCAGTTTTATCTGAATTAAGAAGCAGAAAGTTAGCGGCCATCCAGGTCTTTATGTCTTTAAGACATTCCTGCAGTTTAACTAATTGGTGTGTGTCATCTGGCTTCATGGACAGATAGAGCTGGGTGTCATCAGCATAGCAGTGAAAATGTATGCTATGTCTTCTAATGATACTGCCTAAGGGAAGCATGTATAATGTAAACAGAATTGGTCCTAGCACTGAACCCTGTGGAACTCCATAATTAACCTCAGTGTGTGAAGAGGACTCTCCATTTACATGAACAAATTGGAGTCTATTAGATAGATATGATACAAACCACTGCAGTGCAGTACCTGTAATACCTACAGCATGTTCTAATCGCTCTAATAGGATATTATGGTCGACAGTATCGAACGCTGCACTGAGGTCTAGCAGGACAAGCACAGAGATGAGTCCACTGTCAGAGGCCATAAGAAGATCATTTGTAACCTTCACTAAAGCTGTTTCTGTGCTGTGCTGAGCTCTGAAACCTGACTGAAACTCTTCAAATAAACCATTCCTCTGCAGATGATCTGTTAGCTGTTTGACAACTACTCTTTCAAGGATTTTTGATATGAAAGGAAGGTTGGAGATTGGCCTATAATTAGCTAAGACTGCTGTGTCTAGAGATGGCTTTTTGAGTAAAGGTTTAACTACAGCCAGCTTGAAGGCCTGTGCTACATAGCCGATCATTAGAGATAGGTTGATCATATTTAAGATCGAAGAATTAATTAATGGCAGGACTTCTTTGAGCAGTTTTGTAGGAATGGGGTCTAAAAGACAGGTTGATGGTTTGGAGGAAGTAATTATTGAAGTTAACTCAGAAAGATCAATTGGAGAAAAAGAGTCTAACTTAACATCAATGGTACTAAGAGTAGCTGTAGATAATATTACATCTGTGGGATGATTATTGGTAATTTTTTCTCTAATGATAAAAATTTTATTTGTGAAGAAGTTCATGAAGTCATTACTAGTTAACGTTAAAGGGATGGTTGGCTCAAAAGAGCTCTGACTTTTTGTCAGCCTGGCTACAGTGCTGAAGAGAAACCTGGGGTTGTTCTTATTTTCTTCAATCAGTGATGAATAGTAAGATGTTCTGGCTTTGCGGAGGGCTTTCTTATAAAGCAGCAAACTATTTCTCCAGGCTAAATGATGATCCTCTATAAAGACACAAAAACATGTGTTCTTTGTCTTTATACTGACATTACACAAATACAAAAAATATGTTAATATTTATTGATCTAGTTTGATCTTTGACGGTAAAGAAAAAAGTTTTTTTTTGAAGTGTTTGAAAATATCTGGTTTCACCTGTGTACTAAAGTATCCTTGTAAAAGTTGTGGTTCTGTTTAAATCTTTAATTATTCTATAAAATTCATATTGACAGAGAAAATAAAGGTTTTTTTTCAGGCATCAGATTCTGCAATTATTTTTCAAGGTCATAACCTGGAGCAGAGTAGCACCAACCCTCATTTGTTCTATTAAAATAAAGTGCTGAAGAAATAAATTGACTTTAGTTTAGTGAGTTTGTGACCGTAATTAAATTAATCATTAAAATAACTGCACCAATCAGATTGAGTAAGAGGACACAAAGGTTGGAAACATGTTGCTCACAGTGTGAAACTTCAATAATTTTGTCACTTTTATCAACAATGCGCTGCAGAAACATCAACATCTGTCTGTCTTTATTTCTGACAGATTTTCAAATCTGAGATGGAGCTGGATGAATTCATTCAGAAGGTGCTGCAGACATTTCCTACACTGGACTCAAAGGTCAGTGAAAGCATCTCTCAGCACACAGAGGTAAACATGGACATATGTGATGCTGTCATCCTCCCAATGATCACAGACCTGTGCACTTATATTCCTGCAGTTTTGTCCAGCAGCAGTTTGTGTGTCATTAACCAAACACAACTTTGAAATCCTACCACTGCAAGATTGTTGACATCATCCCACAACACTTAATGTTGTTAGCATCATGCTACATCAGCTCCCTTATATTTACATAATACAGCTTTAATGTGACTGGTTGTGTTTCATTATTGTGTCTTAAATGTAAAAAACTCCAGAGGGTGAAACAAGCAGCAGAGAACCTGAAGGCTGAGCTGGAGATCAGAAGTCGTGAGGTTTGTGTTTCCATAAACATTATGAATTTGTTGACTGAATTTGTAGAATAAAAGTGCAGGTGATAGGAAATATAAATAACTGCAACTTAAATGTTTACTGAAGCTCAGTATTTGACGCAGAGTTCAAACTCCCTGTTGTAATAACTAATAATAATTAATATAATAACTATAAAATATACATATAAAATATAATGTTGGCCATATTATATTTACATTACCAAAGTGAGATGACTTTAGCCTCATGAACAACATTAGCTAATTGTTATTTACTAACTAATCTTAAAATGACTGTTCAGTACAGAAATGAAGCCCAACAATCATGTTTTACAGTCCTGTGGTCTCAGTCTCAGATACTTTAAATCACACAGAGCTCATGTAAAAACAAACAAACAAATGAAAAAAATATGTTTTCATTCATTTCTGTGAAACAGCTGTATGAAACGTTTCCAGTTGTTAGTATCATGGTTGCTAGGCAACCTGGGCAGCGCTACGGAGGCTAGACCGTCCCATTTCACAAGCCTACAAGCCCCACCCCTGCTCTACAAGGATCAGCTGAATGGCCCACAAGCTCATATGAAGAACTGAAGAACATATGATAGAACTGCCAAAAAAAAGCCCAACAATAACATTTTTAAGTTATCTAAGTGATTTATATATATTTAATAGGGGTGCAACGATATTCGTATCGATATTGAACCGTTCAATACAGTGCTTTCGGTTTGGTACGCATATGTATGAACAATACAAAATTTTTAATTTATTTTATCAACTTTCCTTCTGACGATGCTGTCTGTGTTGAGCGCTCAGTGGATCTGCGCTCGACAGTGCAGCCTAGGCGGAGTAGTTGAATGCAGATTCACTGAGCTAAGGGCAAGCTAGCGAGACAGAAGCTAAGCTCTCCTTGCAGCATGGCAAATTGAACCCTCCCCACCCTCATTCATATCTGGCGTTTGGAATTATTTTGGTTTTCATGTGACGTATGACCCTGAAGGTAAGCGCTTCATGGACTAAAGTAAAACAGTATGTTGGATGTGCCACGCAATGCTCAATTACATGGGTGGGAGCTAGTGTGTTAGCGCAGTTAGCTCGTTAACGTGTTGGCCGTCCAGCCCCATGCACTGGGCGATCCGCGGTATCTCGTTAACGGAGATTTGCCGTGTTGTGGCGTTAAGGTCATTTCAACGGGATTTACGCTGACAGCACTAGTGGGAACACAATGAATATGACTGCACATTTACGCCGACATCATCCTAGTGCAAAAGACAAGTGGAAGCAGACAACAAGCACGCATGCTACAAACTTTACCCGAGTCATTTAGACAGCCGTTAGCACATGAATCTCCTTATGGGGACCTGATATGTTTAATATGCTGTTGAGAATATAGCCCAGAAGAAGCGGATAGTATAGCTTTTATTTTGGAAAGAGCCATTTCTCTGTAATAAACTCTCTTTTCCAAAGATGAGTGATTCCTCAATCAGATACAGGGCTCGCAAAATCGCTAGCCCGACGTCCTGGGGCTACCAATTTTTCCAGTCGGGCTACCAAAATCTATCTCTGCCCTGCCCGTCGGGCTATCGTAGGAAGGAAAAATATATGTCGATGCTTTTGCATTCTTTCGGAAACGTAGCTGGGTAATTATGTCATTGGCATCGGTGAGCCGCTGTCAATATGTGACATATTGAAATCCCGTTTGAATTTGCGCTTGTTTTTTGCTTTCACTTTGCAATCGTGCGAACTGTGTATAGAGAGCGACAGCACTGATTGGTGAGTGATGATAATTTGTGCACCAATTCCTCTGACATCGTCTTATCAATCGTTAGCTTACTATGCAAACATGACAAGTGAAATCTCCCGCAGCAAGCTTAAACATATGAGAGGTTGATCGTGCAGAGAATCGCTGAGCTTATGTGAGTGCGTGTGTAAAAGCAGCAGGATATATATTTTAGTTCTGCTGAGCCAAATAAGACAGGTCAGGGTGAAGAAGTGACAGCCAAAGAAAAGCTTACCACAAAACGGAAAAGTTATGACAAATCAGACTATAAGGCAAAAAGAAAGTGCAGCTTTATGGTTTCATGGACAAAAGAATTTCTGTGGCTGCAATATGACGAGCTAAATAACCAGGGCTGCACATAAGTGGTCCACAGGTGCGCATTCGCTGTCAAAATAAAAAATGCGCACAAGATAAGAAGTTGCAACGCGTGTTTGCGTACATAAGATTTTCTGGAGGAGGACAGACATTTGTTTAGAACTCTTAAAGATGTCGAAGAAGCTCCTTTAAGCAATTACTTTGGTGTTCCTCCACCTACAAAGAAATGTCAGAAGAGTCCGAACCACAAAAGAAGCACATATTCTCGGAAAAGTGGTTGCAGGAGGTGAGCTGGCTTCAAACAAATGATGAACGCACAGAGATGTGGTGCGGAATGTGCCGTGAAAATCCCACTCTAGCGGACAAAAACAGTGCTTTTTATATGGACGCAAACGCGCGTTGCAACTTCTTATCTGGTGCGCGTCTTTTATTTTGACAGCGAATGCGCACATGCGGACCACTTATGTGCACCCGTGTAAATAACATAATGTTCTGCCGGGTGTGTTGTTGGTTTTCCCACAATTTCTGAGTCGACAAGCGCCTTTGTTACTGGGACCAGTCATTTTAAGAAAGGCCCCCATTAGAAGCCACGAGAAATGCAAGAAATGCATTATTGCTCAGTCTGCAATATCTTTCCCACAACAAACACCAATTGCAAATAACATACTAAAAATAAACCTGAAAATCAGTTTAGAACAGCGTACTATGTTGCAAAGAGTGAACTACCACTGGCAAAATTTAGCAGTCTTTGCAAACTTCAAAAAGCAAATGGCCTAGATCTTGGTTCCACTTGCCTCTTACCCGTGACTTCAGTGGAAATTTCAAATTCAGGATCTGACACAGACGGATTCATGTCTTACACAGTTGTTACAAGTTCATAGAAATGTCTGTTCAATTAGAACCAAGTATTTGAGTTGATGATTGTAATTTTTATACAATGTTGTAATTTGTTTTTCAACAATTTTTGGATTAATGTTTTGTTTCCTTTATAATATTCCTTTACAATATTCCTTTACAATAATATAATTATTATTATATTAATATTAAACATCAATCCAAAAATTGCTCTCTTTTTTAATCGGGGTACTTAAATTTATTTTGGGCTACCAAAAACGGAAGAGTCCCTGCCCAAAGGGCTACCAGGGACTTTGAAATTTTGCAAGCCCTGAGATATATTTTTTTTTTATTACTTTTTTGTTTCAGCAACATTAAATTTAAAATCTGTACTTTTGAGTTAAAATATATATTTATAATTTTAATAAATGACAAATTAAAAAGGCATGAACATTTTTTTTTGTATCGAAAAAATATCGAACTGTGACGCCAAAGTATCGAACCGAACCGTGAATTTTGTGTATCGTTGCACCCCTAATATTTAACCTGAGTAGCGAAAGACGGCGGTGGGTTTGAAAACGATTTGCCGGGAGGCCGGTGTTCTCACCGGCTCTAGTGAGCCTTGCCCCCCGGCTAACTATCGAACTATCGAGCTAGTAGGTAACAGACGTCTCCGAAAACGTCGGAGCGCTTTTGAAAATATGTGGTGTCTTGATAAACTGAGCAGATATTTGAGGTTTACACAGCTACATTCTGAAAATATGTTAAACGTTTATTTTGTGACCCAGAAAGAACAATAAGAGTAATATTAAAACTAACCAGCTGCCGCCATTGTTGGAAACTGAGCAGGGCCGCGCTATGAATTCTGGGACAGAGGTACTTCTTCTTCTTCTTAACGGCAGCTGGCATCCTTGTACATGCAGTGCTGCCATCTTCTGTTTCAGGCCGTTATTACACTCTTAAATCCTACTACTGATTCCTCCATCTTTTGTGATCTTACAAAGCTTCAAACGACACGCCAACTATTAAATCAGTCGTCGACGATTGTGATAGTCGACGTAATCGTGACTAGTCGACTAATTGTGGCAGCCCTACCCACGCTACTGCAATTCTTTTTAAAAAAAGAAGAAAAAAAAAGAATCCACCCTTTTTGTCCATTGTCAGAGTGAATGGTTTATCAGTATAGGGCCATCCTAATCTGTAGCAGTGGTGGAGCGGGGGCGGGGGGGTGCTTACTGGGCTTAAGCCCGGGTTGTTTTGTCAGAAGCCCGGGGTCTTTTGGAGTGTAATTTTTTCATAGTTAGATGCCTGGCTGACTGTATGAAACAAAAACTACACACAATATTTGAAGCACATAGTGCACACTGTGGGATTTTACGACTGTGCGTAAATCCCCCCTGATATTGGTATGATCTGAGCTCAGACACTAAGCGACTGAGCGAGGGGGCGGGGGGAGCTGCAGAGATGGAACAAGAGCAGGTGAGACACTGATGCAAGTCAAATGGTTGTTTACCAAAACTATCACCGTATCATAGGTACACATGTATCTCGTACCTAGTGTTTCTTTTTAGGTTTGTTATTTTTCAAATTCTATATTTATTAAGTTATGCAGGCTTGTTTGTATTGCTGCATTCACTGCTTGTGGCTTGAATGGATACTGATGCTTAAATGTTATCACATCTTATTCCCCCAGCATTATATTTATTTTTTTGCCCACAAGTGATCTGTGATATCACCCAATGTTAATTTATCCAGACATTTTATTGCTGCAATATTTCACCATGTTTGGTTTTCATAAACTGGACATTTGAACTAGTTAATATAATACTTCTGTTTTGGACTTTAAGCTCCCTATATTGTTCACTTTAATCTCATCTAGTGTCTACTGTGAATTCATCCCCAGTAAGTCGTCACTTCGCCGCCCACAATGTTGTTAACATCTGCCCTCTGGCGATCAGCCCAAACCAGCTGTGTTTACAGAACGTTTCTCTGTTGAAAATAATTTGACTGTAAAACTGATTTCTGAGATTTATGAAAAGAAAGTTCAAACCTTTGCAAAGGGACCAATACAACATGAACTACTTGCACTTATAAATATTAACATCTCCTTATGGCAATTGTATGGATACAGTTTTTCTCTTCATTATGAACACAGTTTATATTTTTTGTCTTAAATCTTCACTCATTCTTTAGGTAAAAGAGGATAAAACACTGAATGCTGAACAGAAAAATAGAAAAAAGTCTCCCATCAAATCTGAGTATTTTCTTAGTCATATATGTAGAAATCTACCACAGATGAATATTTAGTTAGTTTGTTTTTTTAAACTGGTGGTGGTGGGGGCTTTCATCTGTTTAATTGATGATGTCATACCCGAGGAATTGTCCACACCTATCCATCAAATAGCCTTTGAGTCACTTGTCCACTTCCCTTCGGTCCCTTTAAAAAGAGGCTGTCACATGTGAAGAAAGTGTCCCTTCACCCAGTTAAGAGAAAGTCAACAGTCTTCAGTCGACCCAGGTGGCCTTCAAGGATGAGGACAAGGAGTTCCAGCAGCAGTGCTGTTATCAGGGGAGATTTGTGTGACCTTGGCAGGCCTCCAGCTGGCGCCAGTGGGGTAGCCGCATGAGGGAAGATGGTGGTTGTTTTGGTTTAGTGCGAACAACCGCATCCAATTTTTTACAGTTGGTCTAATGTCCATCACTAATCACCACAAAACAGTGTGAAGCTTCAGTGATTTTGTCACTTTTATAAACAAAGCACTGCAGAAATATCAACATCTGTCTTTCTTTCTGACAGATGATCAGATCTGAGAAGGAGAAGGATGGAATCATTCAGAAGCTGATGAGAACATTTTCTACAATGGACTCAAAGGTCAGTGAAAGCATCTCTCAGCACACAGAGGTAAACATGGACATATGTGATGCTGTCATCCTCCCAATGATCACAGACCTGTGCACTTATAATCCTGCAGTTTTGTCCAGCAGCAGTTTCTGTGTCATTAACCAAACACAACTCTGAAAGAAGCCAAAAGGTTTATTATAATGATTATTTCTCAGATAGCTGCGATATGAACTGTGGTCTACCCCAAGGCAGCTGCCTCGTTCCACTTCTCTTTTCAGTTTTCATGAACGATCCGCTGTATGTCTTGGGCAAATCTCATCTTGTAATGTACATCGATGTTTCCACCATGTTTAATTCATCTAGTGACAACTTCGAATTGTCCAGCTTATTACAACAAGACTTGCTGAACGTGTTTTACTGGATAAGTAAAAATAACATGATTCTAGTTAATCTAAACCTAAATCTATGTTAACTGGAGACTGTAGACTATGTTTAGTCAACAGTCCACAACTGATTCTCTTCATAGCTGGATCAGTATAAGAACAGGTCACCCAGATTAAACTAATTGGTGTTACTATAAATCACCACCTCATGGACTCAGCATAGAGACTCTGTCATTAAGAAAATGAGACAGGCCATAGCTGTGGTTAGGAAATGCTCCTTCTAAATAAGATGTTATTAATGCACGATCGAATAGATAATAAATGTTTTTGGCTTCCAGTACAAACTAAATTACACTTTGGCTTCTTTTTATTAATAAAGAACGCAACACTGTTAAACACATCACATTGTATCGTATGAAATACAGCAATGAGCAATCACTATTGTGGAAGCTAATGGGGTTCCTTATATATAAGTAAAAAAATAAAAACACTTAATGTTGTTAACATCATGCTACATCAGCTCCCTTATGTTTACACAATACAGCTTTAATGTGAGTCTGGTTGTGTTATTATTAGCGTCATTAGTGTTTCCTAAACATGAGCGTTTCTGCTCTTTCTTCATGTAACATTTCACCTGCAGTGCAAGAAGAACAATGAAACCATCAAACAGCTCGACCAGGTGAAACAAAGAGCAGAAAGCCTGAAGAAACAGCTGAAGCCCCAAACTCATGAGGTTTGTCTTTCCATTTTTCTATAATTGAATAGAATAAAAGTGCACATCAGTACTTACTCACCAGCAGACTTTACAGTATAAACGAAAAATAAACAAATCTAAATCTAAGGGTCTAAATATATCATCTATACATGATCTTGAGGCAGTCTACAACCAAACCTCAGTCAGTGTCATGGTAAATTTTCTGTGGGAGGCAGAGTTGTGGACTCTAGGGCAAAACTGTGCTGGAAATAGTTTTATTGCTAAATTCCCAGAAAACAGTGACGTGAACATGAACTGGGAACTAACTCTTTGAAATACTACTACAGAAACTTTCTAAACAGACAAGACACACAGCGAGACAGAGCTCACAACACCAAATAGATGAGACACATACATCATATACACAAGAGGACATCAGGGCAGAGAGGAGACACCCGGGGAACACAGCTGGACATGATGCACACAGGACAGGAGACTGAAATAAAACAGGAAACATGAGAAACACACACTGAGTGCAAATGAGACGGAGAGACGTGACTCGGGACCAGAAAGGCAAATAACAAACAGAACTAGACACAAGAGGACAGGATTATGCTTTAAAGACGATTAAAGCATAATATATATGAAACCACTAAACCAAGAACCAACATAGAATATTCAAACATTATAAAGTCCAGAGACCTGGAACCACTGTGTCACTGACTCAGGACGATGACAGTCAAAGCAGAAACTTCACTTCTGGCGTTTGTGATCATGCAGAGGATCAGTTCTGTTTCAGCTTCTCGTTAAACTAAAGCTGCTGCTTCACTTTACATACATGATTTGTTGGCTTTGTGTGATGGTGCTGCTGTCATAGGCTGATGGAGAGGAGTAAACGCTCTCCTGTGTAAAAGGATCGTTCCTGATCTGATTGTCATTCACATGTTAGAAGCAACAAGTTTCAGTTTTCCAGTTTGGAAAGTCTCCTGTTGGTCTCAGTAGAGAGCATTTCTTCCTTCTGCTCTTTCTTCATGTAACATTTCACCTGCAGTGGACGGAGAAAACTGAAACCATCCATCAGCTCCAGCAGTTGGAACAAGCAGCAGAGATCCTGAAGATTCAGCTGGAGTCCAAAAATCAGCAGGTTTGTCTTTTCATCATAAATATTCTGAATTTTCTGACTCAGCTCTTTATGAATAAAATAATAGTCCAAATCAGTATTTACACACCAACAGACTATTTAAATAAATAAATAAATAAAACTAAATGTAAAGGTGTAAAATATATTTTAAATATGAATTTAGAAGCTACACATGCTGCTGTTGATCTCAGTGAATAAACAGTCACCTTCCTCCCGGTACAGGGATTTTTAGATGTTGATGAAAGAGGATGAAACACTTTACAATCAACTCTTCACTAAAGTAGAAAATGTTTTCTAACTTTGATATGTAGAATCTACCAGAGCTGAATATTTGGTCTAATGTAGATTTTTCTTAAACTGACAGCATTTTGTGTTGCTGAAATTTGAGTTTATTTCACATTAAATATTGATGTTATCACACACCTGATCAAATAGCACCAAGTGGAGGTGAGATTTAAAGCTTCTGTTTATTTTTACGTTTGATGTGATTAACTGTGTGTGAAGAGACAAAGAAAAGAGTGAGAATATTGAATATTGCACATTCATTTCAGTAAACTTTATATCGGCAGCAATAATAAAATTTCTTTCCACTATGTTTTTATTTATTGTTCTGATTAAAGTTCATAAGCTGAAGCAGCGTAGCGCCAACCCTCAGCAGTTTTGGTTGAGTTTAGTTTTTATGAGTTTGTGACTTTACATAATTTAGATTCTTTACATTTTATCATTTATCTGTTTCTATAGCACATTTCATTACAACAGCAATGTTGATCAAAGTGCTTTACAAAAATACAAAATAACTAGTAAAATAACTTATAATATTAGTACCAAACATCAAATACCAAATAACTCTCATACTCTATTAAAAGCCAGTGAATACAAATGTATTTTAAGATAAGATCTAAAACGATTGACAGTAGGAGCCTGTGTTATGTGTAGGCGTTGATTATTCCACAGTTTAGGAGCTACGACCCCAAACGCTCAATCACCTCTGTGAACCAGCTTTGAAGTCTTTTAGTTCGTGTCAGAAGACGAGCTGCAGCATCTGGACCAACTGCAGTCTTGCATAGCAGGTCTGGTTAACTCAAACATTTAAGGAGTTCCAGTAGTCCAGCTGGGTTGTAACAAAAGCATGGATCGTCCTTTCAAAGTTTTTAAAAGATAAAAATGATCTCACCTTAGATAAAAGCCTAAGTTTGAAAAAAGGCTGCCGTACAACTGAGCTGACCTGTTTTCAAAGGTGAAATTACTGTCAAATACAACCCCAAAATTTTTGGCATGTGATTTAATAAAAGGCTAAAAACTGTGCAGGTTCAAATGAGAGTTTCTGGGATTGCCACGTAGTTCAGAAATTATGATTTCAGTTTTGTTTTCATTAAAATTCAGGAAGTTAAAGGCCATCCAGGCTTTGACTTCACAGAGAAACTGAAGTAAGGGTTCTAGTGAGGCAGAGCAGCTTCAGTTCAGTTGAAGAAAGATCTGAGTGTCATCGAGAAATGAATGGAAACAATATTATATTTTCCAAAAAATAGACCTGGAAGCAGCATATTAATAGATAATAAAATTGGCCTTAGTGTAGATGCCTGGGGAACACCACAAGTAAGGGGAGCTGAGGAAGAGATAAAATCTCCAAAGCTCACACAGAAAGTCCTGTCAGACAGGTAAGACCTGAACCACTCTGATGGAAGGACCTTGATGCTGCAATGCTCCAATCATGACATCGAGATGCTGTGGTCAGCAGTATCAAAGGCAGCGGTCAGATCCAAGAGCAAAAACAGAGCTGAGTCTCCTGAGTCAGAGGTTAATAAAAGATCATTAAGAACTTTTTAAAATTTAAACCAGACAGAAACCTCTCAAGAGCACATCGTCCATTTACAAAAGATTGCAGCTGAACAAATACAATCTTTCCCAAATTCTTCATAGGAAAGGAAGCTTTGAAATAGGCCTGAAGAGGAATGGAGATTAGTTTTTTAAGTACAGGCTTTACAACAGCATGTTTAAAACAGGCTGGCACAACACCTGAACTAAGACTGCTGTTAAAAATCCTTGAGATGTCAGAACTGCAGTTTTCGTGCAGTTTTTTATCTTATTGATTTTTTTTTTTTAAGTAATAGAAAATTGTTCCAATTATTGTTGGCACGATAGCAGCTAAAAAGCTTGAAAAGTGTAGAATAAAATCCTTGTGATATTTTGAAGGTTCAGCTGCAACACCAGAAGTTCAAAACTTTATTAAGAGTCACTTAAGAGTTATTTGCAGGTGAGCTTCATCCTAGAAACAGCCGCCAGTCCACCACCACGCCTACTCATCGTCAGCATGGTAAGATATTCACAGTCTGAAGGTAAAGGTTCAGTAAAACAGCTGGACTCACCGGCTCTCACAAGCTTTGATCCAGTTCCTGATTGGTGAAGAAGTCCTTAAGAATTTATTTTTAACAAAACTTTTAAGTTTTCTTTGCTAGCGATCAACCATTAACGAGACTTAGTGGGACCAGTGGCTCAGCGGCTGATGTGGATGCCCGACCTATCAGCCGTAGGTTCTGAGGGTTTACTTCACCCTGTGAGGAAGGGGAGGATGCTGGCGTGGGGTTATTGTAGTAAACCCAACAAGAGGTGTAAGCCATTTACAGAGAACACCAGTAATCGAATCCAGTCGGGATAGCATGAAGTGTTTTTGCAAATCATGCCAAGGTAGCCTTCATTTTCACTAATAAGCCAATGCATTTTACACGGCACCTACGACGCTCTCTCAGTTGAAGTACAGTTCAGTTCATTTTTATTTCAAACATGTGCATTCACAATCATCACAAAATATCATTCCATTCATTTGTTTGAAAAGGAGTAGGCAGAAATATACCCTTATTAGTCCCTACCCCCTCAAACAGAGACCAGCTGGAACTCCTGACAGGATTGTGGGGAGAAGGTTCCCTGATATCCACGACTGCAATAAACAGGTTTTAAATAAGAAGATCTTTTAGCCAGGGGTGTTTGGCGATTATATACAAGCAGGAAGTTAGCATTTTTAAGACAAATAATAAATAAAACACGTACAGTCTGTATCATTAAAGTAAGAGGACACAATGGTTGGAAACATGTTGCTCACAGTGTGAAGCTTCGATAATTTTGTCACTTTTATAAACGAAGCACTGCAGAAACATCAACATCTGTCTGTCTTTTTTTCTGATAGATGATCAAATCTGATGAAATCACTCAGAAGTTGATGAAAATATTTCCTGCACTGGACTCAGAGGTCAGTGAAAGCATCTCTCAGCACACAGAGGTAAACATGGACATATGTGATGCTGTCATCCTCCCAATGATCACAGACCTGTGCACTTATATCCCTGCAGTTTTGTCCAGCAGCAGTTTCTGTATCATTAACCAAACACAACTTTGAAATCCTACCACTGCAAGATTGTTGACTTCATCCCACAACACTTAATGTTGTTAACATCATGCTACATCAGCTCCCTTATATTTACATCATACAGCTTTAATGTGACTCTGGTTGTTTCATTATTGTGTCTTAAACATGAACATTTCTTCCTTCTGCTCTTTCTTCATGTAACATTTCTCCTGCAGTGGAAGAAGAATACTGAAATCATCAATCAGCTCCAGGAGGTGAAAGAAACAGCAGAGAAACTGGAGCAGCTGGAGAAGAAGAATCAGGTTTGTGTTTCCATTATAAACATTTTGAATTTACTGACCCAACTCTCTGTATGAATAGAATAATTGCACACATCAATATTTACTCACCATCAGACTGTACAGTATAAATGAATCAATAAATCTAAATCTTAGCATCTCAATTATAAAAAAAAAAAATCCCAGATATATACATGTAAGAATATAAGAAACAACAGTGTGCATGCATAATAAGGTTGATTCTGTTCATCTGGATGTAACGTTTTCAGTGGGAGAAACATTTTGTCACTCATCCAAGTAACTTCTTCAGTTTCAGCTGACTGCAGGTTTCCAAACCTTATAAACCGTAGATTTATATAATTAATTAAAAAATCAGCAGAACTGATGAACAATGGGCTGTGTGTGCATATTATTAGTAATGGAAGTAAAAGTAAGTTTTAGTTTTAGAGACTCTACATTGAAACTAAGATATTTCCTTAGTGTTAATTACAAATATTAATTTATATTATCCAGCTTATATTTACATAATACAGATTTTCTTTCCATCTTTAATTGAACTCTTATTGTGTTATTAATATTGTGTCTTAAACATGAACATTTCTTTCTTCTGCTCTTTCCTCATGTAACATTTCAGGGTAAGACAGATAGTAAAATCATCAATCAGCTCCAGGATGCGAAAGACACAGCAGAGAATCTGAAGAAGCAGGTGGAGTCCAAAAATTGGGAGGTTTGTGTTTCCTTTATACTCAATGAGGATTTGCTGACTCGGCTCTCTTTGGTAATACAGAATACAACAGAATAGCCACATTATTGTCATTCAGAACATATACAGTTAGTGTCAGTATTTACATCAAACTGTACAATATAAATTAACATTATCCCACCACACACTGATTTATCATTATTATTGAGTCCAGTTAGAGAAAACGTCTTGATGCAAAGATCCATATGATCATAATGTCTCATTATTTAGTGTAAACACACAGTCATAGATAAAGGGAAACCTCTGTTCAGTTTTTGGATTTTGGTTTATCGTTGGCTGATCTGTCATTATGGAAACTGTATCATTTCAACAGTGACCGTTTATTATATTAACAGATAATATGTGTCATAAAAAAATCACAACAATTACAACAACAAAATTTCAACAATTATAACAAAGTTAGACGGTGCATAAATTTAGGAGCCCCAACAGAGATATTGCATCAACACTTAATTGAGCTTCATTTGCAAATATAACTCAAGACACCTCAGATAGCCTTTGATGTAGGGCTGCTCAATTAATCGAATTTTAATCACGATTACGATCTGGGCTTTCAACGATCATTAAAAATGAATGAGCCGATTATTAGCCCCTCCCTCATTTATCCGCGACACCTTAAAGGCCGGTCCATGAAAATATTGTCGGGCATAAACCGGTTTGTGGCGCAAAAAAGGTTGGAGACCGCTGATTAAGAGGACCCGAGGGAAGCTCGGAAAGTTATTTGGAGAGGAGAGTGACTGCAGTTGGTTGAAAAGAGAGGTAAAAAAAAAAAAAAAACTTCAGTGGTGTTGCACACTATTTTATATTATTTTTTAAAGTCATTATTCAATACATTGTTATTGTTAACCCTTTAAATCTGGTCAGAGCAGCACGCTCTGTTTTGCGTAACTATTTTTAAATCCCTGTAGAACCTGAACCGTGTAAGCTAGCGCAATAATTGGTTTTGCATATGAAACCAGAGGAGTTGTACTTACATCTTATGCCATCAGCTTGTCCTAGGTCACGGTTTCCTTCCACATATAGCTTTGCAAAAATTGCATAAAAAGCGCTTGCAGGAACAAAAACATAATATTCCAGAAACACGCTTTGCCGATCCGATCAGCTGTTCGTAACACTTCCCACTTTGAAAAAGACGTCAGCGCGAACTATCACATGTCCGACATTTCCTGGCCGAAACCGGAAGTGATGTCATTTTTGCGGAAATGTAGTTTTTTACTTGTAGGCCTTAAAAACCTATACTGGAGTTTTTATAAGTAATGTTTGAATTTTCTGAATAGTTTCTGGGATGCTTAGAACTCGAATTGCACTGCTGGAAATAGTTTATTTTGATGCACCTGCTGTTTTCTTTGCAAATTTGCATCATAGGATTGCTTTTTCGTTTTTCCTGCAGTGTATATAAAAATTGGTGTATCTCCAAAATAAAACTATGAAGACACTTAAAATAAATTTCCTGTTGTTGTAAACTATTTTTTGCAACTTTTTTGTATTTAAAGTTTTGAGGGATAAGCCTCTTAAATTTCTCGAAGTAGAAATATATGTAAAAAAACAAAATAAAAACGATTTTCAATTTTTTTGTAGTTTATTGCACTTTTTTGCAATTAATGTAGTTACTATGGACTTAATGCATACATATTATTAAAATATGGGCTATAACAGTTGTATAGCAACTTGAAATGCTCCCACAAATGGCACTACAACATGTAAAAAAATAATATAAGCTCTGGCGGACTTGGTTCTATGGTAGGTCTTAAAGGGTTAAATAAATATCGTCAAATAATCGAGATCTCAATTTCAGTGAAAATAATCGTGATTATCATTTTTGCCATAATCGAGCAGCCCTACTTTGATGAGTGTCTGGATCCCAGATGAAGGCATGTTTGATCCTTCTTCCATACAAAAAAGCAGAAAAGCATCAACAGCCTGCTTCAAATCATCCCACAAAATTTCAATGACATCCAAGTCAGGGGAGTGTGGTGTTATTCTTCCACAGCACCGTGTCAATCTGTCTCATCTAAATGAGCTTTTATAGAACCAGCGATTCAGTTTGTGGTGTGAGTGCAGACAGGCCTTCTTTTCATTACCTCCCACACATATGTACAAATACACATCTTCAGCAAGATGCTCTGCAGGGTTTTGGAGGTGATTCATTCTCACAGTCCGCTGCATATGCAGCTCCTGTACTTTTCTTGGCCTGACCTGAGTTCAACCACAGCTGTGCCTGTACTCTTCTATTTCCTGATTACTGTCCTTATAGATGAAACTGAGTTTAAACCTCTGAGAGATGTTTTTGCAGCCTTCCCCTGAACCACAGTACTGACAATCTTTGTTTTCAGATTTTTTGAGAACTACTTGAGTGACAATGCTGTCACTGTTCAGTGTCAAAGAGAAGCTTTAAAGTTTCCACCTTAAATACATTTTCTTATGATTGGACATGCTTGCAAGTAATCAGTATTGACCAGTTCCATGCATTCAAATCAGTAAAAATACAACGATACCCAAATTGTTGCACAGCCAGCTTTTACAACTGACTCCATTCTGTACGTCTAAATACTGCTTCACTAAAAATAGATGTTTGTGAAACACTCCAGTACTCAGATGTAGGAAATGAGGAGGAAATGAAATACATGCCACTGTTATCTTTTTGTTGAATGAAGAGTGAATTTTTTATGCAGGGAGAGATGTTCCCAGATGTTTTCACATGATTGTTCATTTCAAAACCTTTTAACACATAATTCAAAAACAGTTTTTGGTGACACAACATAAAACTGAACAGATATGTATGTGTGCCTGCTGAAATTCTCACCATTCAAATATGAAAACTGCCCACATTTAGATTAAGTGCTTAACTTCGGGAAAAATTCATTAAAGAGATAAAACGCTTGAATTGTTCCTTTTCGGTTTAAATCCCGACTGAACAGTCTCAACTTTACAGAGAAATCTCAACACTGGGTCCACATGTGGTCCCTGTTCTGCCTGATGTCTGATGTAGAGGATCAGCTCTGTTCCTGCTTTTCATTCAGACAAAAAGCACTGCTGTTTCACTTACATGCATGATTTCTTTGCTTTGTGTGATGGTGCTGCTGACATAGGTTGACAGAAACGAGTAGACACAAGAGGAAGTTTATTTTTATTCTTTTATTGTTATTTTTGATTGGATTAACTGTGTGAAAAGATAAACACAAGAGTAAGACTATTGCAGATCTTCATTTCATTTAAGAGATGCTACAGTATCCTTATAAAAGTTGTGGTTATATTGAAATTCATAATTATTCTTTAAATGTTGACAGTAATAAGAAATGTGCTATCAGATGCCAAAGTAAATGGGACCATTATTTGTTGTGGTTCAAGACAAAAAAGAGCACGTGATAATAATAATCAAGGAGCTCATTAAATGTCAGTTAAACATTTAAAAATAACTAATACGAAATAAACTAATCTAAATAAATTAGGATATTGCAAAAGTGATTAGAAGAATATTTCCATTAAAATATACTGATGTTTTCATTTCTCTCTGCTATTTGGAAAAGATGCTCCAGGCTGAGAAGACGAGGAATGATGAAACTGACAGAAAACTCAAAGAGGTAAATCTTTTCACCCAAAGCGTTTAGCTGCTGTCGTCTCTCTTTTATCTCTTTGTATACAATCCAAATTTGGAATTTCTTCACAAACATTAATTTTTCCAGCGCAAAAACATATTTCAGTTCATAGCTGTGATCTTTTTCTTCATCTCTCTTCTGTCCTTTAGTTGGTAAAGCAGCTCGAGGAGAAGAAGAAAACTGAGAAAAATCTCAATGAGGTAAATCTTTGTCTCCTGCTATTATCTGTTTTCTACGTGTTCAGGTTACAATCACACATGAGAACAAACCTCAGACACCAAATAACTGTTAGTGAAGCTCAAGTTTGTTCTCACTGTTTTCAAACTTGAAACTTAAAAACATCATCAAACCCTTTATATTTACATAACACATGTTTTAATTTATTTTGAACAGATTTTTTTTTCTTTAGTGAAGTTTGTGATTGTATTGTTATATCATGTCTTATAAAAGAGCACGTCTCCAGTCACGTGTCCTCTCACCTGCTGTTAGAGAAAAAGTATTCATACTTAAACAATCAGCTCTAGCAGGAGAAACCCTGAAAAAAGTCCAGAAATCAGGGATTTCATCTCTCTGTTATAATCCTGCTGAATTTTCTTCTAAACATAAAAATGCAAAAATGTTTCAAAAAAAGACAAATGCTGAAAGTCATTAACTTGGATATTTAGCACACAGAAAATAAACATTTTAATTCCAGTTCATTGTTTTATCTCTGAGCGCACTCTCCGTGTTTTTGTCTAAGGTGACGACTGCACATTAGGTTTATGAATCTTTAAACTGGATCCATTTAAACAATAAAGGTCACTGCCCCACAGTCTGATAGAGGAGAAGTTGCTCACACATCAAAGTGAATTTAATTTGACTGAACAGATATTCTTACTGTGTGACTTCTAATTGCTGCAGTGTAGAAGAGACTCAGCAGTATTTATACGTTTTTTGCATCACACAATTAATTGATGCACACTGATCATTCAGTAGTTTTAGTAAGGTGCAGTTTAACAGCTCACACATTTAAAATGTTTTTGGCAAGAAGAAATTGTAAGGAAACTTACAAGATACTGCACAACCAGAGGCTTTCAGCTGATTTCAAACCAAATCTCAGATCATAACCTGCTGCTGTTTATGTGATCAGCACAGGTTACCATAGTGATTAACCAGGTAAAAAGACAGAAACTACTGTGACACAGACACTCTGACTTTAATGTAGACATGAAATATTAAACTTTGGAGCCATCCTCTCAAAAACTGCAGACAGTGTTTAAGCAGATTTAACTCCGTTTGCGATGCTGGAGTATATAGGTGTTCTCACTTATAGTTTGTTAGACCAGCGGTCTCCAACCTTTTTTGCGCCACGGACCGGTTTATGCCCGACAATATTTTCACGGACCGGCCTTTAAGGTGTCGCGGATAAATACAAACAAAATAAAACTAGTACTGGTACCGAAAAAAAGAAGATTTATTTTTAAAGACCCAGGAAAACCGAGTTAATGATAAAAATGATAACAAAATAACACTGAAAACTGATAAAAACCCTGAAAACCATACATTTCACACCTGAGCCTCAACTCTCTCCCGGTACCGGTCCGAGGCCTGGGGGTTGGGGACCTCTGTATTAGACCATGTGTAGATCCATCTTGTACGAGTACAATATTACAATATTAACGGTTTGTTTGGTGGGTTGGAGCTAATAGACATTAATTTGTGTTAGTTAACTAGTGAAAGAACCTAACTAATAATCAGACTAAGGGGGCACTTTCGTACTGCCCATAGCTGCAGCAATGAGATTTATGTTAAGAAAAACAAGGATCTACTGCCCACATTCACTGTCTGTCTCTGAAGCAGTCAGTGGTTCTTCAATTATAAAACAGGAAAATCCACCTGTTAGCTTTAAGGTTTGCAGAGCACTTTAAGCTGTTAGTCAGGTGCACAGGCAACCCGTTCTCACTCCCAAAGCGTAACATTTTACGCTAGGTGACAAATCGTCACCATATTACGTTTTCGGCTACCCACCACGTTCCTAAATGACGACCTCGGAAAAAGAGGAAATATGAGAACCGTCTGGACTGAACCTACACATGTTCGCTCTTTTTCTTCAAATCGCTTAGAAACACGCTATTTAACATCATTAAAGTCCTGGTTCAGGTCAGGAATAAGGTTATGGTCAGGGCTAGGGATAAGGTTAGGTTTAGGGCTGGAATACAGGGCTGGAACGTCTACTACCGCGGGAGCGTCATTGCACTGGATTCCAGCCATAACCCGCCACGCACCATAAGAACGCCGAAGGTCTCCTTTCGCGTTCCTCAGGAACGCCGCGGGACGTGACAAAACGTCGACATGTTACGCCTCGGGAGTGAGAACGCTCTGGCACAGGTGGTTCACCTGACTAACAGGAGTTAAATGGAAATTTAAATGTGTCTCTGGAGTTTTTGTTTTTTTTACATCAGGCCAGTTATATTTAAGTATAAGTGAAGCTGTGACTGGAGCTTTAGTGAATTGTGGTGAATATAGTGCAAATCTGGAATTTCTTTACAAAAATGACTTTTTTCCTCCAAAAACATCTTTCAATTCCTTTTCATAGCTGTGAGCTTTTTTTTTTTTTATCTCTCTTCTGTCTTTCAGTTGGTAAAGCAGCTCTAGGAGGAGAGGAAGAAAACTGAGGTAAATCTTTGTCAAATCAATCACCTGCTATTATCTCTCTTTTCTACATGTTGTATATAACTGGTTACTACATGTGCATCACTATGGATACATTTCTTACTGAAGCATGATTGGGAATTATTACACTCATCATCTTACACTCACCTTAGATGTTCTTTGGTTTTATTGCTAAAGATTAATTTTCTTTCCTACATCCTTTAATTTATTTCTTTAGCCATAGCAACTTAGCCATCTACTTACATTTTTAAATCATTGTTTACCCTGCGGCCCCAGATAATCAGAAGAAGGATGGTTGGACATTATTTTAAGAATTCTGCTCTGTTTGGTTTGTTTCTTATCTCCATACTTACTGTTGTTAATTCCTCATACTCTGTGGGATTTATCAATTTTCTGTTTTAAAAAGTGCCTTGAGTTTCACACAGGCTTGGTTCTTCTTTTTTTATTGTCAGAATAAACTTCTGAGCAGCCAGTCTGTGTTACTTTATTTATTTTATTTTCTCATCATTCTAACAGCATGAATATGATGAAGTCCTAAAATAAACCTTTACTCTCATAGTCACTGAACTTTATACTTTGCTCTAAAGAAACCAAACTAATATAACAGGGCTGTTGAGGGTGTTGGGACAAACACTTTAAGGCAAGGCAAGGCAAGGCAAATTTATTTGTATAGCACAATTCAACAACAAGGTGATTCAAAGTGCTTTACAGAGACATTAGAAACAAAAACAAATAAAAAGCACGATTTAAAATTGATTAAAACAAGCAAACAAACAAACTAACTAATTAACAAACAAACAAACTTAAAACTGTCTTCCAAGTTTACTGACTGTAGTTTTTACAGATCAATTGTATTTACACAAAAGAAGAACACTAACTGATCTCTGCCAACAGGTTTCCCGCAGCAACCGATTTAACTTTAGCTTTGGGAGATGATCCAATCAAAACTAATCCAGAAGTTGCTCAACATGTAACTGAAGAAAGAGGTCAAAGAGCTTCATCATGGAGAAACTTGGTATTAGTCACTGTCACTGATTCATGTTTAAATAATCAGTTGTTCAACTTGTAACACTTTAAGTGAAGTAAGCAAAAGCTCTTATCATCCATCTAAAATTCCCAAATACTAAAGTTCTTCAGTCCTTGTTCAGTTGTACAGAAAAACTAATAAACCTTATCAGCTAAAAATATGTTGAAAATGCACTGCAAATTTTTAAATTAATTTTATTTTTTGAAAGATTTTAAACTCATTTTAAGTTAATAAACCAACCGATCAATAAATAATTGATCAGGTAACAACTCCTGAGCTAAAGCACTATTCTAGGAACATTTGTGTGTCTGTGTGTTTAATATTGTTTTCATTTTTCTGTGTCCGACAAATAGAATTGTAATGTTGGTGTATCTGTGTTATTGTGATGCAAAAACATTTTTATATAAGTCTGAGTTTTAATGTTAATTGAAGTAAGAAACGGAAAAAAAACAATCTTGATCTTTTAAAAATAAATTTCTTATTAATAAACTTATTACTAAAATAAATAAAGTTCCAAAACATTTTGTCATTTTTCCTGTGCTGAATATAAACATATTGTTTGCTTCTTTCTTTTCTCATACATTATATTTTCACTGGGTGTCAGGCCACTCTTCAGCAGGGAACAATAGCCAGGCCCATATCTCCAACAGTCGAGTGCATGACACTGGGATTGTCTTTATATTTTTTTGTCATTTTTTTAAAAACAGTTAACAAATCTAAAGATGAACGAATAAAATGCAAGTAGTAACTGACATCCACGCCCCTTCTGTTGGGCACATTCATTTTAAAATATGTTAATATATATATAAGTTATTATTCTTGCCATGTTCACTATTTAGCTGCAGAGGATAAGCTGACATGTTTACAGCAACAATATATAGAATATAGAATTCTGAAGCCACAAGCTGACATTAAAATGATCACACTGAAGTATTTTAACTCTGCTGTGAACAAAGACACAAACATTTTCTCGAGTGGTTTGTATAAGAAGCTAAAATTACTCGAGTGTCTGCAGCTTCTAAAATCACCACATGCTGAGTAAACTGAGATACTGAGATGTCTTTAAAAATGCTCAGCAGGCCTGTGGTTTTAAACTCTTCTGTGCATGACAGAGTTTAACAGCAATCAGCTGAATGCTGCAGGAGAAAAAGGTTGCAGTAAAGAAAAATGAAGTCAAAGTATTTTTACAATATTTGCACTCACCTGTGCCTGTCATAGTGTAGCTCTTATGATTGTCCAGTTTTCTGCACTGTTTCATTCTCTAAATGTTAAAACTTCCAGAACATTCTCCATCAGTCATGAATTAGTCTTTATCTGCAAATACCATTTATTTCTGTGTAACACTGAGTTTTCCAAAGTGAAGTAATCCCACTAACAACAGCAGCAGAGCCACCATCACAATGGTGAAAATAGTCCTCAGCATTAGGAACACGTGGACGACAGAACATGAAGATGAGCAGGTCTCTCTGTGAAGTGCTGCAATGATAAAAATACATCTGCTGTAAAACAAACAAGGTTTAACTTTAAATAACAGAATGGGAAACTGATTAGCTTCACTTAGTTATACTAAGGTATTATTCGATACTCAATTATAATTAATTATGATTAATTCTAGCTATTAATGTCTTAATTAAAATGACTGAATTTGTACCTGTGACAGTAAATCAATCAATCAAGCCTTTTATTTGTCACATGCAAAGTTTACACCTGCAGTGAAATTGGACCCCCCTGACCATACATACAAAGACATGACATTGGAGGACAGGTAGTAATTTGGAAAAACAGTGAAATGTACAATGCAATGGGCAAGTGGAGGAGGGAAAAAAAGGAGATCTCTGCTTATACTGGGCTCCTTATGGGAGGTCAGCATGATAACAGAAAACAAAAAAGACTTCTCTGCACAGAGAGCACGAACATATCCACATCACAACACCATAAACCACATGACAAGCAACTGGGGTGGGTAAGGGGGTGAGAGGTGAGCCGATGTAGACACAGCCATCTTGCCAAGCGTAGAGTATTAATCCAGTGCTGGGTCTCAGACCTGCTGTCTGACCTCAGCCTTGGAGATAAGCATTCAAAGACGTTTGGAATCCAGGATGGGGGTTTGTTGGATAGGAAGGAACAATCCAAACAGAGTCTGTTATCAGGGAGAGAATTTGTTTGTGTTCAGCTCCAGCCTTGAAACCTCAGCTGGCGCCGATATGGTAGCCGCATGAAATAATGGTGGTTTTCCTTTAGTGTGAACAACTGCATGTCAATTCTACAGTTGATCACTGGTCTCTCAATCTCCCGTTGGAGACCGTGAGCTTCTCCAAGATCTTATCCGTGCTCCGTTCAATGAGCCCATTTCGAGAAGTCACGACTTGTCCCATCATTTCATTCACAGCGGGCAGCCTTGTGGGGTTTTGAACAGCTGATTCCACTTTCTTTAATCTTCGATAAGCCAGGGCAAAGTCAGCTCCAATCATCAAGAACCCTGTTATCATGGTTCCGAAAAGGTAGATGTCTTCAATGTCCTCGATCGACAGTCCCACCAGGCATATGACTGGGAAAGCACAGGAAAAACCAGATACACTGATTGACAAAAATCCATATTCTATGTTTCTCACAGCCGTTGATGAAAATGAAGTTTTTGAAATTGTCAAAAAATGTAAAAATCAGAAATCTTTGGATTGTAATGATATCGATATGATAGTGGTTAAAAGAGTCATTGAGGCTATTATAAAACCATTTACATACATCTGTAATTTATCATTTCAAACTGGTCGATTTCCAGACAGAATGAAAATAGCAAAAGTTATACCTCTATACAAATCTGGAAACAAACACCATTTCACAAACTACAGGCCTGTCTCTTTATTACCTCAATTCTCAAAAGTTCTTGAAAAACTGTTTAAAAACTGACTGCAAAAATTTATAGATAAACATGAACTACTCACCGAGAGTCAGTACGGATTCAGATCAAGCAGATCAACATCATTGGCACTATTAGATTCAATAGAATACATCACAAATTCCATAGACAAAAAGCAATATGTGGCTGGGTTATTCATAGACTTGACAAAGGCATTTGACACTATAGATCATGATATATTAATAAGAAAACTGGAACGTTATGGTGTCAGAGGGGTAGTTTTACATTGGGTCCGGAGTTATTTAGGTGACAGGAAGCAGTTTGTGAAATTAAATGGTGGTTGCTCCTTATGTATGGACATTGCTTGTGGTGTATCCTAAGGGTCAGTATTAGGTCCAAAATTCTTCAACTTGTACATTAACGACATCTGTCAAGTGTCCAAAGTATTAAAAATGGTTCTCTTTGCTGACGATACAAACATTTTTTGCTCTGGTGATGATCTGCAGAATTTATTGGAGGATATGACTAATGAAATAAGTAAAGTGAAGTTCTGGCTTGATAAAAATTAATTATCATTAAATTTGAATACATCTAAACTTATGTTATTTGGAAATAGTAGTTCAAATACAAATGCTAAGATTCAAATAAATGGTGCCGATATTGAAAGAGTCAGTGAAAATAAATTTCTGGGGGTAATAATAGATGAAAAACTTAACTGGAGAGCTCACGTAAGATATATTCATTCCAAAGAATCACGTAGCATTGCAATACTAAGCAAGGCAAAGCAAATATTCGACAGAACATCACGTCATATTCTATACTGTTCACTGGTTTCACCATACTTAAGCTATTGTGCAGAGGTCTGGGGCAATGCAGGTTATAGGGAACATACAAACTCACTATTTTTGCAGTCTGAAATATTGAAAATTGACGATCTAGTGAAATTCCAAACAGCACAAATTCTATTCAAAGCAAAAAATAAAGAACTGCCAAGTAATATTCTGAGTATGTTTTTTTTGAAAGAAGGAAGTTATAATTTAAGGGTTTTTTGTAACTTCAAAACAGGGAAGGTACGTACTACAAGAAAAGGCTTTTGTGTTTCTGTTCATGGAGTGAAACTATGGAACAGTCTGAATATGGAATTAAAGCAATGTCCAAACATAAAACTGTTCAAAAAGAGTTATAAAAATATGATCTTCTCGAACTATAAAGAAAAGGAAAATATTGAAATTAAGTGAATGTCTCTATTTAAAAAAAAATAAATTAAAAAAAATTATGATGGGATATTATAGTATATAGTATACCAGAAATCTGTTCACTATTTTTATTACAAATTATATCAGTAAGGAAGCTGACTAAATATTAACTGATAATTTATGGCAAAGGGGTGGGATTAAATAAGTGTATACTTCTTCCCACTCCCTTTCAACATGTAAATTAATCAGAACGTTTTTTTGTATGTATTTTGTTTAGTATTTTTTTCTCTCTTATTTTCTTTTCTAAATGTACCTGTATATTGTTCACATGTTGAAATAAATTACCAATCAATCAATATGACCCTCCAGTTCCTCCACCCGTCCATTGTGTATCCAGCGGGGAACGTCCCTCCAGGACACTCGGGTTCACTCGAGCCCAAGCTTCTCGTTGAGAAGAGGGTGTCAATTGCATTCAAGGACCAGTTGATCAAATCCATAATTCCTCTTTTAGGTTTTAGATAACAGAGCATGAGACTCTTCCAGGGCAAAAGTAGAAAAGCAAACGAGACTAGACAAGGACACGAGAAGCCAAGCAGGAAATATAAGGGAGAGGAGAAAAGTACGACCCCCTTTGTCAAGAGCCAAACTAGAAAAAAACAACAAGCTCTCTGGCGATTCTCCAGTATTAAACATCTTACACTTGTAGAGTCCTTCATCAGACCTGGAAACTTTGTGGATGGTCATCTCTCCTGTGTAGCTGTTCCCGATGAGGAAGCCGTCTTTATAGAAATCAGCTGTGAGTTTAGAAGTCTTTGTCTTGTTCCTGCAGCGCAGAGTCACATTGTTTCCCTCCTCGACAGGGACAACAGGACTCTCTAGGACGACAGAACCAGCTGACAACAAGACTTTTTATCTGATACAGAAATCTGTAACATTTCAAACCAAACAAGCAAAAGACTGAAATAATAAGTGGAATAATTTTAGTTAAAAGCTGCCATGGTAACAAATTTTTGGCCTCATTGATAGTCACTGATTTTAATGTTAATTTTTATTAATAGTAAATAGGATTGAACATTTGAATAAATTCATTATGATTCATTAAAATATTTAAGTTAAATGCTGTTTACAATAAATAATCACAATAATAGTTCAGAATACTGTAGCTGTTAGAGTTGAATTGTTAGATGTTAGTCATTTTTATGTTTACCATTTGTACAGTGTTTTAACTGATGAAACTCCACTGTCCTTCCCCCCCCAGATTCTCGAGGTTCTGGTGGGGGCTGTAATGTTTTATTGCAGATACATCCTATCTGGAAGATCTGCTTCTTTTGATGTAGGCTTCCTGCGTTTACGACCCTTTGGTCAGCAGGAGGTCTGACACACACACACACACTCACACACATTCTTACAGAAGTTCACACATTTACATAAAATGCTTTGTCTTAGAACCAAGGGGGCGTGGCTTTGTTCTGACGTGTTTTGTGTGAACTGTCTCTCAATAAAAGGTAGCAGGAGGAGGTCAGATCTGGGGGTCATTTTCCTGGTGGACACAGACGAGGCCTCCCTTGCGCAAATAATTGATCGATCGACTGTCTTGTTTTCTTCATGATGAATAAGTCTCTAGAATTAGCGGGGTTTGTGGAAACACAGACCCAACAGTAGCTATAGATACAAATAGAACATTTTTATGTTAGAAAATGTTTCTGAATGACATAAATCTTTTCATAATAAAATATCTCGGTGACTCGAGTGTTAAACATACGAGTTATTGTGATGTTGACACTGATGCTTTTCTCTCCTGCTCCAGTCTCACACCAGTATTCACCGCTGTCTGTTGCATAGGCTCGATGAATCGCACACAGTAGTGTTGGTGAGCTCTCATCACACGCTGAAATGAAGGCCTCAGTATTTCTGATCCCTTTTAACTGAGAAGCTCCATCAAGACCCTCACAGTGAAAGAAGACAGACTCCAGTTCAAAGAACTGCAGTCTTTTTGGGACAATGCGAAACACAGCATCTTAACCAGAAAGAGATCAAATTTAGTTAAGGTACAGAGTGAAAGGACGATCCAACCTTTTCTGTGCTAAACAAAAGTTTGTAGACAAAATCGTGTGATTTAAGAGAGAAACTTGCTCAGCTGCTTACCCCTGTTTTCAACATGTGTGGTGATGGGTTTAGATTTTGTTATTGTCATTTGTATTAAGAAATATTTAACCATATATGCTTAGAGGTGTATAATCATTTGTAGATTGAAAGAATGTCTCATCCTAGGAGGTCTGTAACAACTCTGTGTAGCATAAAGAGGGGAGTGCGTTCACTCCTCTACAGAGTGTTCTCCAGAAATGCATATACTATTATATATTGTACATATATTTATTAGTTTCAGATGTAGCCATTCTTGTATTCTGCTTGTTTACATTATTGTATTTTGCACAACTCTGTTGCTTGTGAAGCTCACACACAAGAATTTCACTCACATGTGCTGTACCAATGTACCTGCACATGTGATGTGACAATAAAAGTGATTTGATTTGATTTGATTTGATTCTGGCATAGATTACACACCTCCTAGGAGAGGTCGTATTTTCTCTTTGTTGATATATGTCATAGCAAACACACGTATATCTCTTTAAGTATAAGAGCCTTTTGTTCAGATGGACCCGCTAGACTCCTGGCACCAGCTTTTGGGGAGTCTTCACAGGGTCACATCTTGACCTCACACAAATCACACACACACACACACACACACACACACACACACACACACACACACACACACACACACACACACAGTATTCTTTGTTCACATGTATACCTATGTAAGATGTTATATGTTAATGACCCTATGCATATTCATGTAACCACAATAAAAGGAGTGCTATGGGGAGCCTGGCTGAGAGTCTGACGGAGGTCAAGTGGTGGGACGACGCTTGACCCCAGGCAGGTCTCCCTCATGCATGAGTAAACCAGAGAACTTTGGTGCCTTGTGTCTTGCTTTTTGCTGCGTAGCAAATTGTCCTTAACGTTCCAGCGAATAGGTTTATGCTACAAACCTATCATGTGGCCTGCAGAATAAATACAAGTAACACTGAAAAATTAAAGAATTTATCAGCCAAAGAGTTTGTTACTGCAAATATAAACTCAGTTACAAATTAACTTCTGCACATGATCTCCTGCTGAATATTTATAAATGATGACATTTCAACCTGTCAGACATTCAGTGAGTATTTAATGCAAACTCCGACAAGATTGACTAAAATACTGTAATTAAATAAGTTTCCAATGTTAATACCATAGGTTAACTGAATGTCAATGTAGAATTGTACTTAGTAGTCAGTATAAACTTTTAATCATATAAGTCTGCATATGATAGAATACTGCATGATGACCTTTTGATGGCTTAGACTGTTGTTCACCACGTGACTTGTTCTGTTCTATCAGTTTCTTCCCACAGCAATAATAAGAGCCGAATACTCTTATTTTCACTCCCTAACAAGAAGAGGGGCCGCGTCCTTGAGAATCACACACACACACATGCACCTACATACGCACCAGCATTCCTCTGTCTATGAACAGAGGTATTCACTATTGTATTATCCTTGTATATAAATAAAGACCAGGGCAGTGGCAGAGTGCGAGTCCTTGAGCCACACTCTCGGGTGCGAGCGCTCTATGACCGCCCTTGCAAGTAAAAACTGCAGCGTGTGTGTTTCTACTCTCTGACTCTCAGCTGAAGAAGTGTCTTTAGAATATATCTCTTGACACTGAACAATCTAAATTGCCCATAGGTGTGAATGTGAGTGCGAATGGTTGTCTGTCCCTGTGCGTTAGCCCTGCAACAGACTGGTCACCAGTCCGGGGTGTACCCCGCCTCTCGCCCTATGACAGCTGGGATAGGCTGTCTTTGTTTTAGTTTTGAGTGTTTATCTCATCCGTTTAATTCAATCTGCAGATTAAACAGAAGTTTAAGATTAATATTGTATTAACATAACATTACATAAGCATTAACATAAAGATTTTACAGTTTCTGACCTCTACTACTCCAGTCTGCATCTCAAAGAGTCCTTAAGATGGATATTAAACCCCACGTTGCCCAAATGAATCCACCAGAGTGTGAGTGAACGTTAAACTGCTTAAACATCTAGTGCTCTATGAATGAGTGTGTGTAATTGTATCAATGAGGTTTGTAGTAGAAAGAGCTACGAGCACTCAGTCAGAGTAAAAAAGTACTACATAAAAAAAACAGTCCAGTCACAACATCAGCGATTGAGAGTGCATCATCTATATGTATTCAAAGTATAATAAATGATTTATAAATGTGTCACATGTGAAATCTCTGTAAACCACATTCTCTATTGTTTTTATTACATGTGATTAGTTGTTTCCTGTATGGCACATTAAACAGTTTTTCAGCCTTGTTTGTATTCAAATACTGAGTGATGATTAGTCTAACGGCCTGTGACTGGGATCTAAAAAACAGTCAATTAGTCTTTTTTATTTTGCTTCACAAGGTGCTTAGAAAGGTTTTTGTTTCCTACCATTAGTTTTGTTTTTTACAGCAAACAATGAATGCAGTCACTCTGACCCCGCCTCCCCCTCCTTATTTCATTGGTTTGGTCCATGTGCAGCGCTGCTAGTATGTGCTGAGCAGTAAGATGGTAGGATGTCTGTTAAAACTGGAGTTTTAAGTTTAAAAAAGAAAGACAGACAGGTGGAAATTAAACTCATAGTGAGGGAAACATAAAAGAAACTTTGCTAGTATTAGTTAGTTCACTTCATTTCTAATAGAAAACAATGTGTTTGTGTTATTTCAGCAAACATGTAATTGGTGCAGGCAGACCCTTTGTATGTGTACTGTATGTATACTGAATCACTGATCTGCTGCCAGGTCAAAATGATCGAACCTCTTTCTCAGGCTTAGCTGTCCCACTCCCATCTCCCCACTCCTGACACTGAACGAGCCTCACTGACACCTGAATTAAAAAAATCTAAAAAGAGCTCTGTCTTTGAGCTCCACTAGGTCTCAGGGCAGGGACATGTTTTAGTTGACTACACTTTGTTTGAAAACTGATATACAAACTATTGTTATATTTGCCAATACTTAATATTATTTTAAAAAATCTAATAAAATGTAAACGGTGGCATATATTTTATCAATCTTACACAAAATCGAAAACTCTTTTTCTCTTAGTAGAATATTGATCCATGTCTGCAGCCTTATATTTTTAGGGCTGGCATGTATTGCAGTGTCAAAGTTGGGGCCCAAAGTCATATTTTACCATGTCACGTGGAGCCTGCACAGGATGTGACAGCTCAGATATTGGAGTGGACAAGATCTGACTTGAACCCAAGATTTGTCCATGTGTGGCGATCCTTTCAGGATCTGGTGAATACAAGAAATCCTTCATACAGGGGAAGAACATCACTGTTCATCAATGAACTGAAGCGTGGAAACATTTCACTGAAACTCTCTAGAGTAAAACTCTCTGATGGAGGAACATATGAATGCAGCTTTCCTTTAATGGGGAAACAATCTTTTGTTAATCTTGTGGTTGGTAAGTAGATACACGTCATATGTTCATGGTGTAGTGGATTTAGTTACACTGAAAATTAATATTTGTGCAGGATGAGGAAAGATTTTATCGCAGAAATGTTTATTTATTAACTTTACAAAGAGAAAAAACCAAACAAATCAGATTTTTGCAATAATAATAATAATTTCATAATTGTGAATTACTGTACAAAATGATTTTTTCAACTATTAATATCTTTTTTTTTTTACTCTTTTTGCTCAGCATCCGATGCTGCCACCTCACCTGTCATCAGTTTATCAGGGATTGACAAAAACAGAGCAGGAGTGGTGTTACAGTGTGAGTCTGCAGGCTGGTATCCAGAGCCTGAGCTGCTGTGGTTGGACGGTGAGGGAAACCTCCTCTCTGCTGGACCTACAGAGACCCTCAGAGGTCCTGATGACCTCTATACTGTCAGCAGCAGAGTGACTGTGGAGAAGAGACACAGCAACAACATCACCTGCAGAGTCCAGCAGAGGAACACCAACCAGAGCAGAGAGACACACATACATGTTCCAGGTTCAAGTTATATTATTACATTTATGATAGAAACACTTTGAATATCTGAACTCCAGTTTTATTGAAATATTGTTTTTTATGATTTCAGAGGATTTCTTTAACATCCTGTCCAGTTCTCCCTCAGTCACGGACACTTCGCCTGTTAGTTTGGCTCTTTGCATCATCTTGTTAATTTTATCAGTTGTTGTTCTTGTACGTAGAAAGAGGAAACACATCAGTAAGTCACTGGTTAATTATTCTTTACCGCTACTATGAATCAATGTTTTCATTGAGACTCTGATGAGAGTTTTAATATTATAATCCAAGTTTTGGCATTTCCTTCTTATTTAATTTTAATTTCAAAAAGAGACCGACAGAAGGCCAAAGGATCACATTGGAGATTTTCAAGTTTCCACTGACGAAGACAGAGAGAAAGAGCAACTCAATACGAAGGTAAGAAGAAAAACTGAGAAGCAGAATTAACTTATGAGTAGAAAAACATAAATAACAACTTAAATATCAAGATGAAAAAAAGAAAAAAATGTTACCACAGATTTCTCACTTAGGCAAAATTTGTGCTCAGTCTTATTATCTTATCTTATTCAACACAATTTTATACAGACACAAAAAAATAAGAATATCAGGTTTTAAAACAGAACCCTAATATGAAAAACAGGGCTAAGTGTAAACGTTTTGACCTTGTCATTGTGTTTTATATTATATGAGCAGATCTACTGATGTGGTTGTAACTAGTGTTGGGCTCATACTGTAACTCACATTACACTTTAAAGTAATGTGTTAAATTACTTATCATTTGGAGTGAGTAATCCATTACACCATGTTTTATATTACTTTTGTGCTGTCCATAACCACGCCTTTAATGCACTTTGATATAATTACCATTTAACAACATGAACCTAGACTACAGTCACACACTGACACAAATCTTCATCTTAACAACGAAACCAGAAGTATCGACATTCTGTATTAGATACACAGATACTAAAAAAAACCCTCTAAAAATACTCCAGTAGAAAAATAGAGGACATGACACAAAAGCAAAACAACTCCGTCACAATTAAACACATTTAGTGACATGACTGTGATTGTAATGTGACTACTGTAAAAATAATTAGAAAAGTACTACAGCAAAATGTAATGTGATTACACTCATATTTTACAAAGTCATGTGTTAGACCAAACCCTCGTTATAACTCTGGTAATTAAATGGTGTTTGTTTTTCACTTTATTCTGTCTTTCTCTCCTTCCATTTATTACTTTTTATTATCGAATTATCACCCCTGTTTAGCTGTACTGTAAAGTACTAATGTCATGTTGTCCACATTAACTTAATATGAATTTGAAAAACTGTATTATCTTGTAATCTCTACCATCTCTCAATGGAAGTTGCCAATAACTTCAAGGCTGCAGCTCCAGGAGGAACAACAGAGGAGGGAGGATGCTGAAAATAAACTTGGCGACCTGCAGAACGATAAAGAAAAGGTTGATATTTGTCATTTGTTATATGTTTTGTGTGTCTTTGTCTATTACAAGCTGTGATGTCTCTCCCTCCTGTCTGCAGCTGGAAAATGAGCTCCAGGATGAGAAGAAGAGGAATGTGGAACAAGAGGCAAAACTCAACGAGGTACATTTTTCAAACATTTTTTAATCTTTTTTTTAATCTTTTTACATTTAATACTAAAACTGTTACTAAAACATATTTACAACTTAAATAAAATGTTATTATTATTGTGTCTTAAACATGAACATTTCTTCCTTCTGGTCTTTCTTCATGTAACATTTCACCTGCAGTTGGAAAAGAAGAATACTGAAATCATCAATCAGCTCCAGCAGGAGAAAGAAACATTAGAGGAGCTGAAGAAGCAGCTGGAGTCCAAAAATCAGGAGGTTTGTGTTTCAGTTACAAATATCCTGAATTTACTGACCCAACTCTCTTTATCTCTGTATTGTAAAGAGTTATGGAGGAAACTTTAGAAATTAGAATAAATTGATCAGGCTCTTAATTCTATATAATACAATAATTCAATTAATCAAAAAAAATAAATTTCATCTCCTTTCACTCGTATGAAAAAGACTGACATTAATTTGGGCGTTGTTTATTGCATCAACTCACAGTTCATTATTCTGTAGAACACGTTACATTTATTTCAATATTAACTCTGAGGCACTGTGGTTGGAAACATGTTGTTCACGATGTGAAGCTTCAATAATTTTGTCACTTTTATCAACAAAGCGCTGCAGAAACATCAACATCTGTCTGACTTTATTTCTGACAGATGATCAAATCTGAGAGGGAGAAGGATGAAATCATTACGAAGCTGAGGCAGACGATCCTTACACTGGAATCAAAGGTCAGTGTAAGTATCTGAGTATACAAAGGACATATGTGATGGCTGTCATACTCCCGATGATCATAGACCTGCACACGTGTGTACCTCTCTGTGACTTTCTGTGAAGTGGTTGGTAGCACAGCAGCTGATATGATTTGTTTAATGTTATGAACCTGCTACTTTCTGACTTTCTGTTGAGAAACAAGAACAAGAAACAAAACGTGTTACTTTAAGAGAGGTGTGATTTCATTGTATTATGATCTTTTTCTTCAGCTCCAGGAGGAGAAACAGAGAAGGGAGAAACCTGAGAAACAAGTTCAGATGTTGCCAACTGAAAAAGTGGTTTGTGTTTTTAATTTGGTCATGAGCCACTTACTTAACAATAGATCTTTCAGCCCAGTTCTACTTTTTCTGCATAATCCATCATACAAAATGTAATTGAATGGAAAAGTCTCTTTTTAAAACTTGTTCTATTAGTTTTAGTCTTTTAACTTTATGCATCAATCAAAAATTAAATTCTATGCAAAATTATCTGACTGAAAGAAATTGGTTTAACATTTAAACCAATTTTCTGCACATTCCAGCACATAAAATAAAATATTTGTTTGTGTTTACACTCACTCTTTCAAATAAATGCAAGTGAAACACAGCAGAAAATAAATAAAGTCAAAGACTCAGCGGCCCTGTTGCTCTATTTTCACCTGTGTAGCAGGCGGATGTATGCAGGTGGGCCGCAGCGGTCAGTGGAAGAATCCGCGAGTTTGTCTGTGAATTTCTCATTCCGTGGTCGGTGCTTGCTCGGAAGTTAAGGGTTTTTTAAATAGGGTTTTTTTCATTGTAAAAAGAAGTTTTCTTCCCACGCAGTGAACAGCAGACGCTAATGTTTTTGTCACTTTTTACAGAATCAAACTCAAAGTAAGGTCAGTACTTCCACGCTTTAAACGCTGCACGCTCATACGCTCTCCCGCACTCTATATATTATCCATTGTTTATCTGCACACAGCTGTTGAATGTCGCACTCGCTTACGTCATTGTCACGAGACACTCTTGCAAAAAAATCACGATTTCAGTAACGCAGTAACGCAGCATACTTATGGGAAAGTAACAGTAATCTAATTACCGTTTTTGCAATAGTAATCCCTTACTTTACTCGTTACTTAAAAAAGTAATCCTATTACAGTAACGCGTTACTGCGATCGTGGCAATCATGGCTCAAGAGTTGGGAGTTCGCCTTGTAATCGGAAGGTTGCCGGTTCGAGCCCTGGCTTGGACAGTCTCGGTCGTTGTGTCCTTGGGCAAGACACTTCACCCGTTGCCTACTGGTGGTGGTCAGAGGGCCCGGTGGCGCCAGTGTCCGGCAGCCTCGCCTCTGTCAGTGCGCCCCAGGGTGGCTGTGGCTACAATGTAGCTTGCCATCACCAGTGTGTGAATGTGTGTGTGAATGGGTGGATGACTGGATATGTAAAGCGCTTTGGGGTCCTTAGGGACTAGTAAAGCGCTATATAAATACAGGCCATTTACCATTACTGCCCATCTCTGCTAGTGACAATGAAATTCAGTGTAATTAAGCAATATATAAAACAAGATTAATTTAATGTATTTGTTGTCCTTTGAAATCCAGTTTGATAAAGGTTAGATTTTTTGAATTTATGTTTGAATTCTTTCCCCAATAAAGATGAAAACCTCCCTGTACCTTAATAACGCGTTTACTGACTAACTTCTGATCAAATCTTTTTTTTTTATAAGCAGAACTGAAATATGATTTAAAGGGAGTCTCCTTATAGGTTTTGGGGAGGAAACATAACACAGTATTTAAGATCAAAGCAATAATAAACAAACAAAAAGACAAAGACCTTGACAACAAGTGTATAATCTGCTCTCATGAGTCTTTTCCCTTTTTATTCAACTCCAGGAGAAGAAACAGAACAAAGAGGAAACTGAGAAAAAAATTCAGACCTTGCAGATCAAAACGGAGGTTTGTGTTTTTAATTTGTTCACCAGTGAGGAGCACACACTAATTATTTTATTAGGTTTGAGAAAAGGAACTGTAATCACGTGGTAATCAATGAAAATAAATGCCAAGAAAGAAAAAAACCATTTATTATTAATTAATGAACTGATTAAATGTCAAATAATTGTGGATAAAATGTTTGTTTACTTTAAGGAAGAAACAAATTGTTGGGTAGATAGCTTGTACTGGAAGGACTGTAAGGTGCTAGTTCAGGTTTGCAGCTACCACTCCCCGGAGTGTCGGCCAGAACACTGCTCAAGGCCCGGATGAATGTTCAGAAGGGAGACAATGAAGACACCGAGGATAGTGCAGACTCTTGTATTGACTTCACACAGTTGAAGGTAACAGGGATTGTCAGAGGAGCAGGTATTGCATACAGGTTTAGGTGCGTGGGCATGGGTGTGTGTGTGTGGTCTCTGAACGGAACAGAAAGAAAATACTACATTACTAAAGTGTTCACAACAATATCTCCAGAGTACATCAACATAAACACAGGCGGGAAATAAACTAACATCCCCTTTAATACCATAGGCCATATATTACCCACGACTCACACATAGACCCCCTGAGAGAGCTAACCAGGTACACAGCTATACCCAACCACACGGCAGGAAAGTTAGCTTAGCTTAGCTTAGCTTAGCACCCGCTAGCGGCACAGACAGAAACATAGTCATTTCCCCCCTAACCTTGGTTACAGTCCCAAACACATCTTATTATCACATCCTCACAGCAACTTACGTTGCTCATTAACGCACACTTCTCACGGAATAACCAATTCTCTGCCGGTAATCTGGAGCAGAAAAGGCTCAGGTGCTTTGCCCACTCTCTCCCTGGACATAGTCTCCCATACAAAGCGGTGGGGTGACCTCTACTGGCCACTCTAAAAACTGCAGGTGAACTAACAACTGAACAGAATAAACCCATAACTACGGGGCCTTTTGTACACAAATCTAAAAAAATAATATATGTTAATTAATATATCTCACCAACCTTTAAAATTTAGACTACTGGCATGTGTGACTGTGGTGTGTAATTACTTGTGCGCCTTAAAAACAGCATGTCTCACATTCCTTAAGTACAGCTCACTAACACAGGCTCAGACCTGCTTTGCCTTCAGAGCTGCCTTAAATCTTCATGGCTCAGATTCAGCGAGGTGCTGGAAACATCCCTCAGAGTCATGTGATCAATGACGTCTGCTTCAGCACTGACAGATAGAAAAGTGCATCCACATAAACAGGATATATAATAATAATAATCAAATGCTGATTTTCAGCTTTTTGGACCTTTGTCTGGGTGCTAATCCAGCTCTGTTTGTAAACAGACCAATGTTTACTCAGGAGCACAACTGAGATCGACAGTACGAGGTTAGTCATTATTGCTGCATGGGCTGGACTTTAGTTACATTGTAAGGATTCAAAAACTAAGCTTTAAAATGAACATTGGTAATAAAAACAGAGAGAGGTGATTGCTGCTTTTTTAGAGGCTTGTTCAGGTTAAATAGAACGAAAATAAAGTGAATAGTGAATAAAGCACAGAGATGAGTTTGAGTAAAGTCTGATTTCTTTATTCATGTTCAGGGCTCAGAAAACCATAAACCTCATATCTAAATTAATGCACAGGCAGGAAACACATAATCAGCTTTTCCTCAGAAAGTATTCCCAGCAAAACCAATGAACTCTGAACTCTCCCATTGCAGCCTCACAGTTTAGAGATTGTTTTGTAAAATGTTAAAACTCTATTTTTAAAGAACTACAGATTAATCCTTCTGACTTGCAGATTTCTCACATCAACAGTCCGTCCAAGCAGAAGAAAAAGACACTGAAGGACCCTCAGAAAGAAGTCAAGGAACAGTCCAAAAATCAGTGCTGTGCTTTCTGATTAGATTTTTATTTTTAAAGATTTATTTTATATTTATGTTTACATCAACAGCTGGTGAGACAAAGCAAATTGCTGGGCACCCATATGTGTAAGTGGGTGTGTAAGTCGGAAAGCAATTTTAAAATGTGTAACTTGAATGTTGTTATACCCCCAACTGGTCACAGCAGATGTCCACCCCTCCCTGAGCCTGGTTCTGCTGGAGGTTTCTTCCTCTTAAATGGGAGTTTTTCCTTCCCACTGTCACCAAGGAACTGGACTCACATGGGTTTTTTTGATTGTTGGGGTTTTCTCTGTATTATTGTATGATCTTTACTTGACAACATAATGAACTTTGTCTTTGTGACTGTTGTTGTGATTTGGTGCTAAATAAATAAAATTTAACTATATCTAAATTTTGTCATTGTGATTGAAATGTATTTTATCTGTTCATGTTTTAGTAATATCACTTTTGTGTCACTTAATTGCATACATGTGGGATAGCATTCCATCCATCCATCCATTCGCTTCCGCTTATCCTTTTTCAGGGTCGCGGGGGGCGCTGGAGCCTATCCCAGCTGTCATAGGGCGAGAGGCAGGGTACACCCTGGACAGGTCGCCAGTCTGTCGCAGGGCCAACATACAGGGACAGACAACCATTCGCACTCACTTTCATTCGCACATTCACACCTAGTGACAATTTGGGTTATCCAATTAACCTATCCCCACTAAGTGCATGTCTTTGGACGGTGGGAGGAAGCCGGAGTACCCGGAGGGAACCCACGCAAACACGGGGAGAACATGCAAACTCCACACAGAAAGACCCCGGCCTGATGTTGGAATTGAACTCAGGACCTTCTTGCTGTGCGGCAACAGTGCTAACCACCGTGCCACCGTGCTGCGGATAGCATTCAGTTTACTTTATAGCACAATCTGTTAGGCCAGACCTTCCCAAAGTGTGGGGCCCACCCCAGGGGGAAAAAAAGCAAAACGCTTGGACAGTGCTAGTACAGGGCGCCCACAGAAACGCAAAGCAGGAGATGAAGCATAGCTGAATATGTTTCCAAAACAACTTCATTCTAAGCCAAAGAAAATATGGTGAAGCATATCTTCCCTTTGGCTTCACCTGCACAAGTGCCGAGGTAGGTCTCCCCTGCAAAATTGGTTTTCCCTGCGTCGGGAGCAGCGCTGGGCTGTTTAAATCACGGACTAACAGTATCCTACAGTTGTTTATGTTTTTAAACCCATTTTGCACAGAGAGGCATTTTTTGAAAAATGCATTGATAGCAATGTTGAATATTATTACACAGGAAAAACAACTACATGTAAAATAATTACACCGTGACGCCTCTGCCTTTCTAAATGGAGGGACAGTAACTGCGTGTATACGTAAGCATGTAAAACCTGCAGATAGTCAGATTAACAGTATTTTGTCTCTATCTGCCATTCTGCAATTCATCTCATGTAAACAATAACGTGGCGCACAGCGTGGCGTGAAAAAAGGCACATACCTTTGACGTTGCGTGACAAACTCTGTATTCCTCATGCACACATAAACGGAAAAAAGGAGTTTAAAAAAATCTCAGTTTTCTGTGATTCGAAACGCCGTTTACGTGTGGACGAAACAGCAGTGTTTTCAAAAATACCCGTGTAGGTATGGATGTAGCATAAAAGAGTTAGTAGTTTATTTTATTACTACCTGTCATTTATTGCAGATTACTTGTATTTGCTTAATTGTTTACTAAATGTTTGAGGTGTGAAATAAACTGAAATGGAACAAAATATGGCCCTGTTGATCCCACCCTGCAACATCAGCAGTATTAGCAAAGTCCTTTCTTCAAGAAGTGGTTAATTGTCACCTCATACTTAAAATTAGAATTTACAATTTTAAAAGTATTCAAGATGAATTTTGAGGTGTTTAGTTTGATTTTATCACATTTTTGACATTTATCAAAACTGGACTGAACAGCTCATTGTCTACATTTTAAAACTAACCTCACAGTTGGCTCCAGTAAAGTAAGAAACACATTGCAGTAAATTAATTACTGTAAAAGTATGACAGTCAAAGTTTATCACACCCTCCACAACTGCCTTCGATCACCAGACCTGCAGCCTCTCTCAGTCTCCAGCCCTTGACCTACAACTTTACCCTTCACTTCACCAACTACTTGGTTTATGCAGATTTCGCGTCCAGGAAAACAAGACAGTCAGCCACATCAGATCCTCATGCAAATGGAAATTACCAGTGTGGCAATTACACTAGGTGTCACAATACAAGTAAAACTACACTAGCTTCAGGGGGAGTTGTGCACTATGCTCTTGTTATTACTATTTTACATTTCTTAAAAAAAAAAAAATCCAAACTTGGCTCAATTCTAACTTGTCAGCTTTGGTGATTTAGGCTTCTTTCATTTAACTCGTGACAGTAATTTCGACTGCTCAAATAAGTAAATAAATACATTTGGAAAGAAAAAAAGAAATATTGTCATATTTATACCTTTAACTCAAGAATATAAATGACAAAGTCACGTATTTTGAAATGAACCCTCAGGTCTGCTGTCTTTAAAAAAATGTTCACATTGATGCACATAATAGAGTTAAAAGGACAGCACATTTGCCTGCACGGATGTGTTAATATTGTGTGATGGCAACTAACCACTGGCATTGATATACAGGGACGTTATACTATAACAGCTGTTTACAATAAGTAGGAATGGCTGCTGAAGGCCAAAGACCAGTAGTCTTACAATCTGGATAGAGGAATAAATATCTTCCTTCACTGGGAGCCCTGGGCCTTCACCTCTGGAAGTCACTGTGGAGCTCAACAAGTCTGATTCTGCTAAAAACAAGAAGATCACATGTTTTACTTTAATGGAGAAATGATACAATAATCTGAGAAGATTCCCATAAAAAATAATTGGACTGACATTTCAGTTTAACATCTTCAGTAAGAGGTTGAAATTAAAGTTGTATTCTTACAGTGACTTTAAAGATGACAATGATTTAAATGTGCTGGTATCATTTTGAAAAGATCTAAAATGTAATAAAATCAAGATACTAACCTGGCTGGCAATTTTGTTGGGCCCCACGAATGGTTAAAGTGGAGTACACAAGTTCATCTGAAGAAGAAAAAAAAAGCTGTATATAACACAACCAGTTATAAATACTGATATTACAGGCTGAACTTTTATGCATTTTCTATCTGTGGATTTATGCTGTGGTTTGACCCAAGGCAGGTTCACATTAACACAAACACCAGATGGATGGAAAACAAAACCCTGCATATAACACATAGAGGGGAGGTAAAAATATTCTGCGTGTATACAGCGTATCACAAATGTCACACTTCAACTGCCAAATTTAACTCTTGTGATTCTCAAGTGTCAACCTCTTATAAATATTAAAAGTATTCCAGTACATACACATTTTATGTTTGTCACAATGAGATTAAAAAAAACATTTATGCAAACATCATATAGAACAAAATACAAAGAACTACATCTTTCTAGCAATTTAAAAACAAAAATCAGTTGACACAATGACACTGTTTTGCTCTAAACTACTGACCTGCTGTACTGGCTTCAGCAGAGTGTGATGTGCTTGTTAGTATCCTTTGTAAAAGCGATGAACAGAAAACCAGAAATCCTGACATGAACAGAAAAAGAAGATGGATTAAAGCAGGGGTGGCCAACTCCAGGCCTCAAGGGTCAGTGTTTAATTTAAATCAGCTGTCATGGATCAAGGACACATCCAAAAGCTGCAGGACACCGGCTCTCAAGGCCTGGAGTTGGCCACCCCTGTGCTATATATATATATATATATATATATATATATATATATATATATATATGCAAAACAGGTGATTTTAAAAGTTAGAGTTCTTGCAGTATATGTCAGATCAGCAAATAAAAACGCTGTTTTGCTTTGAAATAAAAAAAAAAGAAGAAAAACACATGTTCACCTGCTGGATTGGCTTCCATTGGTCTCCTTTGTAAAGGTGATAAACAGAAAAGCAGAAATCCTGAAATGAAAGAAGACACAAGAAAAGAAAATTAATTAAAGTTTAGCTTTTTAACATGATACAAAGTCAGATATTAAAGAAGACTGAAAGTCATTCATACAACCATTTTCTGTTTAGTGGATGGTCGATCGTCCCTCATCAATAATTTCCTTAAACATATGGGCATGTAAGATTTCATTAAAAAGTCAAAACACTAATTTACAGGAAATGGAGTTACAACACCCTTCGATTAAAGTTGTAAGCCAATATAGCAGTGAATTAAAAATAAATAATCTATTGCAGTAATCTAGACACTAGATTACTACGTGTTTCATACTTTGTGTTTCTTTGAGAGTCTTTTGCCTACAGTTTATTAGAGGTAGCAGTCACTTTTACCTCTGCCTTTTCCTGTATGAAGAAATCGAACCAGCACAGTCACCAGTATCATGATCAAAATGATGATGGCAGTCCAAAGCAGGGCGATGACATATTTGTAGTCAGAACCATGAGGGCGAGTGTCTTCATGAGGCAATGCAGGTAACACTAGACACAGAATGTTTTTGTATTTATAAATTATACATATTGTAATAAATTAACAGAAAGAAACAAGCATTTTTAGAGAACATTTTTTCCAATGAATATAAAGCATTCGCTCAATCTTCTTATAATTCCTTATTTATTTATTTTTTGTAGTGAAAAAACAAACAAACTGAACTTTTCTTCCAAGTGTCAAATTTCTAGATCTGATTATGTGTCTATACATTTACATTATTTTTCTTAATGCCTAATAATGAGGTTTATCTGTTCTAACTGAAATGTTATGTTATTATGACTCACCTTTCATAGCCAGCCAGCTTTCCGGTGACTCTCCAACATCAGGGATGCTGCACTTGTAGAGACCTTCATTCAGCTTGGAAAAATTGTAAATGTTTATCTTTTCTACAGCTCTTTTTTCCAAGATGACATCATCTTTGTAGAAAAATGCAAAGTTGGTGGAAGCTGTCTTTTTTCTGCAGAGAAGAGTGACACTGCTGCCTTCAAGCACAGCAAGAGCCGGACTGTCCAGGATCACAGAACCACCTAAATATTTGATAATAACATGATAATAACAAATTTGAAAGAAACATTTCTCTTATGTGCACTCCTTGTAATAATCTGAAAAGATTATGGAAAATTTAAGTGTGATAAAGAGATACAATAAACTACTGCTAATATAGACAGCAATACATGGCACAAGAACATATAGGATAATAGTATAAAACACTTAATCGGTAGAAGGTATTCGTAACTACCAATGGGATGAAAGTGAGTGCAAATCTATATTTCTTTTCACAAATAAATAAGTTATAAATATACAAATCAATGAATGAATGAAAAAAAAAATTAATTTGCAGTATAAACCAGCTGTGATACACATACCTGTGACTGTGATGTTAACAGTATCACTTCGCTGTCCTCCTTTAGCCTCACACCAGTACTCTCCACTCTCTCCTTGATAGACTTTATCAAACACACAGGAGGACCCTGATGATGTCTTCTTTGTTACACATGCTGGACTAAACGCTTCATTATGCCTAAACCCTCTCAGCTGAGTGGAGCCATCACAATGCAAAGACACAGATTCATATTCAAAGTGCTGCAGTCTGTTTGGTGTAACACGAGGGACAGCGACATCTGAAATTAAGAATATATTAGTTACACAGCCAACTGTTAAAACTGAAACTGTGTAAATGCTTCTTTTTTAAAAAAAACCTAAAATGCCGTTTTGTATTATTTAGTAATCCAACATTAACAAATCACTTTACCTTAAAAATAATAATGAGATGGTTTAATGAAAAAAGTAAAAATTGAGGCTCCTAAATGATATTGTAGGTACACACAGAAAAATTTTAAGTTGTTTATACAATAGGAATGAATTATTTCTAAATGAATTAATACATAATAAAATAAACAAACTCACCCTGATCCCACGTACAGCTTTTTTGAAATTGTGTTCCGAGCAGAATAAATTCAACCATCACTGGATAAACAAAGAAAAAGTAAATAAATCCTTGTTATTTTGCCTTCACAATAATCTACTAGTCATATAAACTCATACAGAAACCTGAGACTAGACACTTACTTACTTCCGACCAGTGGCACTGACGTCACATCTTATGAAGACTCTAGAGCGGCTCTTCCTCAACCTCCTCTGACCACAGGTACAACATGCCCAGGGCCCACTACAGTTCGCCTACAAGGCAGATGTCGGTGTGGAGGATGCCATCCTGTACCTCCTACACAGAGCCCACTCACACCTGGACAAGGGAAAAGGCACGGTCAGGATCCTGTTTCTTGACTTTTCCAGTGCCTTTAATACAATCCGGCCCTGTCTGCTCCAGGAGAAACTGAACAGGATGGCGGTGGACCCCTGCCTGGTCGCTTGGATCTCCGACTACCTCACCGACAGACCACAGTACGTCAGGCTGAAGGACATCACGTCGGGCACAGTGGTCAGCAGCACAGGAGCACCACAGGGAACTGTGCTGTCCCCTCTTCTCTTCACCCTGTACACCTCTGACTTCTGCTACAACTCTGAATTATGCCATATTCAGAAGTTTGCAGACGACATCATGGGGTGTATCTGGGATGATCAGGAAGAGGAGTACAGAAGTCTGGTAAGGAATTTTGTCACATGGAGTCACACAAACCACCTGCAACTCAACACCTCAAAGACCAAGGAACTGGTTGTGGATTTCGGGAGGTCCAGAGCAGGTCCACTGCCAGTTCAGATAGAGGGAGAGGAGGTGAAGGTGGTCAACACATACAAGTACCTCAGGCTGTGGGTGGACAATAAACTGGACTGGTCATGCAACAATCAGAACCTGTATAAAAAAGCCCAAAGCCGGCTGTACTTCCTCAGGAGGCTGAGGTCTTTTAACATCTGCAGGAAGCTCCTGAGGATGTTTTACCAGTCGGTGGTTGCACGAGTACTTTTCTATGCTGTGGTGTGCTGGGGGAGCAGCACAGCAAAGAGCTTTGCTCATGCAGGCTGGGGAAACTAATCAGGAAGGCTGGCTCTGTGGTCGGCATGAAGCTGGACACTCTGGTGACAGTGGCAGAGAAGAGGACACTAAAAAAACTGCTGGACATTATGAACAATGCCGGGCATCCTCTGCACACGGTCGTAAACAATCAGAGGAGCCTATTCAGCGACAGCTTGCTTCTCCCAAAGTCAAAAACCAACAGACTTAAAAACTCCTTTGTCCCACACGCCATCAGGCTGTTTAACTCCTCACTGGAGGGGAGAGGGAGGAGAAACAGGGGGACAAGGGAGGGCGGGAGCAACTGAGTTGTAGGGGCTTTTCTACACGGTGCAATATTTGCAATATTTGTTTTTTGTCTCTTTCTTATATTTGACTGTGCAATAATCACTGTGCAATATACTCACTCAAATGAGCAATCCTATTTATCCATATTGTATATTCTGTATCTATATATGTGTATATATGGCGCGATATGGCAGCCTCGCTTCTGTCAGTCTGCCCCAGGGCAGCTGTGGCTACAACTGTAGCTGCCTCCACCAGTGTATGAATGTGAGAGTGAATGAATAGTGGTATTGTAAAGCGCTTTGGGTGCCTTGAAAAGCGCTGTATAAATCCAATCCATTATTATTATTATTATTATTATTTATGCTTATATCCTTACTCTCATTCCCCTTAATGTATCTGTAACATGCAACTTCTTTCGGTGCTTTGCTACTGGAAACTGAATTTCCCGGAGGAACCCACCCGAGGGATTAATAAAGTTTCATCTAATCTAATCTAATCTAATCTAATCTAATCTATTTATCCTGAAGCACAGAGTTGTGACTGCCATGTTGTCTGGTTGACTGAGCATTAGGCTGAAATACAGCTGAGTATTTGAGAGCTTCCTGTTCCTGTGCAGAGTTAGAGTCACTGTAACCTCAGTCTATAAACAACCACAGCTGGAGTTTATATCACCCTTTCCCTTTCATTACTTACTGTATGTACTCGTCTCAAGAACAGGCTGTAAGTGAAGGTTCACATTTTTTTAAATGATGAAGTTACAGTTTTACTCTAAAGAATACATGGAAAAACTGATTTAAGCCACTATGACACAACCAATTAGTTCTTTAATTTTGAGAGCCCATTTTTAGGTTTTGAGACATGAAGCGTAAATGGAGAGTTCAAAATGGTGACTTCTCTGACTTTCTAATGCCAGCTAATTCTAACAAGGTTGCTTAGAAAGTGGAATTTGTGAATTAGGGCAATAAAACATGCTAACATTGAACTACAGTATAATACCGGTGCAGAGACTATAATTAACTATGCTGCATTTTTAACCAAATATCATTATTGCAGATAATTAATTGATTTTTGAAATTCTGGGAGTCTATGAGGTTTATCATACTTTTGGAGCCAGCCTTAATCAACTGCAGTTTGCTTACCCACACATGGAGAAATATGTAAAATTCACACAGAAAGGAACCAAGCGGTGGTATCAAACTCGGGACCTTCTTGCTGTGAGACAACAGTTGTAATCACTGAGGCAGCACTGTGACACTGTGATGAGCACTGTTAGCTCCCCAGGTTTCTTGAAGGACATCCAAGCATCTTGTGATTATAGTAAGTTGATAGCTCTGTGGCTGGGAATCACATGTTTAATGCCAGTGAGTACATATTAGCATGTGTATGCTAACTTGTTTTGATAAATAATACAAGTTCACTGAATGTTACATTTCATGTAAGGTGCTTTGAGTCTCGGCTAACATGTTTAAGTTCATGTTCTTTGTTAATTTAGTTAATTTAATTTTACAAAAAAACAAAACAAAACAAAATCTCAAGGTAACAGGACCTTCAAAAGGACCTAGACACAGGTATGTGAGAGTGGACCCAAATGCCAATTAAAACGGCACAGCGATAAGGTTTCTCCGAAGCTTTAATTTTTCTAAACACAAAGATAAGCAATGATATGGTATGGGTGCTTGGTGGGGAGTCTTAATGTGGCGATACTGTAACAGAGGGAAATTAAGGTTAGGATCTGGGTGTGGAGAACAGTAACTGGTGAGAAAGTGATTATTGAATTTGTGGCTTACTTTGCAGCTGGGTTGCGCAAGGCCCAGGCGGGGGTAGTCAGGTGAGCATCCAATTGGTGTATGCATGAAAGAGGTTCCAACATTGTTTTTTTTCCTGTGATCTAGAGAAGGCAGAAGGCAGGACAGGCATGTGAGAGTAGCAGGATATTTGAGTTCATGAAGCGAGTAAAAGGGAGAAGTTGGAGGTGGATGATCCCTTGATGAGGACATTGATGAGAAAACATGAACCCATGAGGCCTGTTACCAACATGAGGTAGGTGACAAACTGGAAGCAAATGGCTGGCAACGTCTCGTGAATGCTGCCAACCGTGAGAGTTTATTCAGTCTTTTGAATAAACTTAATAGTAGAACCACCAATTCTTATCTTGGAATAAATATAAAGGGAAATTTCTAATGAGTGCTAATGTTAACTTCTTTGAACTGTAATGTTCCAAATTCACAAAAGTCTATCCAATTAACTGAATAAAAATACTGTTTGTGCCAGTTTATGCAACACATGGAGACATGTATTTATTGCACTCAATGCATATATACTGTATCTCCATGTCCATTTGTGGCAATACGCATTGCAACTTTTATTTGTGTTGCTGTTTGACCTAGAAGAGAATTTCGATCAGGGAACATTTTCTATTATGGTTGAATTTCTAGATTGCAGCTAGGATTAAAAGTTCTAAATAAAACTTGATGCCTCATTTCTTGGTCAAGAAAGCCATTCATTTTTAATTTTTTTTTTTCAATTCATATTTCTCCCCTTGCTGGCTGCTGGCAGGCTTGTATTGGAGCTCATATAATCAGTCACACTTGTCTTCAAACTGACCATCAGACTCTGATTAGACGGTGCTGCTACAGCTCATCTGGCTGAGCAGGTGCCCCATACAGGGAGTGCAGAATTATTAGGTAAATGAGTATTTTGCCCACATCATCCTCTTCATGCATGTTGTCTTACTCCAAGCTGTATAGGCTCGAAAGCCTACTACCAATTAAGCATATTAGGTGATGTGCATCTCTGTAATGAGAAGGGGTGTGGTCTAATGACATCAACACCCTATATCAGGTGTGCATAATTATTAGGCAACGTCCTTTCCTTTGGCAAAATGGGTCAAAAGAAGGACTTGACAGGCTCAGAAAAGTCAAAAATAGTGAGATATCTTGCAGAGGGATGCAGCAGTCTCAAAATTGCAAAGCTTCTGAAGCGTGATCATCGAACAATCAAGCGTTTCATTCAAAATAGTCAACAGGGTCGCAAGAAGCGTGTGGAAAAACCAAGGCGCAAAATAACTGCCCATGAACTGAGAAAAGTCAAGCGTGCAGCTGCCAAGATGCCACTTGCCACCAGTTTGGCCATATTTCAGAGCTGCAACATCACTGGAGTGCCCAAAAGCACAAGGTGTGCAATACTCAGAGACATGGCCAAGGTAAGAAAGGCTGAAAGACGACCACCACTGAACAAGACACACAAGCTGAAACGTCAAGACTGGGCCAAGAAATATCTCAAGACTGGTTTTTCTAAGGTTTTATGGACTGATGAAATGAGAGTGAGTCTTGATGGGCCAGATGGATGGGCCCGTGGCTGGATTGGTAAAGGGCAGAGAGCTCCAGTCCGACTCAGACGCCAGCAAGGTGGAGGTGGGGTACTGGTTTGGGCTGGTATCATCAAAGATGAGCTTGTGGGGCCTTTTCGGGTTGAGGATGGAGTCAAGCTCAACTCCCAGTCCTACTGCCAGTTTCTGGAAGACACCTTCTTCAAGCAGTGGTACAGGAAGAAGTCTGCATCCTTCAAGAAAAACATGATTGTCATGCAGGACAATGCTCCATCACATGCATCCAAGTACTCCACAGCGTGGCTGGCAAGAAAGGGTATAAAAGAAGAAAAACTAATGACATGGCCACCTTGTTCACCTGATCTGAACCCCATTGAGAACCTGTGGTCCATCATCAAATGTGAGATTTACAAGGAGGGAAAACAGTACACCTCTCTGAACAGTGTCTGGGAGGCTGTGGTTGCTGCTGCACGCAATGTTGATGGTGAACAGATCAAAACACTGACAGAATCCATGGATGGCAGGCTTTTGAGTGTCCTTGCAAAGAAAGGTGGCTATATTGGTCGCTGATTTGTTTTTGTTTTGTTTTTGAATGTCAGAAATGTATATTTGTGAATGTGGAGATGTTATATTGGTTTCACTGTTAAAAATAAATGATTGAAATGGGTATATATTTGTTTTTTGTTAAGTTGCCTAATAATTATGCACAGTAATAGTCACCTGCACACACAGATATCCCCCTAAAATAGCTAAAACTAAAAACTACTTCCAAAAACATTCAGCTTTGATATTAATGAGTTTTTTGGGTTCATTGAGAACATGGTTGTTGTTCAATAATAAAATTATTCCTCAGAAATACAACTTGCCTAATAATTCTGCACTCCCTGTATACTGAAGGCTCGAGTCCTCACTGCGAGTACCTGGGTTTGAGTCCAGACCATTTCCTGTGTGTCATTCCCCCTCACTCTCTCCTCCTGCCTATTGTCAGCACTGTCCTGTCCAATAAAGGCAAAAATGCACATGTTCTGAAAACTCTTGATCATCTTCCTGTTTTCTAAAATTCTCGCTCGTCTTTGGTTTGCAATACAACAAACACAGATATTCTAAATTCTTTCTAATGTCAACATTGGATGAAACAAATTATTTAATAGAACTTCATCTCTTCATTTGTTTACTAGGTTTTGCTTGAGCAGTGCTTGTGTACTGATAAATTTTAAACACAAAAATGGGACAGTAGCAGCAACACAAACAGTTTGCATCTATTCAAGTTGCCAAACTTTTTTCTTTCTTTTATTTTACAGTTTCTGCTGCTCTTCAATCTCTCAGGTTAATTCACCTGCCTGATTAGAAAAGTGGTTTCATGCTCCTGCAAGAATCATAGCAGATCCAACCCAGTCCAAGGCATGTCCAACCCTGTTTATAACAGTGACCAGTTTCCTGGCAACATGCTCAAAGTTCATGAGGAAGATTTTACACACACACACACACACACACACACACACACACACACACACACACACACACACACACACACACACACACTGGATGTCTGGTTTCACTAATACTGAGTTTCACTAACTCAGTAATGATTTACTAACTCAGACTGTATGTTCTTTTCAAGTGAGAGCCACTTCATGTAGCAGGTATGTTGTATTTTATATCTTATTTTTAATGTCTAAGTTATATCCTACTGACTTTCTCGTCTTACTAAAATACCATCTTATACAAAATACATCGAATACATCTTACAGTACAGAATAGCAGGTCTACATTTAGAGCCTTTACATTTAGGTACACATTATAACTTCGACGTTATTTCTGGAGGAAAAGCTGAAACTTTCTGCATTTCAGGGGACTGGATAATTGCTGTCTGATCAATATTTATCAAATAAATAAGTGTGTAATATCTGGTTTTGTATGTTTTATTTACAAATATTACAACTATGACCTAGTATCAGAAAATGGCAATGAAAAGTTGTACTAAACATAGTTTTAGTTTATCGTACTGTATTCTACATCTGACAATATTCACACAATTTAAATTCACAATGGAACAATGAACTGAAGGTATTTGTGTTTCCATCAAAGAAACCTCAAGGACATTTGAGTTGAATGTGAAAGTATGAAACAGACTCGGCCATGTTTTATTGTTTTATTACTAACTTGTTTGTTATATTATTTTTTTTCCCATTTTCAGAGCTGCATAAATCATCAGATGGCTGGATTTTCCCTTTATTGTCTCAGAAACTGTTTTCTGGTTTTCCCTCTTCTTGTACATTTTTGTAAGTACCTTAACATATAAGGTCACAGTAATTATTTGTGTGTATGTGTTTATAAAATTTATGGCTCAAATTGCCATGTTTAATGTTTAGTTTTTTGTTTTAATTTGTCAAAATTTTTGTGTTATCTCTCAGTGTTCTTATTGATTCTTAAAAGCTGTAACCTAGTAGTTATACCTTTGACTAATGTGACTAGATTATAAATTCTAACTGAATCTGTAATTTGATCATTACATTATAATTCACAATACAAAAATGTAGAGGTTGAATATTTTAGGGGAAGTAAGACATTTGTTATGAAATATTATTTAACAAAGAAGAAGAACAACTCTCGGTTGAGGTTCAGCGGCATTTCTTAGAAGTTCTCATTCATAAAAAAATTGATAAACTGATCTTTTCATCTCAGGTCAGTCTCGGTTAATTGGTCCAAATCAGCCAATTATTGCAACAGCTGAAGAAGACATCACTTTGCCATGTCACCTGATACCTGGAGAAAATGTTGCTACGATGACTTTAGAGTGGGCAAGACCTGACCTGGACCCCAGATTTGTGCTTGTGTGCCGTGCAGGTCAGGAACTCATAAATAGAAAAAACCCTTCCTACAAAGGTCGATCATCATTGTTCACTGATGAACTGAAACATGGAAACATTTCACTGAAACTATCTAAAGTAAAACCTGCAGACGAGGGCAGATACAGATGTTACATCCCAGAGAAGGATGAAGAAGTTTTTATTGATCTTGTGGTCGGTAAGTGGATGAATTATATATGTTATGTGTGCGCAGTGCAGTTTGGACTAGTATTTGCAATAATTGCAATAATTTGCCTTGATTCAGCCAGTGGGTTATACCAGCTTGGAAACTGCAGTCTGTATGAAATTCAAATATTACCATTGCATTTTTAATGATTTGCATGACTGATCATTATTTTAAATTGTACATTTCATCTAGCATCAGGTGCTGTCTCCTCACCTGTCATCAGCTTAGCAAACCTTGATAAAACCATCAGTGGAGTGGTGTTACAGTGTGAGTCCGCAGGCTGGTATCCAGAGCCTGAGCTGCTGTGGTTGGACGGTGAGGGAAACCTCCTCTCTGCTGGACCTACAGAGACCCTCAGAGGTCCTGATGACCTCTATACTGTCAGCAGCAGAGTGACTGTGGAGAAGAGACACAGCAACAACATCACCTGCAGAGTCCAACAGAGGAACACCAACCAGAGCAGAGAGACACACATACATGTTCTGGGTAAATCTAGTTTATAAAATGTATGATTTGCTCAATTTTGGTTTGAATGAACCAGAATCTTTTAAAATAATATGTAATTCTGTTTTTATTGTTTCAGATGAACACTTCCAGCTCAACTCCAGTTCTGCTGCTCCCATTATCATTGGTGTGGTTGTTAGTTTGGCTCTAAGCATCATCTTGATTTTAATTGGAGTTTTTTTTATCCGGAGACAAAACAAAACAAGTAAGACACAAATTAATTTACCATGTTGTCAAAATTATTATCTAAAGTTTTGCCTACAGGGGTTAAAGCAACACACATGCAAAGTTATAAACCTCTTTGTGTTGCATTAAAAATAAAACATACAACATATTTAATTAATTCATATTAAAAGGAGATGATAAATGATGTGTTACCATTGTAAAGCCCAGGAGGACATCATGTTGACTTTCCTGTGTAAACGTTTCACAGATGTCAGGAAACCTCACTGATTACGAAAAAAACAAGAAACAACAAAAACTGAACCGGACCAAGAGCAGGAGACACTCATGACACAGGACATCGAGCCAGTGAGTGATATGACAGAAACAGACAAGACAACAAAACCTGTAGGATAAACAGTATGAGAGATTTCATGAATGTGGGGAAAAAATGTTTATAAATAAAATATACAACTTTTTAAAGAAAAGAAAGAGACGACTTTACTGACAATAAAATGAAAATAAAAGAGTTAAAAATCCTCAGAGGAATAATGTGACGGGAAATATATAGTTGCCATCTTCTTCTGTATGAATAGATGGTATTTTTCTGCTATCGTAATATTCAAATATTTTTTTCTGTCATGTTTTCATTTTACAGAACATTAATTAACAACCTAAATTATTCTGCTCATATCTTCTCTCAGTCTGGAGGCTCATCAGCTCTCAAAAAACATCAGCAACTGATGGAGAAAAACATGAAAGAGGAGGAATCCAGTAAAACAGAGGTTAGCAGAAGTTTATTAAACACATTTATGTTTCTTGTTTTGTGTAAAATAGTTTTATACTTTTAATAATCCTGAGGGAGCAGTTTACAGGTCATTGATGAAGTTAAGATTATGAAATAGAAAAAACAAAAAAGTTTAGATTATTTGGAACATTAACATTTTAACCTGTAATCTGCAAACTGAACTGAAACTTTGATAAAGTTACAAAAACACAGACACCAGATTATCAATTATTTTGTTTTTATATTTATATAAACTGTACATGAACACATGCATGTTTCTTTTACCATAAAGATATTTATAGAAACACAAATCTTCAGCTTGCTCTCAGATTCAGCGACATTATTGGAGTTCAGGGTCAGTCAGAGGTCAGATTTCCTGTTTGAGCTCTTTAAGGAAGAGAGATTTGAAAGCAAACAGAAAATGTGTGAACAGTTTTGGAGACGTGTTCAGACTGTTATGTTTGACAGTCCAGATAGTTTTGTTCAGGCTGAACCTTTGTGTTGATCTGTTTGTCTGTTAGTTGGAGAAAAACCAACATGCAGCTGAGGAGAAGCTGAAGGAGGAACATCATCACCTGCAGAAGAAACATGCAGAGATCAGCAACATGAAGAAAGAAGTAAACACACACACACAGTTGTTTTGAACACTTCAGCACAAACACACATTCATTTACTGGGACCTCGCTCTGTCCTCAACCATAAACAAACAAACATGCAGCACATTTACAGTTATTATTTATTCTATTGGCTTTTTAATGGCAGGAAAGGAAACAAGGACCCAAACTGAGTGTGTAAAACAAATTTCTATTACAAACACAGACAAAGACTCACATCCACACAATAAGAGACAGCGGAGATGGAAATTCAAGGTTTGCTGCAAAAACCTCTGAAATCATTCAGCAATCACAGAACAGAAGTTAAAGCCAAACAACCCGAACATTTCCGAGACTTTCAGGACTCTTATTTCCTCGTCTCACAGTTCACACTGAAAAAAAAAAAAATATATACTTTTTAAATCAAAGTGCAAATTCCTGAAAGGAAACAAAAATACTTTGATGATTTTGTACAAAGTGTTTTGGTCAGACTAGTTACCTCTGACTTCAGTCTCTGCTGTCTGTGATCAGGAGGAAAACCAGGAAGCTGACAAGATGTTGAAAGATGATAAAAAACAGGATTTCCAGCAGGAGGCAAAACAACCAGATATCACAGGAGTGGAGAGGCCCCAGAAAACCCCAGAGCATGAGACCCCCAGAAGGACAAACACAAACACATTTGTGGCCACGACTCAAACGAGAGTAAAAGAGAGCCCTGGATGGAGACCCCCAGCAGGCACAGAGCAGAAGCCCCAGGAGTCTGCGGTTATGAGCTCACAGGCTCAGCCAGCAGCCGACTGCACCACAGCAGACCGACCTCTGAGCCCAGAGACCCAGGATCCAAGGGCCCCCCACACCCCAACAGGGGCCCATCAGAGCCAGGGGGGCCAAACCCGACCAAGCAGCTGCCAGGTACTTTTGAGATCGACTCAAATTTTGATAAAGTTTACAAAAACATTGACACCAGATTTTAAATGATATCATTTTTATATTCTATCTACACTGTACATGGACACATGCATATTTCTTTTACCATAAAGATATTGACAGAAATAGAAGTGTTCAGCATGCTCTCATATTCACTGCGTTAGGAAGGTGGATCTACATCTTAAACTGGCTGTGAATGTGGAGACCTTAAAGCAGAGACTTTTTCAACAAAGTCATTCAAAAAGTTCTCACAAAGTGCAGACGAGGCCTCCACAGGAACAGAGTCACAGGGTTTATCACAGAATGCAAAATAACAAGAAGTTAAAGCCAAAAACCTGAAAATGCCAGTAACCTTTGGAACTCTTATTTCCACGTCTTACAGTTCAAAGAAAAAAAAAAGAATGGAGTAAAAAATAAAGTTTGATTTTTTTTAATCTTAACTATTTAACTCTTAATAAACAAGATATCATAAAGGTATATTTTTATTATAGCACAAAGTTATGAAAGGTAACAGAAATACTTTGATGATTTTGAACAAACGGTTTTGGTCAGACTAGTTACTCTGACATCAGTTTGTACTGTCTGTGATCAGGAGGAAAAACATGAAGCTGACAAAAAGTTGAAGGAGGATGAAAAACAAAATTTCCATCAGGAGGAGAAAAAACTTCCCACCAAAGAATTTTGGAAACAGGTAAATACAGACAGACAAACACAGGTTTTCAACACTTCACTGACTTATAGTCATTCATGGGTCTAGAATTAAAAACTGCAGATTATGAACATTTCATTAAGAAGGAATTTGAAACTTCAGTTATTTCTATAATTCATATTATAACATTGAGTATCAGCATTGTGTCATGTCTTTAACTTAATTTGTTTATTTTTGTTGTTTAACCATTTTTTTCCATTTTTAAAATAGTTTAACTCCATTTAGCAGTTTATTTCTCGTATTTGGAACATTTGCATTTTAATTTGTAATCTGAAAACTGGACTGAAAATTTGATAAAGTTACAAAAACACAGACACCAGATTATCAATTATTTTATTTTTATATTTATATAAACTGTACATGAACACATGCGTGTTTCTTTTACCATAAAGATATTTATAGAAACACAAATCTTCAGCTTGCTCTCATATTCAGCGACATTATTGGAGTTCAGGGTCAGTCAGAGGTCAGATTTCCTGTTTGAGCCCTTTAAGGAAGAGAGATTTGAAAGCAAACAGAAAATGTGTGAACAGTTTTGGAGACGTGTTCAGACTGTTATGTTTGACAGTCCAGATAGTTTTGTTCAGGCTGAACCTTTGTGTTGATCTGTTTGTCTGTTAGTTGGAGAAAAACCAACATGCAACTGAGGAGAAGCTGAAGGAGGAACATCATCACCTGCAGAAGAAACATGCAGAGATCAGCAGCATGAAGAAAGAAGTAAACACACACAGACTGTTGTTTTGAACACTTCAACACAAACACACATTCATTTACTGGGACCTCGCTCTGTCCTCAACCATAAACAAACAAACATGCAGCACATTTACACTTATTATGTATTCTATTGGCTTTTTAATGGCAGGAAAGGAAACAAGGACCCAAACTGAGTGTGTAAAAACAGATTTCTATTACAAACAGAGACAAAGACTCACATCCACACAATAAGAGACAGCGGAGACGGAAATTCAAGGTTTGCTGCAAAAACCTCTGAAATCATTCAGCAATCACAGAACAGAAGTTAAAGCCAAACAACCCGAACATTTCAGAGACTTTCAGGACTCTTATTTCCTCGTCTCACAGTTCACACAGAAAAAATATGAAGATACAAGTATTTAATTCTTTGTAAATCTCCCCTTTTTAATAAACACAACATCATGAAATATATATGTGTATTAAAGCACAAAGTTTTAAAAGGAAACAAAGTGCGATCACTTTTAAAAAACTGTTTTGGTCAGACTAGTTTCCTCTGACGTCAGTTTCTACTGTCTGTGATCAGGAGAAAAAAAAGGAAGCTGACACAAAGTTGAAGAAGGATCCATCCATCCATCCATCCTCATCCGTTTTATCCGAGGCCGGGTCGCGGGGGCAGCAGCCTAAGCAAAGAGGCCCAGACCCCCATCTCCAGCTTATCCGGGGGAACACCAAGGCTGACACAAAGTTGAAGAAGGATGAAAAACAGAATTTCCATCAGGAGATAAAACAACTAAACGTCAAAGAACATGTGAAAGAGGTAAATACAGACAGACAAACACAGTGTTTTCAACACTTCACTGACTTACAGTCATTCATGGGACCAGAGCTAAAATCTGGATCATGAACATCTCACTGAGAAAGAATCAAAATGTTTACTTACTTCTGTGATTCATATTAAGTTCAACAATATATTTGTGTTTCTTAGCATTAATTCTTTCTTATAAACATAGTTTCTTAGCTATTTATTTAACGTTTATTAAATATTTTAGCAACTTTTAGCAAACACATTTTCTAACAAGCTCCAACTATTTTACATCATCATCTGTCACACACTAATCTGGATTTTTTGTCTCTCTCTCTCAGCAACAGTCAAACAAACCTAACACACCACAGAGAGGTGACATTATTTTAGACGAGGTCGACAGACAAGGCACCTATATCTGTCTGAAAAACACTTCCAGTGAGGTACTGCTGCTTGCATGCTGGTGAACAATGAGTACTACCTAAACACAAACAACATGTTTTGTGTTTGTGTTCAGAAATATTTCTGAAACAAGGTTGTTTTCACTTGTAGATACAACACAAAGATGGAAATGACACACTTTTATTTATAAACACAACATTTATGAAGTCAACTTCATCATTGCCCCCCCCCCCCCCTTTTTTTTTTTTCATTCTCTTTTATAGGATATATTGATGGCAGGTTGGAAGTTAAAACTACAGAGTGGCAACCGAACCTCCACATACACATTTAGAGAAAACTTTACACTGAAAGCTAAAGAGGAACTCACTGTGAGTCTCTGTGTTACTAGATTCTTCTTTTAGTCTCTCTTATTATTACTTTTCACTTGGACATCTGTGACCTTTTTATCGGCTACATTTACAGGTACGGGGAGAAGGTGTCAGGAGCCCATATCCTGACAATGCTGATGTGATGTGGGTGGGCATGATCGTATGGGATTCTCCAGACAAGCTAAAGATCGCCCTCATCAGCAGCACTGGAAAGTGCCACAGGCTAAAGTGATACTAAAAAACCGATTACATCATGTAAACTCATCAGGACTCTTTTGATGAATAAAAGAAAAAAAAGAGCAATATTACATTTGATATATTTCATATAATTTGAAGTCAGTGTAACAGTGTTTTTTATTAAATTAACAATATGTAAATAAACAAGGTGATCTTCAATATCAGAATCAATAGATCTTCATTATTCATTGAGGTGCAACACAAAAACAGTTTTACTGTAAGGATGTGGATGAAGACGACGCTTCGCTGTGTCTTTGGAAGCTGAAGATACACCAGTCAAAGCAACACAAAGATAAACTCACAAGATCTTGAGAGAAAAAAAGCATGAATATGTCATTGAGCAGTAATTATGCTGTTTTGTGTTTTACAACCTTCAGCACAGACACATGTTTTGGTATTGTATATCAGGAGGTGTTTTTGTAAGTCAGTGCTAAAAGTGAACCATGTTATCGATGTTTTAACTAACTAACATAGTTTAATTAACAAACATAGTTAATGTCATCAAGACAAAATCACTGAATCAAAAGAAGAACAAACAGGTTGTTGTACTTTTACTTCATGAATGGCCGAGCACTTCAAGTCCTGATATGTGTTATATTCTTATTCTTTCCTTGAACAAAAATATGTTCCACCAATAAGAAGACAATCTCATGCCTGTTCTCTTTGGATCAGATGAATCCGGATTCTCTCTGAGTTATGATTTTTCAATAAACTCATGAAAACAAAACTTTTGAATAACTTCACTAAACAAATTCCCTCTGTGACTGTTGATCAGTTTATTTTATGTGTGAATGTGTTATTTGTTATGTTGCTCTGTTTTCTAAAAAGTCCCAGCATAAGATGCAGCAACAAAGCTTCTTCTATAGCAGTGTAAATGTGACACACCGTAATGTGTGGTCACATTATGTGATGTTATTTTGTATATTGCACAAGTCTTCAGGTGTAGTTTTGTTAAACAAAGGCCTTAATTTTGTGTTTTTTGTTGGAGCTTCAACATGTGGTGTGATCCCTAGTTACACTACAAGGGGGCACCTCCACCCTAGTGAGATAATTTAGTGTGACACTACTGCTGGTCTTTGGATCTGGCAGAAGCAAGAGAGGAAAACATACTACCTGTCGTACATCTCATCATTTACCTGTTTTGTCAGTACCAGGTATATTTTCTGGCTTATTTCCTAATTTCCTAATTAATATTTGCTAATTTACTAGGGGTGTGTTACATAAACAGTCCTCAGGATGATGCAACTGAGAAGGAATCTGAAACTTTAGTTACTTCTATTATTTATATTGAAAAAAGCCCATTGTGTTTCTCAGCATGGTGTCATGTCACCGACTTAATTTGCTTATTTTATGTTTTTTAGCCATTTATTCAATGTTTAAAATATTTTAACATCTTTAGCAAACACTGTTACTCAAGGACCAAAATATTTTCGATCACCACTGATCTCTCCCGCTGTCTCTCTCTGTCTTACACACACATTAATCTCTATATATTGTCTCTCTCAGCCAGTGATGAGCAAATTTGAACCACAGCCTGAGAAATCTCAGACAAGTTTCCAGGAAAAGCATCAGAGTGGTTCAGTCAATCACAGCTCAAAGAGAGGTGACATCATTTTGGACAATGTCAAGAGATGTGGCAACACTTCCTGTGAGGTACTGCTGCTTGCATGCTGATGAACAATGAGTACTACCTAAACACAAACAATCATGATTTGTGTATACTGAAATATTTCTTTTCACTTGTAGATATAACTGAAAGATGTAAATGACACACATTCACTTATAAACACTTTGGATTTACACCCAATGAACTTTTTTATTGCTTATTTCCCCTTTTCTCCTTTTTCATTCTCTTGATCTCTCTTTTACAGGATAAATTGATGACAGGTTGGAAGTTAAAATTACAGATCACATCACATACACATTTAAAGAAAACTTTAAATTGAAAGCTGAGAAAACACTCACCTTGAGTCTCTGTGTTCCTAGATTCTTGTTTCAGTCTCTCTTATTATTACTTTTACGTGGACATCTGTGACATTTTTATTGGCTACATTTACAGTTACACTGAGCAGGTGTCAGGAACTCAAATCCTGACAATGTTGATGTTACGTGGTTGGCATGATCGAATGGGCCTCTGGAGAGCGTGTGAAGATCAGTCTCATCAGCAACACAGGAAAAGCGCACAGGCTAAAGTGATGATTAGTAAAAACAAGACTATATCATGTGAATTCATCAGAATTACTTTTTTATGAGTAATACAAATTTCATATAATGTTGAGTAAATTTACCATTTTTATTTAACTAAAACCTTTTAAAAAAAAAGTAAAATCTTCAAAAAGGATTTGAATTTTCTTTTAGGTACATCAGAAAAGTATTGGATGTTTTATATATTAGCTACTGGTGGCACTCCTGTTGATGGTGCTGCAGGAGCCCTGACTGACGACATGTTGCTGCATCGATTTCTAGTTTCTTTTTTTCTCTCTTTTTCTTTCAGCTTCACCTTTTTTTGTTTTAGCTTTTCTTTGTCCATCTGTGTCAACCACGTCATCCATACTAAACTCTGTTCTACAAGGTATGAGTACACATGCCTTATGCTTAATCAAAGACCCAAATTTTATCTATTTCAATACCGTGAATGTGTGCTTCTGTTTCAGTAGTACAAGGAAGCAACTGATTGACTGCCCAGTGTTCACACAGGAGATGACATCAGGGTTTCGCATAATGACTCTCAATCCTTTAAAAAAACATATCTCTCCTCTGGTATCTCCTTTACTCTCTTTTCATTTGCAGCTTGAGTAATTTTTTTCTTTTTGAACTATTTCTCTTTATGTGAAAGATCAGTAGTGAATGATAGGACAGGAAAGAGCAGAAGTCTTGCAGCAAAGCCCCCACAGTCCCCACTCAAACCCAGCCTGCTGCATCTCAGCCATAAGCCATATGAATGTCTTTTCAATTGGTCAGCTGAACTGGCCACCAGTAAAGAATTCAAATCATGGGTCAGAATCAAAGAAGGGAGCACACTGAGAGGGAGGAAAAGACTCTGGACAGTCAGTTGGAATCAAACATGATTCATTTTTATGGCTAGATAAATGACCAACCATCAGATTGCTAACAGGTTGTGTGATTTCTTTTCCATCTTCTTGGAACTTCTCTTAAAATATTTGCATTAGTCTATTAATTTTTTCTGTCATTAAACAAGAAAAAAGAAAACTGTTCAATTTGCATCAAAGTAATTCTGGAATTACTTTGATGTTTCCAGTTTTGACAACATTCTTTTTTATAAACAGTAAATGAACTGTCTTCTAAAATGTCAACCACTGATAATTACTGCCTTCATGATACAGTTTTTTCTACTGTGAGTTAAACAGTTTGCAAGGCAACACTTCTCCAAGTACTGGAGCACAGCTTTTATAAAAGTGTGTGATTACTGTCTTGTCTTAAATTGAGCTTTCTCCAAATGTCTTTCTACCTGCAGCTAGACCACAAATAATATTCATATCAAACAGCTTTGGGAGGTGAGAAAAAAATGAATCAGCTGAGAGTGAAGAGGACAACCTGAGAGATCTAAAAATCCAAGTCCCAAAATACCGAAGGGTCCTAGATTTGTATTGTTGATTGTCATTTATGCTTAGAAATATCTACTCATATATGCTTAGAGTTTTATAATCAATGTCATGTTGGTAGAGGTTTGATCCTTAGTAGTCTGTGGAGACTCTGTGTGCCTCCCAGAGCACTCTGGCATGCACACACAACTTAAGGTCAGGAGAGAAGTTATATCTGCTCTTACTGATATATGGTATAGCAAACACACGTATATCTGTTTTACTCTAAGTGCCTTTTGTTTAGACTAAGGAGCTTGGGGAAAAAAAAGCATCTGGACTTCTTTGAGTTGCTTGAAAACATTTCACCTCTCATCCGAGAAGCTTCTTCAGTTCTAAGGGTCAATTGGTGGGGAGTCCCAGATTTAAACCTAGTGGGAGTTTCCCCCCAAAGGGGGACAAAGGACCCCCAGATGATCCTCTACCTAATCACATGAGCCAAGGTGTGAAAGCGGGTGTGGGTCCTAATCAGCCAGGGTTTCGGGTGAGCTCATTGTGAAACCTGACCCCACCCTATCAGGGTGACCCTTAGAACTGAAGAAGCTTCTCGGATGAGAGGTGAAACGTCTTCAAGCAACTCAAAGAAGTCCAGACGCTTTTCTTTCCCCAAGCTCCTTAGTCTACGATGACCTGGATGACTGAGAACCTTCACAGACATAATGCCTTTTTTTTAGATGAACTGCTGGACTTCCAAACCAGCAGGTTTAGGGAAGTGAAGGAACGGCATTTGTCCAGTTCTCTCCCGTGCACGAGAAACATAAAGAACTTTGCCTACTCGTGTCTTGCTTTGCTGTGTAACTAAATTGTCTTCAATGTTCCAGCGAATAGGGTTGAGCTACAAACCTATCAGTCACCATTGTAAACTTTCTGAATTTTAAAGACATACATGGTAATTTTACTTCTACATCCTAAATGGAGTTGCGCAACCAAACTCAGCACACAAGTACATCTTAGACCCCTGAAACTTTTAATGTTATAATGTGAAATTCTGACTACACCCACGCATAAGCTACATAAGATAGAAGTGCTACATAAGCGCTTGTTTTACCTTATTTATTATTTTCAATGCTAAGCGTTAAGTTTATTATTTATTTTAGTTAGTTGTTTATGTAGTTGTGTGAAGGGAACTTCCAAAGTAAGAATTTCATTGCTCTGCATAACCATTTGTGTTTTACTGTGTATATGACAATAAACTTCTTGAATCTTACCTAGCAACCACCTACCTACAGGCTAAAATGACCTAGTTTAACATTCATGCACCTGTAACACTTAATCACATGGCCAAGAGTAAAAACAGGCCAAGTAGTGTTGGAGCTCAATCATGTCCAAGTAATAACTGTATTTTAGAAACCTCCTCCGCTTCCTATGCTTATGTCTATAGTGAAAGGTTCTTCTGCTGACTGGGCAGTTGTGTATATTCAATGTAATGCAATTAAATGGGGCAACAAATTATCCAAGATCTTTGCAAAAATTAATGAAATTGTGATAGAAATTTTACCACATGCATAATAAAAATGAAAAATAAAGATTAAAGCCACAGTCTGCAGGGTATTTGACAAATAAAACACAAGTATAAAATTTTATGCAGGAACAAGTTATCCACCTTGTTACAGAATACAATAAAACTATTCTATGCAAAGACTATATCAGTTTTTATTCTATACAATATCAGATCAATTCCAGAATAACATTTCTGTAGAGAAAGTCAACTTGGTTTTTTTTGCTTGACTTTCATATTAGTTACAGTGTTGATAGAATTACTGATGATATGAAACAGAAAAGACCTTAATAATGAGGAAAGCAAGTGGCTACCATGAATGTGATGCTCATGCCCTACTGGAGTAAGCAATGCATCTTATATGACATCACACACTGTGGACACACTGACCACAAGCAACATGTTCTCTACATTTTATTTGTTTTCTTCTATTTTATTACTTATACAAGGCACTGAGGTACTTTTAATGAACTAAAACTACACATATGAGAGAGTGCAGGAATTTATATATTTATAAGAGACATAAAAAACTGTCATGGTGCTGGGTCGTTGACCCAGCGTTTTGAGTTTTATATGATTATTTTCCTCTGTGCTAGTTTATTCTGATTTTGGTATCCTGTGTCCTCCCCTTGTGCCTGGTTTATGTCTCTGAGTTCACGTTTTGGATTTCCTCTTTTACTCTGAAGGTCTGTGTCTGTGGTCATTGTGTTCAGCTTGTATCCTCCAGTCATTATGTATATTAGAATCAGCTGTGTCTCCCACCTGTATGTCATTTCCTGGTCTCCTTGTGTGTGCATATATAGTGGGTGTCTGTCTGCGTTTGTTGTCGGCTCGTCTGTGTTCCATGGTGTTTTGTTTCCTCGCTCTGCGGCTCTCTGCCCCGGCAGCCGTGACAAAAAACTAAGAGAAGTACAAATTAAGTTGGTTAAAAACAGCAAACAAAAGACTGACACTGTGTTTGAGAGAAGTGCAAATTGCATTAATAAATAATATGCACACTAAACATGAAATAACCTTATAAGCATTTTGTTTATATCTTACCAGTTTATATACAATTCTACCCTACACTAAACATATAAGATTTAATATATTATATGAACCTACCTGCATGTGGAGGCATGGACCTCACAGCACAGGCATACTACCAACCTATCACAGAACTGTGTTGTACATGTGTATATGATGTATTTTTTAATCTATTATGTTTATGTTATTATTATTATGCTTATAAATGTAAAGAAGACAAAGGGAAACCAAACATTAGCTCATGTTCAAACAAGGAAGGATTATTCATTAAATTATTTATGCGCATATTTAAGGAGAATTTGGATATCTAGAGGACTTTCAGTGAACTGCTGCTATTTCTTTTTTTTAATTGTAATACCTGTACTGAGTTTCTGAAATCTTACCTGTGGTATATTATTATTAAAAATAAACATTTTAAAATTGACTCAAAATAAACTGAATTTATACAGAAACAATAAAATATCCAATTATGACATATTCAAATGGTTTATCAGATGTGGATGTGCTGCTTGGGGTGATAGCGTGCCTCTCCTAGAGTTGTGTGTTGCACAGAAAAGGCATGGCTGGCAAACCTTTTGTGCAAGTAGTGAAGCCTTTAGTGAAACAGTCCTGCTAAATTGGGTCAACCCCTCACCCAGCTGAGACATGGTCAAAACGATAGGTCAATTTAGCAAAATAGGAAAAAAAATGTTTCAGCAAACACAACAGGCTTTTCTTTTACAGTTTATCAGCATCAGTATAGAAAACTGTTTCATAGCTGTGAGGGAAGCTGGTATATTAATGTCAATAAGAAGCTCTTGCCACCCAGCTCCTGCATTCCCAATTTAGCATAGCCACACAATTGTTCTCTACCACTTCATCAGCAACAGGCAGCAGAGTCCATCGTGGCTTTTTCAGCTGCAGCAGCAGCTCGGACACAGTGAGGACTCTGAGCTGAAAATCTGTTCGTGAGTAAAGTGGACTAAAATGTTTTTTTTTTTGTTTTGTTTTTTTTGCAAACTACCAGTTTGCTTGTAAATCAAATTGTGAATGTTACACTGTATATATATTGAGCTCAGCAGTAGTAATAGTAGGAGTGTGACAGTAGAAGCAGTTACAGTTTTTGGTATGTTACGAATTGCTTCAACAAACTTGGAGGAGAGTGAACTGTCCTCAGCTGTGATCGCATGACCTTAATATGTAATATATTACATTATCATCATTTATTATTAGTGAATCATATATCATCTATATACTTTGGATGTCAAATGATTCCAGGTGAAATCACCTGGAATGGACACCACCGAAAATAGAAGTAAAATACAAGTGCTGTATAATCTCACATTGTGGTTCCTGCAAAAGTCTGTTAAAAGTCAAATAACATTTTGCCAAGCAGTGCTCCTCATGATAGTTTGCACAAGGTCATTGCTTCACTTGAGGATTACAGATGAATTCTTTTATGACACCAATCTGTTACCTGGCAACACTGTCAAAGTTCACTTCTTCACTTAAATTTGACTCTGTTTTCAATGAGAAAACAACACGTAGTATGTGAATTCTGTGCTATTTGAATGTTTTCATTAGGAAAATTGTGAGACATTAATTACAATAAAAAAACTAACTTCAGTGCATGAAACTCTGCTGATAAACAGAGCAATTGAATATTTTGAGCCTGTTAATTATTTACAGATAGTCTGATCATTTTAAAGGATGGGCTACATGCAACACGTACGTCACCCTGTGACATTAATATAGGTTTCATAATATTTCATGCATTGTTTTTAAAGTGGGTCTGCATTCAGAGCTCTCATCATTATTTTCTTATTCTTTTCTTCTTGTACTTTGTGCAAAACCCTCTTATTTTTAACGACAACTCAAGAGGTTAGTCAGTGCAGCTAAAACCTGGCCAGGAATCGCAGTTTGTCCTCTTTAAGAACACTGCCAGGCTCCGTAGATACCTATCAATGATTTACACAGTGTGATGAGATAATGGACGGCGGCATTCGGGTATGTAATTGTTGTTTTTAGTGTTATCTAACATTTATTTAAGAACTTAACTTCACAGAAAACATCACTTTGAGACTGTTCTGTGGTGTCTTAACTTAAAAGCATGCTGGTGATTATCAGCTGTTATTTATGTATAATTGACAGCAACACAGTAAGAAAAACTGGAACAGAAGCGAAAGCTTAAAGCCATGACACATTAGCATTTATAGCAGTGACATCACCCTGACAGTAAAATGACCAATTGAAAAGCTTTGTTCACCTTCAAGTTGCTTAGGTTAGGAAAGTTTTGAACTTTGTCTGCAGATGAGTGCTTTGTTTTCCTAGTTAATTTTGTGTCAGTCAAGCTGAAACCTCTCTTGTCTCGTTCTCTCTTTGTTTTTTTAATTGTCTTTTTACTTTCAGTCATCTTCCGTTCTTTTCCAAATGGACAGTCTTCGCATTACATCTCAGTCCCGAATTCTCACTGTACTGGTTTTTCATTTTTTCTTAATACACATCTGCAGAGGTAAATAAATTGTTAATTATATACTGTCTTATTGAAGCATGAAGTGCTAAAAAGAAAAGAATATAATATATATATATATATATATATATATATATATATATATATATATATATATATATATATATATATTTAAATAACACAGAGACTTTGGATTTCCAGGTCAACCTCCAATCTTAAAATTGGCAACACTTGGTGCTGACATCATCTTACCATGCCATGTCGACCCTACTGTATATGAAACTGACTTTACGTTGGAGTGGACACGACCTGATCTGAACCCCAGATTTGTTTATGTGTGGCGCTCCGGTCAGGAGCTTGTAGATAAAAAGCATGAATCATTTGTGGGAAGAACATCACTGTTTCCTGATGAGCTGAAACATGGAAACATTTCACTGAAACTCTCTAATGTGAAAATATCTGACCAGGGAAGGTATAAATGTTTTATTCCAGCACTGGAAAAGAACTCATTCATTCAGCTACTTGTTGGTAAGTAAATATCATTAGATTATTATGTATCTGGACAAAGGAATTAAAAAAAATGTTCCAAGATATGATTCAAGAGCACAATTCCAATATTAATTCAAAGTGAATAAGAAGAGTGTTGCATTGACTGAATTATAGTCCCCAGTTTCACAGCTAGGTGAGGCCTGCTACCTGTTAATCCCTAGCAAATTGACAGGAATAATTTGTTTTAACTGTTAGAACTTGCATTCGTTAGCTGGTGAAATTATCTCCCCATCACTCGTGTTAACTGGTGATGTAAGTGCTGACAGAAGTAGCAGAATGGTTTCTTAAGTGTATAAAATTATACTCTGCTTAAATTCAATCAGATGCTCCAAACTAACTGTATGTGGCACAAAACCCCCTTAACCCTTCAATTAAAAGTAAAAGGCTGCACTTTAGTAACATTGTGATCATGTGATTTAAAATCTACTATTGTACTTTAAAGAGGCAATATTACAAAAACTGTTGCTGTCCAAATACTTACATGCTGCATGTTCATTTTATTTAGTGTATTTTTATATTTCAGTTTTATTCTTTCTCTTCTGCTCAGTATCAGATGCCATTTCTGTGCCTGTCATCAGTTTATCAGCCATTAACAAAGCCAGAAGCGGAGTGGTGTTACAGTGTGAGTCTGCAGGCTGGTATCCAGAGCCTGAGCTGCTGTGGTTGGACGGTGAGGGAAACCTCCTCTCTGCTGGACCTACAGAGACCCTCAGAGGTCCTGATGACCTCTATACTGTCAGCAGCAGAGTGACTGTGGAGAAGAGACACAGCAACAACATCACCTGCAGAGTCCAACAGAGGAACACCAACCAGAGCAGAGAGACACACATACATGTTCCAGGTAAACACAATTTGTAAATACGTGGCATGATGTCGATTTTGGTTTTAAGTGAGTCTAGTTTGATCAAGATGTCATTCCATTCATGTATATGTTCTCATTGCAGATGATTTCTTCCCGCTCGTGTGCAGTCCTGCTGTACCCATCATTGTTTGTTTGACTGTTTGCACCATTTTAACTTTAGCAAGTGGCTTGTTTATGTTTAAATGGAGACAACAAATAACCAGTAAGTCACAAATGGGAAATTATTCTCATGTGTTTAATAGGTATTTTCAAAATGTGTAATGAAGTGAATCTAAATAAAAACAGATAATCTAGTTTTATTTGTTATCATCAGGGTAACTGGGTAACTTAAAACCAAATCTACTGTTCTTATTTTACACAGAGACAAGGAGGAACCAGTTGGATGAAATGGAGAAGGGACAAAAATACAGTTACTCTAAAAGGGACATAAATCAGAAAGAAAATGAGCACGGAAAACTAATGGCACATGAACCAGTGCCATCTGAGGTTTTGGAAGAAGGTGCTAACACAAGCAGTCATGTAAGAAACAGCAATGTGATCATTACAGGTTCAGTAAATAAACTAAAACACAGTAGAACTTTATAATAAAAACACTTTTGTGTTTTCAATGAAGCATTTAGTGTAAGCAAGGGAACACAATGCTAAATACTGATAGATCTGATAAAACAAAATGTGACAATGTGCAATTGTTTAGATGTAACAACCAAACTACTTTCTACTTAATTCTCCTCTCTCTATCACTGTAAATACGAAAACAGAAACACTTCCAGGCTATCCAGGATGTTTGTTTAGTAAATACCAATAAATATATATTTTATATAATTTCTGAAGGTCTCTAGTAATCAAGGCCAGAGGCAACTGTATTACTTCCTTATTTTATATACATATAATTATTCCATATACATATTATATACGTATTTGTCTGTTTTCAGTTGTTCAGTACAAAACATGTCGAGGATGAGGCTGTGGAAAACACGGAGAATAAAGCAGAGATGAATGAAACTGAGGAAAAACAGGTAGGTCTCAATTAAATTAATTTCAACACAAGTGTGAAATACATGACCTGTACAAAGGAAAACAACAACACCTGGATTTAACTAAGCAACCGTCACATCTGGCACGACGTTATTTAACCTCAACTGACTGAAGTGCATTTTCTTAAACAACTCTGTTGGAAGATCCTGTGTTCATGGAAAAGATTACTCTAGATAGAAATTATTGACCTGCATCAAGCAAAGAAAACAACTAAGGTAAAAACAGAAACCATTAGAATTTAGTGAAAAACTGTACTTTATAAAAAATTATTACAATAGTGGTGAACAGTCAGCTTCGAGGAAGAAATGTATTCTTCAGTGCATGGAGTGACATCTGGGGTTGCTTTAGTTTATCAACTCAATTAAGCTGGTCAAGCTTCAGCAACTTTATTTGCCCAAAATATTAGGTTAGTCACTACTTTCTTATGTTGAATGGCCAAGTTTTTACATCAGCATATATATATAAAAAAACCCCACCCAGCACGCCCCTGCGGGCGGTTTATCCTTGAAGCTCGGGTCCTCTACCAGAGGCCTGGGAGCTTGAGGGTCCTGCGCAGTATCTTAGCTGTTCCCAGGACTGCGCTCTTCTGGACAGAGATCTCCGATGTTATTCCCGGGATCTGCTGGAGCCACTCGCCTAGCTTGGGAGTCACCGCACCTAGTGCTCCGATTACCACGGGGACCACTGTTACCTTCACCCTCCACATCCTCTCGAGCTCTTCTCTGAGCCCTTGGTATTTCTCCAGCTTCTCGTGTTCCTTCTTCCTGATATTGCTGTCATTCGGAACCGCTACATCGATCACTACGGCCGTCTTCTTCTGTTTGTCTACCACCACTATGTCCGGTTGGTTAGCCACCACCATTTTGTCCGTCTGTATCTGGAAGTCCCACAGGATCTTAGCTCAGTCATTCTCCATCACCCTTGGGGGCATCTCCCATTTTGACCTCGGGACTTCCAGGTTATACTCGGCACAGATGTTCCTGTACACTATGCCGGCCACTTGGTTATGGCGTTCCATGTATGCCTTGCCTGCTAGCATCTTGCACCCTGCTGTTATGTGCTGGATTGTCTCTGGGGCCTCTTTACACAGCCTGCACCTGGGGTCTTGCCTGGTGTGATAGACCCCAGCCTCTATGGATCTTGTACTCAGAGCTTGTTCTTGTGCTGCCATGATTAGTGCCTCTGTGCTGTCTTTCAGTCCAGCTTTGTCCAGCCACTGGTAGGATTTCTGGATATCAGCCACCTCCTCTATCTGCCGGTGGTACATACCGTGCAGGGGCCTGTCCTTCCATGATGGTTCCTCGTCTCCCTCCTCTTTCTTGGGTTTCTGCTGCCTGAGGTATTCACTGAGCACTCGGTCAGTTGGGGCCATCTTCCCAATGTATTCTTGGATGTTCGTTGTCTCATCCTGGACTGTGGTGCTGACACTCACCAGTCCCCGGCCCCCTTCCTTCCGCTTAGCGTACAGCCTCAGGGTGCTGGACTTGGGGTGAAACCCTCCATGCATGGTAAGGAGCTTTCTTGTATTTATGTCAGTGGCTTCTATCTCCTCCTTTGGCCAGCCTATTACCCCAGCAGGGTACCTGATCACGGGCAGGGCGTATGTGTTGATGGCCCGGATCTTGTTCTTACCATTCAGCTGACTCCTCAGGACTTGCCTGACCCTCTGCAGGTACTTGGTGGTTGCAGCCTTTCTAGCGGCCTCTTCATGGTTCCCATTTGCCTGCGGGATCCCCAGGTACTTGTAACTGTCCTCTATGTCTGCAATGTTGCCTTCTGGTAGTTCAATCCCCTCAGTTCTGACTACCTTCCCTCTCTTTGTTACCATCCGACTACACTTCTCCAGTCCGAACGACATTCCAATGGGGGGGGGGGGGGAGATGGAAGATCAGTCCCCCAGCTACACCTCCCCAACTCTGAAATGTTGGGGAGGTGTAGGTAAAACTCTGAAATGCATGTGTTGCAGATTGGCTATAATCTAATATATATATATATACACACTGCATGTGTTTATAGGTGATCATGTAAATATTTTTTTTCATTCCCATTTGGAGGGAAACCAAGCTGCTGAATCCCAGCCATCCTGGTTTGCTTTGGTAAGCCGTAACGTACAGTCACTGTTGCTTTACATTTATTATGCACAGAGTAATGAAAACTCCATTACTTCACAACTACTTTTAGTATGATTTTCTAACATGTTTGCTCAAAGAAAGTGTGTTACATGTCTGTTGTGCGTCATCTCAGTTAAGGTATTCCTTCAAAAACCTTAACAATACTCAGCATGGAAGGGAGGACCATGTCAGAGAAGTCACAACTTTAAAAGAGAAGGTTTTCTTTTTTCATTATTATGTACATGCCATTTCATGTCAATGTGTTTCTTCTCTAAAAAAATTCATTCAGAACTTTAGATAATACATAAATAATTCATCTTAATCTTAAAACTGAGAAATCTCCAATACGCACAACATGAAACTACAACAACAAAAAATAAACAATATGAGTTTGCATAAATTTGTGTTTAGACCTGCATGTTTCTCTTCTGGTGTTCTTTAGCAGTGTGAGTCCAAACATCATCTCAAGTCTGTCATTAATAATCAAGGGTCTGACAAAGAGCTGACTGAACTAAGAGGAGAGAATGAGCAGGTAAGAAGTACAAATAAATAACGTCTTTATATATATTATTATATTTCATGCTGTCACTGTGCATTCCAGATGAATTCCTTCATCATAAGAGTCTATGACAGCTGGTCTGTTCACTCAAAGCAGTGGTAGAAAACCTTGCATAATTAGGAATTTTGATTTCCCACAATTAGTGAAACAGCAGCTCAGGTGCCTTTGTAATCTTATCACATCCAACCCCTGTTTTATTTTCAGTTAGTGAAGAATAAATAGAAATAATTTTATTTTGTGTAGATTATTTTGTTACATTGTAAGTACTTGGAAGGTGTATATCTTATGTCTGTTTCAAGTTGCCCTCTGACTTCTGTATGACCTCTGTTCCTTATGTGCACCATAATCATCACCCCTGCGCTGTTTTACTATTTCAGTATTTCAAGATTCAGACACCTGCAGGTTTTTATAGTCCTGCATGTGTCTGTGTGCCTGTGTCTACGTGAAACTGGATTAATGCTGTAGACAAACAGTTTTTGTGCCAGTGTCAAGGCCCCCCCCGTTGAGCAGTGTCACACCTGTGCCATAAAAATACAGACATACAGATATGTCATGTATAGTTTTAAAATTTCAAGATTCTCTAGTTTTCATTAATTTGACCCACACTGGTGGATCTAATATCCATCTAAAAAGATACAGGTCAACTTGTTGCATCTGTAAAACAAGTATAGCATTTAAAAATATTTTCATTTTTGTGTATTTTGGGTCACTATTTGAAAGTTATCAAATTTTATTATAAAATAGAATGACAATGAAGGTATTGTTACTGCTGTCACATTTGACAAAAAAATTATGTAAAGTAAAAGATTTAATAGTGCTTTTTTGTGTTTTTGCTTTGTTTTCCTTTTTATTTTTTAATTTTAAGAATTAAGAATTAATTATCGAGACAAATCTGTGACATACAAAAGTATGGGTCTATTACTAAGCTTACAGTAAAGAATGATACCAAATTTCTAAAGAGCCTTTAAGTCACTACCTGTTCAAACATCGCATTTTCTCTTTGTTTGTCAGCCAGAGAACCAAAAACAAGCTGATAAGAAGTTGAGTGAAGAACTGAGGGAGACACAAAAACAACTGGACAACAAGACAGAAGAAAACAAACAGATTAAAAGACATGTACACACACATCCATCAATATGTATCATTGTGTCACATATCACACAATATCAATGTGGTGGTGAATCACTGAGCTTCATTATGTGGATTCACAAATATGAAGGGAAAAATCCCAAACAAACAAGGATTTTTGGATGGCTGTAAGATTTCTGTAAAGCCATCAGTATAACCATGCTCAAAACTGATAAGTTTTTAAAAAATATCAGTTTAACATTTTTACCAAACTAGTGTAATTCTAAAGAGATATTTCCAACTAGTTGATTAATTTTCATTACATTAATTAATAAATTAAAAAACAAAAATCTTGTTTTTCAGGTGGACAGTCTCATGGCTTCCATCAATACCCTGAAAGATGAGAAACAACAACTGCAAAAGCTGCTGAAGACCATAGAAAAAGAGGTTTATCTTAAACTTATTCAAAAATAAAATACAGAGGAGAAAATCTGCATATATTTTAGATGAAATGGTGATTTTAAAATAAAACTTGCTGGCTTTGCTTTCACGTCCTCATTCCTATTTTCTTTTTCTTATTTATATCCATGTGAAGAAAAATTATAGAAATATATACAACAACGATACACATGCTGACATTAAATTTCATCTTTCTGTCTATTAGCTGGAGAAAGGGAAGGAAGCTACTGAAGGACTGAAAGAAGAGGTGGAGAAAACGAAAACGAAATCTGAGATCAGCGAGCTAAAGACAGAATTAAACACACACGTTTTTTTTAAATCTCAAAATTTACTGGGACTTTGCCCTAAACATAATTTTAAAGAAACACACGCACAGCCTTGTGATAAAGAGAGTCTACCCTCTTTTGTTCTAAGGTTTTACAGCACAGTAAAACATAAAAAAATAAGTAGGTCTAAAAATTAAGCATACACAAACTCAGATGAAGAACAACGTGGCATATTGCACTCATATACCACCCCCACCCACATGAAGATATAAAATAGATTGTAGGAGTCAATATAAAGAAAGTAGTAATCTATAAATATTTGAGACAATATAACCAGACATTGGGCAGCCTCATTGGACCAAGGTCTTGGGTTCAAGTCTATCATTTGACCACGGCCTTTCTGTGTGGAGTTTGGATTTTCTTCCCCATGTCTGCATGGACAAGAAATGCAGTTAGTGGGGTTAGGTTAACCGATGATTTGAAATTGCCCATAGATATAAATGTGAGTGTGAACAGTCTCTCTGTGTTAGTCCTGTGACAGACCAGCCACCCATCCAGGTGGTACCCCGCCTCTCCCCCAGTGGCAGCTGGGACAGGATCTAGCCCCCCACGACCCTGAACTTGATAAGCAGAAGAGAAATATGTCTTGATAACTAGATATACTTTCAATGTTCATCATGTAACAGATGAAACTCTAGAAAAGTTTTATTTTATTTATGTCTGCTCCCTTGTTAAAAGACTGACAGCCCAGGTATAATAGGTCATCTGAAAACACAAGTGTTTTATCACTATGTTATATATTCAGTTAAACATTTAATGACCCTGTAACGTCTTCTTTACAGTCCCACTAATAATAACAGATGCATTTTAATTTCAAATTTATTTTCATGTATTCAAAAGTAAGCTGTCTGTCTGTCATTTTTTAACAGCTTTCTAAGCAGCTCAGCATTGAGGAGCGGAAGGAGGCACAAACTGAATCTGAGTTGAATGATGTCCTGATCAAGAACAAAGAGGTTAATTCACTTACAAGCTTTTTTTTTTTTAATATTTCCCTCATAATCTAAATGTTGCAGATTTATTGAGGACATACTGACATCATAGAAACTCAGGGACAACAAACCACTAAAACGACACATATGCACTACCATTACACAAAGAACTAATATTATTTATTGTCCTTTGAAACCGGAGCAACATCAGATTCTTCATTTTTCTTCACCATCTTAACAACTCACTTTGAGCTTTTTCCCTTAACTTTAGTGAAATGTGGTTATTTTAAAGATTCATGTCATTTAGTTAAGTAGCACTCTGGCTGTTACACCTGAATCTCACATGCACGACTTAAAATTATGAATAAATTATCCTGACCAGAGTATTATATAATGTAAATAAAGTAAAATATGCATCGTGTTGTCTTTTTTTCTTCTCTTCTATTCCTCTTAGTTGGAGGGGAGACTGAAGGAGGAAATAGAAAAAAGGGAGCAACTCGAAAAAGAAATGGAAAAGTTGAAGAATGAGCTGAAGACCAAGGTTAATTTCATGTGCAGACTCTAATCATTCAAAGCAAGAGCATTTCACTGAGAAATACTCAAAGTATTAAGAAAAGAATCCCTCTGACGAAAGAAGAAGAAAAAAAAAAAAACAGTCATTGATAAACCAAAAAAACAAAAAGAAAATGGCATTACAGAGGATTGTATTGTGTCATATTACACCATCCAGCATTTGTGTTTAGAGAAAGATGTTTTAAACACGTATGTGTTTGTTTTTTGTCAGCTGGTAATAGAGACTGTTTCTCACAACTCTTCTGTATTTTATGAAACTAAAAACTCCTGTATGCTTCCCACATGAATGACTAACTTGTGTTATCCTCTCAATTAAAGGTACATCATTAACATTCAAGGCTGAGTAGAAATCACTGTAAATATTTTTCCATTTTTTTCAGCTTTTCTTGTTACATTTTGTTTTCTCTTTCTTCATAATATTGCCTACCTGCCATTTTGTGATCTTCGTATTTAATACATTTACAGTTATGACACTCAGATCTACATGATCTCTGCCTTTACCTGGTGTGGTTGACCCTAACCTGCCCTGGAGCTCTGAACACCATTTGCAGCTCACCATCATCTTAAACACTGAACAAAACCACAACCCACTGTAATGCTTTCTAAACACTTGAATACTTACTTTGTTATCTCAAAATCATTTTTTTTTTAATTCAATTTTAAAACTTCTCATTTAAAATGCCCATTTTGTATTTTTATTTTAAAACATGCAGGCACCACCTTCTCATTTTTTGGACATTATCAGTCACCTGGTTTGAGGACAAGTCAAAATACTGTGAGCTACACTGTGTTCATATTTTGGTTGCTCAGCTAACATTGGGTTTGATTCACCTGCTATATTATTGTGTTATTAAACCAATAATTCCATTTCAATTTATGTAAAAAATAAGGTTTTGCTTATCTCATTTCTAACTAATAATACAGACCACACATGGTTCAATTTGATATTTACCTCTAGGTAAATTTTATGTAAATATTTTGAGCAAAAGTGGTCCTTATATTTTGTGACAAGTAATTAAAAATAATACTAATAAGTAAGATGTATGCAGAAAAAAACACATTTATTTTAAACAAATATAAATGAAAAAAGGTTACTGAACACTACTATTTGAATCTTCTTCTTCTATATCTTTATATCTTCCACTCTTTTTCCCTGACGGAGTATCACGGCAGTGCAGCGTGTGATCTGGACACAAGTGATGGAGGCACAACTTGGAGAACTTTGGCAAGCTCATCCGAGCCTTTTCGATGTGGCCTCACAAAATTATCACGACCACAACAACTGTGAAAAGAGTTGGATGGACATTGCTGCTCAATCACAGCTGCCTGAACGATGCTTTTCATTAGTAATTTAGCAAAGTTATTGGTGGTGGTGTGTGTGTCTGTGTGCGTGAAAGACAGAGAGGGAGACAGAGCGGGAGAGCGAGAGACAGAGACAGATTTTGTGTTATAAGCTTCATTTTATGGACACAGTGTGAGCACTCAGGTCGCATCAGAGCATCGAGCCGTGTAGTGAACTTCTCACCCCTGGGATTCAATCGCACAGTTTGAGCAGGAGCTGAATAACGCGACTGAAAAAATTGCACAGTGTATGCCCAGTTTAAAAGAAGTCCAGACTCTTTAGACTATCATGTGGTGTGTTATAGGTTTTACCAACTACTGTTTTTCTTATTGTTTAATTGTTTCAGCAACAACAGACTGGCTAGAATTTTTTTTTTTTTTTTTGCCTGACCCGTTTGGCTCTTTTGCCATCAGAATTATTGTCTAAAGGCGAAGAAAGATGCCCAACGGATTTACTTTACCAAATGGACCATCCCAGCCTTGCCGTAATGGTCTATTTGATTCACCTTTTATTGTTTATTTTATTTATTTTTTTATTTTCACTTGCTAGATATGGGACTAGAATTTAATCCAAGATACTCTTATATAGATCATATAAACTGATTTGTACTTTGAACACGCTGTTTTTTGGCACACAATGCACACACAAGCTTGTATATATTGTGTATTGAGGCTTTTGTTGTTCAACTGCAATTATGCATGAAAGGAGCCAGTTGAGGTGGTTCGGGCATCTGACAAGGATGCCTCCTGGGCGCCTCCCGGGTGAGGTGTTCCGGGCATGTCCCACTGGGAGGAGGCCCCAGGGCAGACCCAGGACATGCTGGAGAGATTATATCTCTCGGCTGTCCTGGGAATGCCTTGGTGTTCCCTCGGACAAGCTGGAGGAGGCAGCTGGGGAAACGGAGATCTGGGCTTCTCTGCTTGGGCTGCTGCCCCGTGACCCGGCCCCAGGTAAGTGGAAGAAAATGGATGGATGGCACCTAGGATGAAAACTTGCCATGTGGATTCCCTCATTCCTGAAACTGAAAAGCAAGAATGTCATTCAGTTTCACCATATTTTCACATTCATATTTCTCCCTTTGTAGTAATGATTTACTAACTCAGATTATATGCTCTTTTCAAATGAATCCCACATCATGCAGCAGGTATGTTGTATCTTTTTTTTTTTTTTCATTTCTGAGTTTTAGCTTTAGAAAATACACTTGATGCAAAATACAGTGGGGCAAAAAAGCATTTAGTCAGCCACCGATTGTGCAAGTTCCCCCACTTAAAATGATGACAGAGGTCAGTAATTTGCACCAGAGGTACACTTCAACTGTGAGAGACAGAATGTGAAAAAAAAATCCATGAATCCACATGGTAGGATTTGTAAAGAATTTATTCGTAAATCAGGGTGGAAAATAAGTATTTGGTCAATAACAAAAATACAACTCAATACTTTGTAACATAACCTTTGTTGGCAATAACAGAGGTCAAACGTTTACTATAGGTCTTTACCAGGTTTGCACACACAGTAGCTGGTATTTTGGCCCATTCCTCCATGCAGATCTTCTCGAGAGCAGTGATGTTTTGGGGCTGTCGCCGAGCAACACGGACTTTCAACTCCCGCCACAGATTTTCTATGGGGTTGAGGTCTGGAGACTGGCTAGGCCACTCCAGGACTTTCAAATGCTTCTTACGGAGCCACTCCTTTGTTGCCCGGGCGGTGTGTTTTGGATCATTGTCATGTTGGAAGACCCAGCCTCGTTTCATCTTCAAAGTTCTCACTGATGGAAGGAGGTTTTGGCTCAAAATCTCACGATACATGGCCCCATTCATTCTGTCCTTAACACGGATCAGTCGTCCTGTCCCCTTGGCAGAAAAACAGCCCCATAGCATGATGTTTCCACCCCCATGCTTCACAGTAGGTATGGTGTTCTTGGGATGCAACTCAGTATTCTTCTTCCTCCAAACACGACGAGTTGAGTTTATACCAAAAAGTTCTACTTTGGTTTCATCTGACCACATGACATTCTCCCAATCCTCTGCTGTATCATCCATGTGCTCTCTGGCAAACTTCAGACGGGCCTGGACATGCACTGGCTTCAGCAGCGGAACACGTCTGGCACTGCGGGATTTGATTCCCTGCCGTTGTAGTGTGTTACTGATGGTGACCTTTGTTATTTTGGTCCCAGCTCTCTGCAGGTCATTCACCAGGTCCCCCCGTGTGGTTCTGGGATCTTTGCTCACCGTTCTCATGATCATTTTGACCCCACGGGATGAGATCTTGCGTGGAGCCCCAGATCGTGGGAGATTATCAGTGGTCTTGTATGTCTTCCATTTTCTGATGATTGCTCCCACAGTTGATTTCTTCACACCAAGCTGCTTGCCTATTGTAGATTCACTCTTCCCAGTCTGGTGCAGGTCTACAATACTTTTCCTGGTGTCCTTCGAGAGCTCTTTGGTCTTGGCCATGGCGGAGTTTGGAGTCTGACTGTTTGAGGCTGTGGACAGGTGTCTTTTATACAGATGATGAGTTCAAACAGGTGCCATTCATACAGGTAACGAGTGGGGGACAGAAAAGCTTCTTACAGAAGACGTTACAGGTCTGTGAGAGCCAGAGATTTTCCTTGTTTGAGGTGACCAAATACTTATTTGCCACCCTGATTTACGAATAAATTCTTTACAAATCCTACCATGTGAATTCATGGATTTTTTTTTCACATTCTGTCTCTCACAGTTGAAGTGTACCTCTGGTGCAAATTACTGACCTCTGTCATCATTTTAAGTGGGGGAACTTGCACAATCGGTGGCTGACTAAATACTTTTTTGCCCCACTGTACATATAATACTTCTCATACAGAATAGCAGGTCTACATTTAGAGCTAAGGTATACATTTTAAGAGGATATTTCTGTTTATATTTACTTCTGTATTTATATCTATGGAAAGGCTCAAACTTTCTGCTAATTTTATGTGATTATTTTTTTTTAAATAAAAAAAGTGTTTAATATCTGACTTTATATGCTTTATTTACAGATAGTACTGCCACAGAACATTCAATGACATTTGAATTGAATGTGAAAGTATGAAACTGGCTCGACCATGTTTTATTTATTTATTACTAACAGTTTGTATTATCATATTTTTCTTTTCATTTTCAGAGCTGCATAATTCATCAGATGGCTGGATTGCCCATTTATTATCTAAGTAACTGTATTCTGGTTGTCCTTCTTGTACATTTTTGTAGTTACCCACACTTATAAAAGGACAGTTATAATTTATTTTATTTGTGTGTGTGTGTGTGTGTGCGTTTATAAAATTATATTGTAATGTTTTCTGATATGGCACATATCAGTCACATATTAGTTCCTTTTTTTTCTAATTTTTTTTCTCCACCTTCACAAAATGTTTTGTGTTGTGCTCAATGTAGTTTTGATTCTTTGAAGCTGTAACCTTAGCAATTATATCATTATCTAATGTATCTATTTTTTAACCTGAATTCCTGAAGGTTTAATTATTATATTACATTTCATGAAAAAATATGCAGTGGAAGTTGAATATTTGCAGGGAAGTAACATATTTGTTATAAAGTATTAAACTATTGTGAAGAAATAAAAATGTCAATCAGTCAAAAACAAAATCTATTAAAACAATATGTAATTCTCTTTTTGGTGTTTCAGATGAATTCTTCATGTTCGCAACTGGTTCTGCTGCACCCCTCGTCATTGGTTTGGCTGTTAGTTTGGCTTTAAATGTCATCTTTGTCTTTTTCACATGGGGACGAAACAAAATAAGTAAGACAAAAATCAGTTCATGATGCTGTCTAAATTAATATCTAAAGTTTTGCCTGTATGTTTTATAGCAACAGACTTGCAAATTTGTGTAAATTACACGTTATCACTTTATCACGACTGTGGCTCACGGGGTTGGGAAGCGCATCTGTAACCGGTAGGTCGCCGGTTCGATCCCTGGGCTCTCTGTCCTAGTCGTTGTGTCCTTGGGCAAGACACTTTACCCTACCGCCTACTGGTGTTGGCCAGAGGGGTCGATGGCGCGATATGGCAGCCTTGCTTCTGTCAGTCTGCCCCAGGGCAGCTGTGGCTACAACCGTAGCTTACCTCCACCAGTGAGTGGATAGTGGCATTGTAAAGCACTTTGGGTGCCTTGAAAAGCGCTATATAAATCCAATCCATTGTTATTATTAATTTTTATAAACATCTATTTCGCGTTATGAGAGATAACAGAATATATGTACTTCCTAATTCAGTTTAAAATCAGATGCTAATATGCTATGCTACTATTCCAAAGCCCAAGAGAACATCATACTGTTTTCTTACCTATGCTTTTAACAGATGTTAGGAGAGCTCACCGTGATGAATATAAAGGACAACAAACACCTCAAAAAGAGACAAAACTGAAACAGACCAAGAGCAGGAGAAGCTAATGACACAGGACATTGTTCCAATGAGTGATATGAAAGAAAAAGACAAGAAAACAAAAAATGTATGAAAAAATAGAAAAAATCCAGAGAGATGTCATGTATATGGGGAAGAAAGTGTGTGTGTGTGTAAAGAAAAGAAAAAAACATGAAATCGTACAAAGGCAAATAATACATGGATAATACATCAAGAAAGAAAAATAATCTGCTTTCCTAATATTTAAATGTTTTGTTCTGTTGTGTGTTTCATTGTGCAGTATGTTATTTAGAATCACACAACAGCAGTGGTTCTTTTCATATCTTCTCAAAGTCTGGAGGGCCACCAGCATGACATTCTGAGTTTTCCTAATCTGTATCAAACACTCATTGAAAATGAAACAGCAATTTTCACAGCTGATTTAAGCAAAATTTCAAAACATGTTTCCACAGTGCTTCAGAGTTTCTGAGGAAAGAAAGAAGAAGGCTGACTGTGAAGCTGAATCCATGATGAAAATGGTATGAGTGCCTGTTTATTTTTGTATCGATTTCTTGTTGAGAGTTCTTCTAAACTAAAAAGTTTGTGTACCAAAGTCTTTGAAGCTAGCATACTGTAATAATAAATAAATAACCCAAAGTTATATTTCCACAGATTCACTGAAAAATACATATAAATATAAAATGTATAAACTTATTTATTTATTTTTATTAAACCCTTACATAAGGTTGACATTTTTCAGTTATAGGTACAGTATGGTGGCGTGGTGGTTAGCATTGTTGCCTTACAACAAGATGGTCCTGGTTTCATTCTGTTAAGTTTTTATTGGAAAACTATTAAAGTCTGACTATTTTGTCATAAAATGAAATTAAAATTTGATATAGATTCCAAAAACACTGACACTACATATTTTGATGCATGCTCAGTCATCCAGGTATGGAAATTCCCAAAAGTTCTTTTTGTTTAGGCATAGTGTTTTCAGTGGGATAAATGAGGAGGGGGTACATCTTTCACCATCTCACAATGGTTTGTGATTGCAGGAATTTCCCTAATCTCTGTGGATGGTACTCATGGCCATTGATCAATCATCATTGATCAATTATGTTTGATCAGGGGTTGTTGATTAATGACGATGACAACTTGCATAATGATCAAGAAACCAACCTCAGCCCACTGTTCACCAGTGTTGCTACTTTCAGTAATTATGCAGATGTATTGTTTATAAAGTTCGGGAAATCTGTACTCAGCTAAGACTGAAGAAGTCACTTGGATGAGTGACAAAACTTTTCTCTGACTGAAAACGCTACGTTCAGATAAACAGAAGCAACTTTTGGGGATTTATTTATCTGGATGATTGAGCATGTATCAAGATATTTTAATTCAATATTTGATTTTCTGATTAAAATTGATTTTAGCTTGAATAGCACGATATCAATTCATTAAATCCTAAAGCTTTCATTTCAACAAGCACAAGACAGCTAAAACAGCAAATGAGAGCAGATAAATAGATTCCACACAAAGACGTGAACACAAAGCGCGGACCGGACGCATCAGAATCTGTGAGATGTTGGCTTTCTCACTCAACACCATGTAAATGGACATGCAGCAGCAAAAGAAGATCAAAACTACGCTTCACATTTGATAAACATCGTAATTAATTCCCTCTCGCCTTTGATTTTTGGCTTCCACTATGATAAAATCACACTTCCTGCTTAGCTCTTTCTTTCTCTCACTGTGCTTCAAGAACAGTTTCCCATCTCAAATCTCTGTTTTCTGTAATATTCACTTGCTTATTACGCACCAGTCTACCATTGTTTATAGCACTGTCAGACACCATCTGTTCAGATGGTGAATGTAAGATGGCTGATTACAGGAACCATCTGAGATTCAGCCTCTCATGCAGAATAGGACATCTTTCATCTTTTTCAATATGGTGAACGATGTACAGGATATCTTAATGTTTTTCAAGATGTTTTAAAAAATATGTGAGCATAAGTAACACGTTAAAAAGTACAAAGAAGTATAGTTTTAGTCAGGCTGAACCTTTGTGTTGATCTGTTTGTCTGTTAGTCTGAGAAACATCAACATGCAGCTAAGGAGAAGCTGAAGGAGGCCATTGAAGAACTGAAAGAGGAACATCATCACCCGGAGAAGGGAAATGCAGAGGTCAGTAACATGAAGAAGTAAACACACACAGACTGTTGTTATGAACACTTCAGGAGAAACACACATACATTTACTGGTACCTCGCTCTATCCTCAACCATAAACAAACAAGCATACAACATATTTAAATTTATTTATTTATTGGCTTTTTAATGCCAAGACAGGAAACAAGGACCTGTGAATGTGTAAAAACAGATTTCTCTTACAAACAGAGACAAAGACTTACATTCACACAATAGAAGACAGTGGAAAAGGAAAAGGAAACTCAAGGTTTGCTGCAACCCGAACATTTCAGAGACTTTCAGGAGAAAATACAAAAATTAAATAGTTTAATTATCTTTAAATCTCACCAATTTTAATATGCAAGATATTATAAAATAGATTGTATTATTTGTATTAAAGAAATACGTTTTGAAAGGACAGAAAAAAAAAATTCTAACATCAGGCCATGCAGTAGAATGACAGTGAAGGGACACAGCACCTCCACCCTTTTGTGACTCGTTTCTGTACGTAATTGGTACATTGTGATAAAGTGTTAGTGTATATTCTTCACAGAAAATGAGTCAAAGGCAAGGAATCTGAGGTTGAAATAATAAGAAGTTGCATAACCTTTCTTTTGATAATCACTTAAAATGGGACCCTTTCCTCAATAAGTTATATGAATTTATTTTTTCAAGCTTAAGTCATCAGAACACATTTGAATAATCAAGATATAAAAAAAATTAAAAAGTGAGTACGTCTGTAGTTTATACATATCAAAGAACCATTAATTTGAATTTGTAAAATGCTCACATACACAAGAATAAGTAACCAATGTCACACTAAAATGTACAACATAACATTTATAAAAACAACATGGAAAAACCAAGAAAAAGCATTAAAAGACTAAAAAGCATCAACATGCAAATGATTTGTACACACATTCACAAAACCAACATTTTAACTGCCTTTTCATATTAGCATACCTTACAATTTAATTTATCCCACTTCTATCTATTCTTCTGTGTTAGTTGTAGAAAGAAGCTTTGTTTTTAAGTTCCAGTGCACAGATCACACTTCCATCACTGATTTACACCTTGGTTAATGTCATCCTGAGATCTCACATGTTGACATGGTGGGTTAGTGACTCTTAGGATGACGTCCAAGGTGACAGCTCCACAGAAAGTATCATTGACTTCATCTCAGTTCAACTTGAAAGATTTGAACTGAAGCCACCTGTTTTATAGTTGACTTCAGTTCTAAAAGGTGACTTCCCAACAACTTTTAGCTGTTGGGAAGTCAGATCTCAGATAAGAGGTGAAATGTTTTCATAAACCTAAAAAGAAATCCAGTTGACTTCAACGTAATGTTTAAGACTGCCACAATCTGGAAGACCAAGAACATACCCTGATATCTCACATTAACTCCTAATAGTAAGTAGAAGATTTAAAAATAAATGAATACAACAAAACATTGCTCAGCACTTGTTTACTGACAGGACACAGCAGTACTTACTTACTTACTTACTTACTACTTACCACATCATCGTTTCTGTCAAATTCATAACGACTGGTTTAACTGATGTTAAAAATTGACTTTCACCACTTTTGGAATTAATCCCACTGATCAGTAATAATACTTACAAATACTCATATATTCATATCTCAGGACCTTAGCATCATAATTTAAATATTTAATTAAAATTAAATTAAATTAAATGTTTGCTTTCAATAAATACAAACTGTATTTATGGAATTTGTCATATTCTAGATTGACTAAAATACCAAATTAAGATCCACTTTAATTTATTTAATGCCTGCATGCACTTTCTTCGGTTATCTATAAGAACATTTAAAATTATATGTCCCATCTCACTTTTAGGTCTGCTGATCAAGAGCAGTCATTTTTAGTTATTTCAAACTGCTAACTGGCTCTTTTAGCCAACCAGGCTTTCTCAGATGAAGCTTCAAAACTTCAGAAAAGCCTCTATTTCCACTAACAGTATTCAAATCACAATTGAAAAAATATATATCTTCTTACTGTGCTTTTAAATTTCTTGTTACTTTTAATTTACAGTATAAGTTACACTACTGTGTCATTTAAATAATTTTTTTTGCCCCGCCTAATCATTTTGAAATTTCTATTATTTTTTGGCAGATTCTCAAACTTAGATTGGATCTTATTTCTCTTACTCTCGATCTCCTCCATTTGTCTTTTCATTTGCACTAAGTGTTTCTCCAATTCTTCTTTCTGTTGTGTCATTCTAGAAACCTCATCATTTATAGTCTTTATTAGTGTGTCTGTATTAAATCCAAACTGTTGATTATTTTGTTTTACCTTATCTATTTCCCCTTTGACATCGATCATGATTTCTTTTAGTTTGAAGTATCCCTTTGCTTTATCTCCCTTTGCTACAGGATCATTTTCAACCAATCTAATCTTCTCCTCATTCTCCGTAGCCAGTCTTTCTGCCTCCTTTGTTTGGCTGATAAATTGTTCTTTCTGCTTCTCTATTTGAGTCAAAATCTCCTTTAGAACATCAATCATCTTCTGTACTGCATTCTTTTGTTTTCCTTCACACACTTTTAACTCTTCATCAAGTTTTCCATTTATGTTGCCTAAATCTTCCAGGAAAGACTGACATTCTGTGGTAGGAGTATCTTGAATTTTCATCTCTGTAGGAAAACAAATAAAAATTAAACATATACACTTTTTTTTAACATGCATTTAGTTCAAAATAGCACAAATTTACAGACTTGACAGACATGAAATGAATGTATAAATAAACCAAATACATTATTAACTCACTGTTTTTCCACATAAAAATAGCGACTGCAAGAACAAATATGAGGCAGAAAATCACATTAAAGGTGACAGCAACAACACAACTTGCTGGAACCACGAAGAAATCATCTGAAATAATAAAAAAGTATATTTTAAAAGCACAACACCTTCATTTGCCTTAAAGGTATTTTATTTATTAAGTTAAATGTTTTTCTTCTACCTGGAACATATATGTGTGTTTCTCTGGTCTGGTTGGTGTTCCTCTGTTGGACTCTGCAGGTGAAGTTGTTGTTATGTCTCTTCTCCACAGTCACTCTGCTGCTGACAGTATAGAGGTCATCGGGACCTCTGAGGGTCTCTGTAGGTCCAGCAGAGAGGAGGTGTCCCTCACTGTCCATCCATATTACTTCAGGCTCTGGATACCATCCTGCAGACTTACAATCCAACATCACTCCGCTGCTCGCTTTATCGAGTCCTGCTAAGTTGACACCAGGTTGGGAGGAAGTACCTGATGATAAAAAGAAAAACGACACATTTCATCAATGACTGGTCCAATATTTAAACTAAATAAATGATCCTTTTTTTCATAAATGATTATTTACAGAAATAATCATTTAAGAGTACTGGTAGCATTTAAAAGTACATATTTAAACCTTTGTGTAACTTTACCTCAAGACAATTACAGTTTTTCTCGATTGCTTAAATACTATAACCAATCTTTTGAACTAAAATTTCAAAACCATAATGCTATTTTTCAAAAAGCATACCCATTTCCCTGAACTTTAAACACTATCCCCCTGCTTTAACACATGAGTTAGATGTGGTGAACTGTTACTGCAAAACTACACACAAATCCCTAAATCTTTTAGTGCTTACACCATGTGGTCATTTAGAAAGCACTAGCATTCAATGATGTTAACTTAAGTCAGCACAGCTTGAGCTCAATTAGCACACAATTAACCAAGTGGAAACACTAGGAGTCAAAATGTATCACATGCTAATCCGAAACTTTAATGGATATATAAAAGGGCCAAAGTCAGCTCATTCAGGTTTTACAGTAAACAATGGATCCAAAGACATGGAAAGGAGGGTTGAGGAGGAGGAGGAACATAATTGGCCATTGGGATATTGTAAATCATCGGCAGGGGGGCTTGCATTTTTTCAGAAGCCCGGGGTTTTTTGGAGTGTAATTTCTTTCATAGTTAGATGCCTGACTGACAACTGTATAAAACAAAAACTACACACAATATTCGAAGCACATAGCGCACAGTCGTAAATTCCCCCTAATTTTGGTATGATCCGAGCTCAGGCACAAGGCACAGCACTTACGCACGTGAGCGAGGGGGGGAGAAGCTGCTGCCTGTTTTTGCTGTAGAAGTGCAGCCAGGCAGACAGAGGAGAGCTGAAGTTTGACCAGGTACCAAAGCAAATCATTCGTACTGTACAAATAATGAAAATATGACGGTGTATCACGAAAGATTGATATCAAACTGATCACTTGACCCATAGTAGTTACTTGCTCTTCGAGTGAATCAACAAAGGCCGAAATGAAAAGCTGAACAACAGCAATGCTGTTTCTTTAGAGAGTCTTAGCTTACACGTGTGTTTATTTCATATTTTCAGTTGTTTCCCTCCACGGCTAAATAAATCGGTTTCAGTAATGCACTGATATACAAGAATGGACATAAGGGGCTTCTTCAAAGAAAAAACTCTGGTAGTATTTTATATATTATGCTTTGTATGTTGTTCAGAGATATTTCTATGCAAAACAAGAGGAACTTCAATACACAGCAGTATATCCACAGTTGAAACCAGATATTTATATACACTTTATGGAAACACAAGAACATTTTTTTACTGTACAACATCAATTTAGAGTAAACTTGTTTTGTTTTGGATAAATAAATATTGAAATGTCTTTTGAATTAGTTAAATGTCAGAATAAAGAGAGACAGAGCTGTCTATTTTTTATCACTTTCATTAAATTTAGGAGTACATATACACTAAGTTTATTGTTAATTAATAAGAAAACTGCAGACGATTCCATTCTGAGCTGAAGAAGCTTCTGATAGGTTAGTAGAGTCCATGTGAGTAAATTGGTGGCACAGCTGTGGATGCATATAAGGCAAAACACAGAGCCTGTTTCTGTGACATGGGAAAATCAAGAGATGTCAACCAAAACACCAGGAAAAGAACTGTGGAGCTCCATAAGTGTGGCTCAAGTTTGAATACAATACACTTTAAACTGTATATTTGATGATGTTGGTGTTTGGCTTGATTGTCACACAAAGAGGGAGATGGAGAGGAGAATGAGGACAGAACAGAGATGGAACAAGAGCAGGTGAGACAGACATGTTAGTCAAAAATGTTAGTCAAACTCATCAGAACATGTATCTCGTACCTAGTGCATCTTTTTAGATACCATTTGTTACTTTTCAAATTCTATATTTATTAAGTTATGCAGGCTTGTTTGCACAACAAGGCTAAATAATTATATAAACTTTTCTCAGTCTAAATAGAAAGAAAGAAAGAAAGTGTACTTTATTGGTCCCCGTGGGGAAAATCGCTCTCTGCATTTAACCCATTCACTCAGTGCGCAGTGCAGCCATTGGGTCCGCCCGGGGAGCAGTGGTAGGGGAGGTACCTGCCATGGGTACTCAGGGTAGCTGTTCAGGGGAATCGAACCCCCGACCTTCCGATCATGGGGCCACCACTCTACCTACTGAGCTATCCCTGCCCTACCAAATAGTGGACTTTGGTAGAATTAAAAAATAAGTGTAGTGCAGGTCTATGATGATTTTTAGTGCTACTATCATCTAGTTCTGATTCTGGTTCTGTAGTAAGTAGTCCTGATTTTGAACTGTTGTAGTCCTGTTTTAATTCCGGATCAGTTCTGGGTCTGGTTGATTTGGGGTTTAGTCCTTGTGTCTTGATACAGCCCCGACTTTGTTCTGCCTTTCTGCTTAATTAAAAAACTAGTTTAAGGTGTCCTGCACATGTGATATATATTTTTTTCCTATATGAAGTCATTCTTTTTTGAAAAAACTCAAAACATAGCTTAATAAATCTTTCAGTTTACTGTTTTGAGAATTCGTGGCATAGTTTCAAGTGTGTTTAAGCAATTGAGAAAAACTGTAAGAGCCTCACCATTTATTGTCAAAGGTTTTGTCTGTTTAAAGTCTTTCTCGTGATTATTTTCATGTTGGCTTGAAATAAAATATCTCCATCTGCCGTTACTCTAGCTTATTGCAGCTTCTGCATAAGTATGCATTTCAAACTTTGGAGAGGCAAAGCGTGGAAGGGACCTGGTGGATTTGCATGTCTATTGCATACTATTTTCAATAATGCAAAAGAACATCATGCATATAACTGAGACAGCAGTAATTTGACAATTGGAAATGAATGTATAAATAAACAAATACATTATTAACTCACTGTTTTTCCACATAAAAAATAGCGACTGCAAGAACAAATATGAGGCAGAAAATCACATTAAAGGTGACGCAACAACACAACTTGCTGGAACCACGAAGAAATCATCTGAAATAATAAAAAAGTATATTTTAAAAGCACAACACCTTCATTTGCCTTAAAGGTATTTTATTTATTAAGTTAAATGTTTTTCTTCTACCTGGAACATATATGTGTGTTTCTCTGGTCTGGTTGGTGTTCCTCTGTTGGACTCTGCAGGTGAAGTTGTTGTTATGTCTCTTCTCCACAGTCACTCTGCTGCTGACAGTATAGAGGTCATCGGGACCTCTGAGGGTCTCTGTAGGTCCAGCAGAGAGGAGGTGTCCCTCACTGTCCATCCATATTACTTCAGGCTCTGGATACCATCCTGCAGACTTACAATCCAACATCACTCCGCTGCTCGCTTTATCGAGTCCTGCTAAGTTGACACCAGGTTGGGAGGAAGTACCTGATGATAAAAAGAAAAACGACACATTTCATCAATGACTGGTCCAATATTTAAACTAAATAAATGATCCTTTTTTTCATAAATGATTATTTACAGAAATAATCATTTAAGAGTGGCATATACTGGTAGCATTTAAAAGTACATATTTAAACCTTTGTGTAACTTTACCTCAAGACAATTACAGTTTTTCTCGATTGCTTAAATACTATAACCAATCTTTTGAACTAAAATTTCAAAACCATAATGCTATTTTTCAAAAAGCATACCCATTTCCCTGAACTTTAAACACTATCCCCCTGCTTTAACACATGAGTCAGATGTGGTGAACTGTTACTGCAAAACTACACACAAATCCCTAAATCTTTTAGTGCTTACACCATGTGGTCATTTAGAAAGCACTAGCATTCAATGATGTTAACTTAAGTCAGCACAGCTTGAGCTCAATTAGCACACAATTAACCAAGTGGAAACACTAGGAGTCAAAATGTATCACATGCTAATCCGAAACTTTAATGGATATATAAAAGGGCCAAAGTCAGCTCATTCAGGTTTTACAGTAAACAATGGATCCAAAGACATGGAAAGGAGGGTTGAGGAGGAGGAGGAACATAATTGGCCATTGGGATATTGTAAATCATCGGCAGGGGGGCTTGCATTTTTTCAGAAGCCCAGGGTTTTTTGGAGTGTAATTTCTTTCATAGTTAGATGCCTGACTGACAACTGTATAAAACAAAAACTACACACAATATTCGAAGCACATAGCGCACAGTCGTAAATTCCCCCTAATTTTGGTATGATCCGAGCTCAGGCACAAGGCACAGCACTTACGCACGTGAGCGAGGGGGGGAGAAGCTGCTGCCTGTTTTTGCTGTAGAAGTGCAGCCAGGCAGACAGAGGAGAGCTGAAGTTTGACCAGGTACCAAAGCAAATCATTCGTACTGTACAAATAATGAAAATATGACGGTGTATCACGAAAGATTGATATCAAACTGATCACTTGACCCATAGTAGTTACTTGCTCTTCGAGTGAATCAACAAAGGCCGAAATGAAAAGCTGAACAACAGCAATGCTGTTTCTTTAGAGAGTCTTAGCTTACACGTGTGTTTATTTCATATTTTCAGTTGTTTCCCTCCACGGCTAAATAAATCGGTTTCAGTAATGCACTGATATACAAGAATGGACATAAGGGGCTTCTTTCAAAGAAAAAACTCTGGTAGTATTTTATATATTATGCTTTGTATGTTGTTCAGAGATATTTCTATGCAAAACAAGAGGAACTTCAATACACAGCAGTATATCCACAGTTGAAACCAGATATTTATATACACTTTATGGAAACACAAGAACATTTTTTTACTGTACAACATCAATTTAGAGTAAACTTGTTTTGTTTTGGATAAATAAATATTGAAATGTCTTTTGAATTAGTTAAATGTCAGAATAAAGAGAGACAGAGCTGTCTATTTTTATCACTTTCATCAAATTTAGGAGTACATATACACTAAGTTTATTGTTAATTAATAAGAAACTCCAGACGATTCCATTCTGAGCTGAAGAAGCTTCTGATAGGTTAGTAGAGTCCATGTGAGTAAATTGGTGGCACAGCTGTGGATGCATATAAGGCAAAACACAGAGCCTGTTTCTGTGACATGGGAAAATCAAGAGATGTCAACCAAAACACCAGGAAAAGAACTGTGGAGCTCCATAAGTGTGGCTCAAGTTTGAATACAATACACTTTAAACTGTATATTTGATGATGTTGGTGTTTGGCTTGATTGTCACACAAAGAGGGAGATGGAGAGGAGAATGAGGACAGAACAGAGATGGAACAAGAGCAGGTGAGACAGACATGTTAGTCAAAAATGTTAGTCAAACTCATCAGAACATGTATCTCGTACCTAGTGCATCTTTTTAGATACCATTTGTTACTTTTCAAATTCTATATTTATTAAGTTATGCAGGCTTGTTTGCATAACAAGGCTAAATAATTATATAAACTTTTCTGAATCTACATAGTGTACTTTGGTAGAATTAAAAAATAAGTGTAGTGCAGGTCTATGATGATTTTTAGTGCTACTATCATCTAGTTCTGATTCTGGTTCTGTAGTAAGTAGTCCTGATTTTGAACTGTTGTAGTCCTGTTTTAATTCCGGATCAGTTCTGGGTCTGGTTGATTTGGGGTTTAGTCCTTGTGTCTTGATACAGCCCCGACTTTGTTCTGCCTTTCTGCTTAATTAAAAAACTAGTTTAAGGTGTCCTGCACATGTGATATATATTTTTTTCCTATATGAAGTCATTCTTTTTTGAAAAAACTCAAAACATAGCTTAATAAATCTTTCAGTTTACTGTTTTGAGAATTCGTGGCATAGTTTCAAGTGTGTTTAAGCAATTGAGAAAAACTGTAAGAGCCTCACCATTTATTGTCAAAGGTTTTGTCTGTTTAAAGTCTTTCTCGTGATTATTTTCATGTTGGCTTGAAATAAAATATCTCCATCTGCCGTTACTCTAGCTTATTGCAGCTTCTGCATAAGTATGCATTTCAAACTTTGGAGAGGCAAAGCGTGGAAGGGACCTGGTGGATTTGCATGTCTATTGCATACTATTTTCAATAATGCAAAAGAACATCATGCATATAACTGAGACAGCAGTAATTTGACAAAGCAGCAGTTTTTGAAACCTGCTCATAGATCATTAAGAAGATATAGCAGAGTTTATTTACTTACCAACTAGAAGCTCAACAAAATATTCTTTACTCTGTTGTGGAATGTAACATCTGTATCTTCCACTATCAGAGACTTTCACTTTGGACAGCTTCAGTGAAACATCTCCGTGCTTTAGCTTATCGATGGACAGTGACACTCTTCCCTTGTAGGCTGTGTTTTGATCAGTCTGAAGCTCCTGTCCATTATGCCGCACAAACACAAATCTGGGGTTCAAATCAGGTTTTCCCCACTCAATTGTCATCTGAACAGCATCCACAGGAGGTTCCAGCTGGCATGGCAAAACAACATCGTCACCAGCCACTGCTATCAGTGGCGGAGATGGACCGATCTTCTGTGAATTCCCTAGGAAAAAGTAAGTCTATTTTAAATTCAAATTCAATTATCGTTGTCATGTTTGCTTTGCCCTGTTCGAATAAGTTACTTTGTTAATGAAAAAAATAATAAAGGAGGAAAAAAAACATTACTTTGAGAACCGATTACATAGGTGGAGTCACCAATTGTTCAGTGGCAGTTTTCTCTCTTTCTGTTTCCAAGAACCAAACAATAGTTAAACTGGACATTTGTATATACTTATTTAACAGTTACCTTTGCAAACTAGTGTCAGTAGAAGTACGACCACAATGTGCTGGAAAACCAAAGCAGTGACTCTTCTGAGCAGAGGCTTAAGAAAAATTCCATCCATGAAGAGCAATACTGGAGTGCTAAAAGTCAAATGTTAGCAAATATGTTTTTATTCTTGTTATTCATAAAAGAACACAACACTGTTTTGACAATGAAAAAAAGTTTGATTGGGATGAGATTGGTTATTTAAAAATAAAATTGGTATCTTCGCAAATATAATTGCAGTACCAAGGATAAGAGTTGTCGTCTTCCTGACCTCCTAAAGATTTTTTCCTTTGTTATTAGTGGTTTGTAAAAAGTCTTAAAATATAATCAAATATAGCACCAACAATTTAACATCTTCAGTAAAAACAACAAAAAAAACTAAAAAACTAAAACTTAAATACCTGTACACTCGTCAAAACAACCCTTCTCCCCTCCTTAAGCTGTGTTCAAAAACCTCAGACTGGTTTGTACTTTGATCAGGACACCATAAAAAAGGTGGTGGTGTGTGTGCGTGTGTGGATGAAAAAGAGGTTGAGTTTAAGATATGCAATTCAGCATGGCTGCGTGGATACTAAAGACACATGATCTCTAATTCATTTTTACAAGTTGCTAAAGAATGAAAGCTTTAGACAATTATATACATTCAAAAAGATCATGTGGTGTGTTATAGGTTTTACCGACTTCTTATTTATTTATTGTTTTATTGTTTCAGCAAAAAACAGACTGGCTAATATTTAATCCAAGATACTGTTAGATAGGTAATACAAACAGATTTGTACTTTGAACACTTTGTTATTTTTGGCACACAATGTACATAAAGGCTTGTATATGGTGTGTATTGAGGCCTTTCTTGTTCAACTGTGTAGTGGAGGTGTGGTCCCTGGATCATTTGCCGGGGAGGGGTGGTGGAGTGAGCTCAAAAGTGGCAGTGCCAGTGAGGTTAGAGGGACAGGTGATGCTGATTATCTTAAAGAGGTTTCCCTTTTTATAGTGAAACTGGAGAGGGAGGAGTGTGTGCGTGCAGCCAGCTGGAAAGTTGATGGACGGGGTGCCGAACCATGAAAACTACTGTGTGCAGCATCAATAAACACTTCCAAAATTATACACAAGAACAGTGTATACACAACAGTGTGTCTGGTCCCAGTCTTTACAAACTGCAGTTACAATCTTGCATGTTTTAATTGATTTTAATGAAAAACAGACTTCAGCTCTGTTGACCACTCAACGGACACATTGGGTTTTTATTATTATCATTCAATGGAACACTTTTATTCAAAAACAGGTATCTGGACCGGAATCCTGTAGATAATTAATGTCTTTTTGAATATGGGAAAAACATACCTGGATTTACAGACAGCTTGTTAGCCTTATGTTAAAATTACTACCACTCATATATTTAAACCTGCTATGTTTTCAGCATGTGTTCATTTAGCTGGTTAAAGGGCAAAATTTAGTGAACAGCATTTAAATAGTGATGTGTTGTTCAAAGGATTATTCATTGAGCAATATTTTTTTTTTATTTAATTATACATTAAATAACTAATCTCTATTGTCCTGTCACATTAAATGTAGATCCCCAGCGTACTGCTGTGTGGTAATTGGGAACTTGAGCTTTCAGATTTTGGATGGATTTAATGAAAACGTTTTTTTTCCCTTTTTCTTTCTTTTTTATTCCAGCCACTTGATACCCTGCTGTGACTGTTTATGAAATTACCTCTAACTAAACACTGAACCAGCTGCTCAGAGGCAGACAATGTGAAAAGCCCTAAAAAAGCTATTATTGCTCTATAGAAAGTAGAGATAGTGTCTGTCTCCCGAATCCAAACTGGAAGCTGGTTCCTCTGAAGAGGGTGCTGAAAACCAAAGACTCTCAATTCAATTTTATTTATATAGCGCCAAATCACAACAACAGTCGCCTCAAGGCGCTTCATATTGTACAGTAGAACCTACAATAATAGATGCAGAGAAAAACCCAACAATCATATGATCCCCTATGAGCAAGCACTTTGGTGACAGTGGGAAGGAAAAACTCCCTTTTAACAGGAATAAACCTCCGGCAGAAGCAGGCTCAGGTAGGGGGGGGACATCTGCTGCAACCGGTAGGGGTATTCTACTTTTAAATACTCTAGGAAAAACAAGTAAGCCTGCAGGCTGAGGGCAACGTGCTCTAATGGGGTGATATGGTTCTATAAACAACAACAAATGAGAACCAGTAGCAGAATAAGCTATTTGGTATTGGCGGAGAAGATTTTGCAAGTATGTTGTCAACACAGTCCACATACTCAACTCTCCTGCTCAACCCACAAATGCATTTTCCTTACAAATGTGGCACAAAAATGCAAGAAATAAACTGGCCTACACAGCATAAAACCCCCAGATTGTGGAATTCACTCCCTCCATCTCTACGTTGCCTGGATTGTATTTATTCTTTTAAACTTCATCTTAAGACTCATTTATTTTGACTAGCTTTTAATTAGATTGGTGCTGTATATTTGATTATGCTGTTTTATGTTTATCTATTTTATATTATTGTGAAGCAATATAAATCAATATATAAATCAATAAAGTTAAGTAAAGTAATTTATTACCAAGGATAATTGTAAAAACAAAAGTAATGTATTTAATTTTTATGATAAGTTTACATTTGCATGAATGTGCACTCAATCAGATATAAGGTTTATCACACTGCAGATTTTTTACTTGTTTTATTAAGCTGCTTCTAGTTCAAATCAATTGTGTTTTGACACTGCTTTATTTGCAGTTTGGTAGCTGTTAAAGATTTCTTTTATTTCTCTCTTTTTTCTCCATTTTTAATTTATGCAATTTTTGCATAAATGGAAAAGGACACACATGGAGAAGGACATGAACTATGTGGACTTAACCCAAAATATTTAACCCAAAATATTCAAACATGATTAGGATCATTTGTGGTTTGCTTTATTTTCTTAAAAAAAATATTTGAAGTCTTGAAGATTTACATACACATTAAACAGTACTCATCAAGTTTTCCATTATGTCTTTGTCTTTCTATATTTTACTCTTTTAACCTCAAGTTGGGTTATATACTGACAACTGAACTTTGGTTGTTGGGTATAGTTAATGTGTGACCTCTTAAGGAATGTTTGTGTAGTGGAAACAATTGTAATTATAATATCCACTGATATTCATCAGATCAATGACCCTCTGTAGATCTGATTCCTTTTTCCATCTAACAAGATGCTGTCTCTATTAGCTCCAGCAACTTCTTTCTTTTCAGTATTTCTCTCTAACAATTCTTCCTTTTCTCACCCAGCTGCCATTGAGATGGTATAAGATTTTCTTTTTCCTTTAATAACACCTCTGGTTCCCAAATATATCTCCACTAACTGAAACTGGTTTTTGTCCTCCTGCTGTTTTGCCTACACATCATCAAGCTCCCCCCAAGTTGTAGAAAAAGTTTCTGGTTTTACAATACAAAATTCCTTCAGAACACCCTAATCATCTTTCTTCTTGTTAAGCAGTCAAGGTTTCCTTGCGTTACCTGTGAAAACAAGACATAGCAGTGAATTTGCAATGCTCAGCGGTAAATAATATTTCAGATGATGGCATTTTACTTCATAATTAAGCAATACACCACTTGAAGATATTTTAGTTTAATTACAAGAGCATTTACTATGTCCACTACATTTACTTAAAATTGATAATACAGTGTCATCAATATAATTGTTTTACAGTGAAATATTGTATATTTTAACAAAAGAATCAAAATATATAATATGTTTAATCAAAAAGATGTATTGATTTGTGATAATAGCACTGACCTTATTTCAAAAAATAGCAAAATTTGTCTTTAAAAAAATAATAATAAAATAAATCTAGATTTTCTAATAGCTTACCTGCATAAGGTTACCGTATTTTCACGACCATAAGGCGCACTTAAAAGTCTTAGATTTTCTTCAAAAAGTGCGGCGCGCCCTATAGCGCGGTGCGCCCTATGTGTTGTAAGGAGGACGTAGTAGAGAACACCATGAGAACGTTAAAGGGTGAAGTGTGGGCGTTGATCGTATATACCGGGACAATCGCACATACCTGTATAAAAGAACAGGTATGTGCATTATGCAGGACATCGTTGTTTTAACAACCCTGAAAATGGCAAAGAGACACGCTTACGAAGCACAGTTTAAACTGAAGGCCATCAGCTACGCGGAGGAACATGGAAATCGAGCAGCGGCGAGACAATTTAAGATTAACGAATCGATGGTTCGCAAATGGAGGAAGCTGGAAAACAAGCTCCGGCAGGTCAAGAAAACGCAGCTGAGTTTCCGCGGACATAAGGCGAGGTGGCTCGAGTTGGAGGAAAGACTCGAGCGGTGGATCATCGAGCAAAGAGCGAGCGGGAGAAGCGTTTCGACGGTCACCATTCGGCTAAAAGCAGTTTCACTAGCTGAAGAGATGAACATTGAACATTTCCAAGGAGGTCCATCTTGGTGCTTTCGTTTTATGAAACGGTGCCATTTTTCCATCCGGACCAGGACTACGGTAGCGCAGCAACTTCCAGCGGATTACCGGTATAAGGAAAAGCTGGCCATCTTCCGCTCCTACTGCAGCAAACACATCGGCGACAAAAACATCCAGCCCAGCCACATCACAAACATGGACGAGGTCCCGCTCACTTTTGACATCCCGGTGAGTCACACTGTGGAGAAGAAGGGGACCAGCACGGTAGCGATACGCACAACGGGGTATGAAAAGTCTTCTTTTACTGTTGTGCTTGGCTGCCATGCTAATGGACAGAAACTGCCGCCTATGGTGATTTTTAAGCGAAAGACTTTGCCTAAAGAGAAGTTTCCAGCAGAAATCATCATTAAGGCAAATGAAAAGGGCTGGATGGATGAGGAAATGATGAAAGAGTGGCTGAGGGAGGTGTATGTAAGGAGACCAGGTGGTTTTTTCCACGCATCACCATCGCTCTTAATCTGTGACTCTATGCGTGCCCATCTCACAGCCGATGTGAAAAAACTAGTGAAACAAATGAACTGTGAGCTTGCTGTCATTCCGGGAGGCCTGACAAAGGAACTCCAACCGCTGGACATCGGTGTGAACCACCCGTTCAAAGTAAGGCTGCGAGCGGCCTGGGAGCGATGGATGACCGGTGGAGACCACAGTTTCACTAAGAGTGGAAGGCAGTGCTGGGCAAGTTACGCCACAATTTGCCAATGGATTGTAGATGCTTGGGCTAACATGTCTGCTGGCACTGTTGTTCGAGCTTTCGCAAAAGCCGGCATCGTTTCCGAGGAGCCACACGGCCCGGAAAGTGACTCTGACGGTGAAGACGGTGAACCTGGCATGTTTGATGGAGATTTAGCGCAGCTGTTCAATTCAGACACACAGGATGAGGACTTCGATGGGTTTGATTGATGATAAAAATGTGAGTACCAAACTTTGTTTTGCTCCTGCTTTATTTTTAAATACGCACACTTGTATGCTTGTGTGTTGTTGATGATGACGATTATTGGTAATAAAAATGTGAGTACCAAACTCAGTTTTGTTCCTGCTTTATTTTTAAATATGCACACTTGTATGCTTGTGTGTTGTTGATGATGACGATTACCGGCAATAGAAATGTGAGTAAGGTACCGAATTCAGGTTTGCTCCCGCTTTATTTTTAAATACGCATACGGTACTTGTATGCGCCCTATGGTCCAGTGCGCCTTATGTGTGTGTTAAATACAGTAAGGGCACACATAACTGAGACTGCGCCTTTTAGCACAGTGCGCCTTATGGTCGTGAAAATACGGTACATAAAAAAGTCAGCCTATGTCTGCTTACTTCAGACTCAGTTGAATCAAAGGAGAAAGTCCGCCAGTAAAATTAACATTAACTTGACCTTAGTGCACCTATCACAATTTCAGCCTTATAAGAATATCACTACTCCCCTTGTTCTTTATGAGGTTCAGTGTTTATTTGGTCAGTAAAAATGAGCATTAATACATTTACTGAGGCTGACTGACAGCAGAGGGCAGAGTGGAACTGCTAAAAAGAAAAGGGAAAGGAAAACAGCCATTACTGAATGTTATATTTCAGAGGACTTAAGATTGGTTCAGGGCAGTTTTTACCTCAGGTTTATTCACTTTATATCAGGTTCACTATAAAAACTGTTGTTCCCTACCAGCCCAAGTATCTTTGTTTTGAAGTGCTAAAACATACACACATACATACTGTTGCGTTTTCAATTTCACCCCGGTTCTTTTTGTTCCTCAGGCCTCCAGAGACACCACCGGAACTCAGTAGTTTTTTCACAAAACCTTTATTCATCTTCAGTCACTCATGCACCTTCTAGAAAGGGAGATTTACAGGGCCGGTGTCCCTCTGCAACTTCTTTGTTTGTTTCCACCATTTTTATAGAAGCAACTGAGACCCCCACTCTACATCCATTTGGCAGTTTCCACTGGGCCATTGGCTTCTTGTTGTCTTACTTTTACAGCTAAGCATGTGGAGGGTCTCCTGCAAACCTTCTTCTAAGTTGTGATAGTTATGAGCTATGATATTATAGCTATTATGAGTAATAATAAAACACTCAGAAACCACAAAACTAGGGACGGAGATCTCAGGGAGCAAGGAAGGAGAAACATACGCAGCATGAGTGCGAGGATCCTGCCCCCTGTGTACGGTCCCAGCCACACTCAAGCATATCTTGTTTGGTTGTAGGACTAGCCTTACTGAGGGCAGATACACATGGAGACACAACCAGGTCCTCAGGTGTCTAGCCGAGAAAGTTGAGTGCAAAAGAAAATCCATCAATGATCAATCTTTCACGAACTAAGAGGATCGTCGGCTTTCATCAACATTTGTCCGGGAGGGAGACAAACAGAGGACGAGCCCCTCAACCCTGGACCTGGGCCCACTGAACGTCGCCAGGGATTGGCAGATGCAAGTGGACTTGGATCAGAGGCTAATTTTTCCCACGGATATCGTAACAACTACTCTGCGACCAGACCTCGTCCTTTGGTCTAACTCCCAAAAACTTGCATACGTCATTGAGCTGACAGTACCATGGGAGGAAGCAATTGAGAAAGCATTCGAGCGTAAGAAGCTGCGGCATGCCAATTTGACAGCTGAGGCAGAGGACAGAGGCTGGAAGATCACCCCACGGTGGAAGTGGGGTGCAGGGGTTCTGTTGCCAGTACAACAGCAAAACTGTTTAGAGAGATTGGGATCAGAGGACAGGTGCAGCAGCAGGCTATGAGAGAATTAGCTAACACTTCTGAGAGGACCAGTCACTGGCTATGGCTAAAAAGGGCTGACATCACTTGGGCAGCTAAGGCAGTCAGCTAACCACGAGACACATGCCCAGGATTGATCAACCCGTGGTGGGCCTGCCTCAACAGGGAGCGTCAAAGGGGTAAAACATAACATTATAAATTTTACTGGTTGACTGATACAGCTGTCTCAGGGCCTCCTGGGGACTGTGCAGTTAACCTCATGGTAGAGAAACCAAAAGGAGGAATGAAAGAAAAGAAAAGAAAAATGTTCTGGTGCTCTGTTAAAGAGGTAAGTATTACTTCTCAGTTGAAGTGAGAAAATAAACTGTAGAAAACTAAATAGAAGAAAGAAGAAGAGAAATAACAATTTAACTAAACCAGAGACACACTCCAGGGCCTGATCAACTCTGGGAGGGCCTCCTTGGATGAGGGTGTCTATTGATAATGGCCAAAACACCCGATGAATCCAAGGTCCACTACTGACGATGTGTCCCAAATTTCAACATGGTAATCTAGATCAGATCTCTAATCCCTAAACCTAACTAAGGAAGAAATAAAGGCAGATTAGCCTGGGTAAGAGACCAGAGGTTGAGGCACACAACGATGTGTGCCGCTGTTAAAGTTTCTGGGCTGCCTTTCCTCATAACAGTCATCCCTCAAGATTTTTTCCATTTAAAGCAATGCATTATCAGGGATTGTGACATCTAGTCCTTTTACTGAATACTACACTATTTGCTGCCCCCCATCATTTCAACTATATTTGTTTTGAAATGGTAGAGTTGGAATTTGAAATATAAAATAATGAATGGATGTAGTTTTTTTTTTCGTCTCCGAGACAGTCACCAATTCACATAGCCAGAAAACAAATCATACCTGTAACATTGTCATCCTCCTAACAGTAGATCATGTGTCAGACAGATAATCTGCATCAGCATCAGAAATGAATTAAACAGGGAGAGGAAGTTCTAACCTACATTTTGTCTTTGCTGTATTTCAGTCTGATGTTCTCACAGTCAGCAGCAAGACGTTATGGAGATTACATCTCTCAGTATTCGACTTCGTAAGTACTGATTCTACCAATCAATCATCCGTTACATTTTTAACCATCACATATGTCGGATTTACAGCATTTTTATTTCTCTCTTCAGTGACTAATGTTTTACTTCTGACCACTGTAACATTGCTGGTGAGTTAGGAGTAGGTGTTTTTTGTTTTTTTGATATTAACAGAAATGTTTTGGTTCATTTTAACACAAGCAGATCCCGCCTAGCATTTAACTCAGCCACCTCACAATCTAGCAAAATTACGACTTTTACTTATTTTTATTTTGTTTTGTAATGGCTACAACTTTTGGGGGATTTTTCTTGTTTTAAGAGCAATAATTATTTAATTATTTAATTATCTTTTTCATGTTTCGGTCTCAGGTGCAGTTTTCACTCGCATTGTTCCAAACAGACCTCAGTTCTTTGAATATGATCACTGAATGGAGCATGAGGTGGAAATCCCATAAAATAACGAACGCTTCCCACACATCAACATCACCCTGCACCATTTATCCCATCTTTGAAAAACACAGTGGAGAATATTGGTGTGAAACTGAAGAGGGAGAACGAAGTGAGACTGTAAACATCACTGTCACTGGTATGTTTAGTGAGAATATATATATATTAGGGGTGCAACGATACTCATATCGATATTTAACCGTTCAATACAGTGCTTTCGGTTCAGTACGCATATGTATCGAACAATACAAAATTTTTAATTTATTTTATCAACTTTTCTTCTGACGGTGCTGTCTGTGTTGAGCGCTCAGTGGATCTGCGCTCAACAGTGCAGCCTAGGCGGAGTAGTCGAATGCAGATTCACTGGCCGCAAGGCAAGCTAGCAAGACAGAAGTTAAGCTCTCGTTGCAACGTGGCAAATTGAACCTCCCCCACCCTCATTCAGATGTGGCGTTTGGAAGTATTTTGGTTTTCATGTGACGTATGACCCTGAATGTAAGCGCGTCATGGACAAAAGTAAAACAGTATGTTGGATGTGCCACGCAATGCTCAATTACATTGGTGGGAACTAGTGCGTTAGCGCAGTTTGCTCGTTAACGTGTTGACGCCGTCCAGCCCCACGCACGGGGCGATTTGCCGTGTTGTGGCGTTAACGTCATTTCAACGAGATTAACGCTGACAGCACTAGTGGGAACACAATGAATATGACTGCACATTTACTCCGACATCATCCTAGTGCAAAGACAAGTGGAAGGAGACAAAAACAACAAGCACACATGCTACAAACTTTACCCGAGTCATTTAGGCAGCCGTTAGCACATGATTCTCCTTATGGGGACCTGATATGTTTAATATGCTGCTGAGAATATAGCCCAGAAGACGCCTATAGTATAGCTTTTATTTTGGAAAGAGCCATTTCTCTGTAATAAACTCTCTTTTCCAAAGATGAGTGATTTCTCGATCAGATAGATTTATTTATTTTTATTACTTTGTTGTTTCAGCAACATTAAATTTAAAAACTGTACTTTTGAGTTAAAATATATATTTATAATTTTAATAAATGACAAATTAAAAAGGCATGAAAATTTTTTTTGTATCGAAAAAATATCGAACCGTGACACCAAAGCTGTTTGCACTAAAGTAAAAAATAACATCACTTACGCGGATACCCCCTTCGGCGCCAGCTGCAAGGCCGGAGCTGAACAATTCAATTCAATTCTTTATTTATTTGTCACATGTAGTTATAACTAGTACAACACACAGTGAAATGTTTTTTCCGGCTAAAAAGTACCCCCCCCCCCGACTGTGCATCTTACTAAACTTATAATAAAAAAATATCTATATAAAAGTATAAAAATGTATAATATCGTGCAAAATATTACGCTGTAATAGTTAAGAGCTCTAGTGTACGTATTTACATAAATACAGATGTATATGATAAAATACAAATAAAAATAAGGATAAAACTCAAAGGGAAATTATATACTGCGTATGGAATTGTCCATCATGTTGTCCGATTTGTGTTTTGATTGAGGAGTCTCACTGTTTGTGGGTAAAAACTCCTCCTGAACCTTTCAGTTCTTGTTTTCAGGCTACAGAGGCGTTTCCCTGACCTCAGTGGCCTGAACAGTTTGTAAGCGGGATGGCTGGAGTCGTTAGTGATCCTGATGGCCCGGGATCTGCACCTTTCAGCGTAGATGTCCTGCAGTGTTGGTAAAGATGTTCCCATAGTGCGTTCAGCTGTGCGCACGACCCTCTGCAGGGCTTTCTGTTGCTGTACTGTGCAGTTCCCATACCACACCGTGATGTTATTACACAGGATGCTCTCAATGACCCCGGTGTAGAATCTCCTCTGGATGTTCTTGGAGATCTTAAACCTCTTTAAACGCCTCAGATGATAGAGGCGCTGTCTGCCTTTGCTGATGAGGAAGTCCGTATGTGTGTTCCAATTAAGGTCCTCGTTGATATAAACACCGAGGTATTTAAAATTAGAGACTTTCTCCACAGGGTTTCCATTGATCTGAATTGGGGTGTGAGTTTTCTCGCCTCTCTGTCTCCTAAAATCAATCACCATCTCCTTTGTTTTGCTGATATTCATGGAGAGGTGGTTTGCCACACACCACTTTGCTAATCCGTCCACCTCGCTTCGGTAGGCCCTCTCGTCATTCCCGGAGATGAGTCCTACCACCACTGTGTCGTCAGCGAACTTCACAATGGAGTTAGTGGGGTATCTGGCCGTGCAGTCCGCGGTGTAGAGGGAATAGAGAAGAGGGCTAAGCACACATCCCTGGGGGGCCCCTATGTTCAGTGAAAGGGTATGAGAGTACACATCCCCTATTCTCACCGACTGTGGTCTCGCAGTCAAAAAGCTGTGAATCCACCTGCACAAGGATGTGCTGAATCCCAGATCCCGGAGCTTATCCGTAAGGATGTGGGGCACTATGGTGTTGAACGCTGAGCTGTAGTCTATAAACAGCATTCTCACATAGTTCCCACGTCCCTCATCTAGATGGCTCAGTGTGGTGTGCAGGACCTGTGCTACAGCATCTCCTGTGGATCTATTTGTCCGGTATGCAAACTGCAATGAGTCCAAGTCGGGAGGGAGGAAAACACCCTGATAACGACTGTGTTTAGTCTGTTCCTTCCCATTCCATGCAAGGCCACCTGGGTTGGCTGGAAGACTGTTTACTTAGCCTGGCAGGGTGAAGGACAGTGTCTCAGCTGAACTATGGACACGCACACACATACATATACTGATACTGATAAGCACTCACTGACGCATCACCCTCCCTACCCCGGATCCAACGCCACCTCCAACGCTTACCTCCCCTCTGATGTGGACATCGGGTCAGTTGGAGGCGCAGTCGAAAGATTGCAGCGGTCCCAGATCAGATGTACACACTGGAACTCTTTCCCATGTTGCTTGTCTGTGTTCATTGTGCTATGGTGTGTTGATATCTGTGCATTCCTGTATTATCCCTTTGTGTTACACATTTCAATGTTTTTTTTCCTCGCTACCTAGCCTGACCTGTCTCCCCAATGTGATGTTTGTGTATTGTATGTACGGTCGGCAAGGTCTGCCATCTCGGTTGTGGGCAAAAGACCTGCAAATGACAAATAAAGGCTATCTCATCATCTCTCATCATCAAAGTATGAGAGAGAGAGAGAGAGAGAGAGAGAGAGAGAGAGCAAAAACAAGCCCATAAAGTGTGCAGTGAATTCGGAAAAAAAAATTAGAAATGTGAGCATTTTAGTTCAAGGCTCATATTTGATTGAGAGAGAGAGAGAGAGAGACTTATTTTAGAGTTTAGAAATGTGTTAACATAGAATCTAGAATTATTGTAGAGACACTGACACTGCCCTCAATGTAATAAAGGCCTGATTATGTCATGAACTTAGGAGTAGAGTATAGGAGACCCTCCCCAGTTGAACTGTGAAAGTAAAACAGAGAGGAGTTAATGCTGAGTGGAAATTCCCCAGAGAATGTTTGGGTGGGGGTCTCAACATTTGACCTGGATAACTGTGGTCTGGAAGGGAGATGGGTTTTTTTATGACCCCTAGGGAGTAACCTACACACACAGTGTTTTAACTGTCACGCACACACATCCAGACACACACTCACTCATGTGCGCTCACATAGGCATTCATGTGCTCGTGCACATAGACACAGACAGAGTTTGCAGCACACCGTGGGGGGGGTTTATGATAGGGTCTACAAAACTGTGTTTCACATACAAAGGAGTGAAGATTTTGCAGAGGGACACCGGCCTCGTCTTCCCTTCTAGAAGTGCATGCGTAAATGAAAATGAATAAAGATGAATAAAGGTTTTGTGAAATAACTACTGAGTTCCGGTGCCGTCTCTGGATGCCTCGACGAATAAAAGAACAGGGGTAAAACTGATTTCGTAACAATATATGTGTGTATATATATATATATATATATATATATATATATATATATATATATATATATATATATATATATATATATATATACACACACACTTGAAAAGCCAAATAGTAATCTATTGAGCTTTATATAAACTGAATACTCAACACAGGTGAGAAATTTATAGAGAAAAAATAGATTTTGAATTTGATACATTTGTTTCTAACACAGAACTGAAAGTGTCCGGAGAACACATCGAGACTGTCATCTATTCTTCAGTGAACTGTGGCTCATGCATCCATCCATCCTATCCTGCTTATCCAATTCAGGGTGATGGGAGCTGTAGCCTATCCCAGTGTCATGGGCCGGGAGGTGGGGTACACCCTGGACAGGTCGCCAGTCTGTTGCAGAGTTAACATATAGAGTCAGAAAACCATTCGCACTCACATTGACACCTGTGGGGAATTTAGAAACATCAATTAGCCTAACCCTACTAACTGACTGACGGACTGAGGCTCGTACATTTTTTTTTTTAATTTACTGGACTTTCTTTTGCTAGACTATTAAACATTGAATTCTGGACGATTCTAGCACCAGTTTTCTACAGAACGTTGTTGGAAATCAAAGAAAAGGGCAGACTTCCATCAAAAAAAAAAAAAAAAAAAAAAATCGAATTTCCCAGAGGAACCCACCCGAGGGATTAATAAAGTTCTATCTTATCTTATCTTATCTTAAATATGAATTCTGCAAACATTAATCTCCTGCTAAAACCAGGCAAAGACCCTGTATATCCCTCAAGCTATCGTCCAATATCCCTTATAAATGTAGACCTTAAAATAATCTGCAAAGCTCTCTCAAAGAGACTAGAGAAAATAACCCCCCTTTTAATTCATCCTGACCAAACTGGTTTCATAAAAGGTAGGCACTCATCAACAAATACACGTAGATTACTTAATTTGATAGACTACTCATACAGTAAAAACCTAGAAACCACAATATTCTCTTTAGACGCAGAAAAAGCATTTGACAGAGTTAACTGGAAATTTCTATTTGCAACTTTACACAAATTTGGTTTTGGATCCTCTTTCATTAACTGGTTAAAAATATTATATAATTCCCCAACAGCTTGTGCCAAAACAAATGACCAGACATCCTCCAGGTTCTGTCTCTTGAGGGGCACCAGGCAGGGATGCCCACTCTCCCCTTCACTGTTTGCAATTTTTATTGAGCCACTAGCAGCAGCAATTAGACAGAATTCAGTAATTAAGGGCATAAAATGCAAGAACGTGGAACATAAAATCAGCCTTTATGCGGATGATGTGTTACTCTTTCTCCAAAATTCACAAACCAATATCTCTGGGGTGATTGAATTGATAAACTCTTTTGCAAGAATATCAGATTACTCAATTAACTGGTCAAAATCTACAGTCCTACCGATTAATTGCTCCCTCCATAATTCCTCTTCTACACCACTGCAATCGGGAAATATAAAATATTTAGGTATTAATGTTTCTCCCAAGCTTGCAGATCTAACTAAATTAAACCATATCCCACTTTTAAAGAAGGTAGAAGGGGATCTGGCTAGGTGGAAATGTCTACCCATATCACTCATGGGAAGGGTTGCCGCTATAAAAATGATGGTCTTACCAAAAATAAATTATTTATTCTCAATGATCCCAACTAAACCGCCACAAGATTGGTTCAGATCTCTAGATTCATGTATGTCCAAATTCCTTTGGAAAAATAAACCCCCACGTATCAGCTTAAAAACACTACAAAAGACCAAGGATAAAGGAGGATTAGAACTACCTAACTTTCAGCACTACTTCTTAGCCAACAGGCTTCAGTTTATCTCAGGATGGCTAAAACATACCCTCTTAGATGAACCTTGGCTAGATGTAGAACAGGCACTTTGCAATAATCTAGAGATTTCAGATCTACCATTTATCAGCTCAAACATCCAACGACATGAATGCTTTAAAAGCATCAATATTAGCTCTTCTCTGACAGCATGGTGGGAGTTTCTAAAATTGACGGAGTCTTCATTAATCCCATGCAAACGTACACCTATCTGGAACAACCCTGACATATTACAAAACAATAATATGATAAACTTTTCAGATTGGAGTGGTAAAGGAATCAAATATTTAGAACATATACTAGAAGGAACAGAATTTATTTCATTTGACGGACTATTTACACAATATGGGATCAACAAGAAAAGATTTTTAGAATATCAACAAATTAAATCCATAGTAAAAAAGAAATTTAAACCGGGTCAAGTTGAACTACAAACACCACCAAGTGTGGTTCAATTTCTTACTCTTAAAACCCCCAAATTACTTTCCAAAATATACAGAATGTTTTCTAAAACAGATGAATCAATATCACTTCCTATTGCAAAATGGGAAGCGGATTTATCAGTTAACTTAGACCTAAACTTCTGGTCTCAGACTAGCTTAAAAACCTTTCATCTAATCAGAAATCCCAGTCTTCAATTAATTCAATACAGAATATTACATAGAGTGCACTATACAGGTCATCGGATGTTCAAGATGGGCTTTACGTCTACCAACAACTGCTCACACTGCCAAACCAATTCACCGGACAATTATATCCACGCTCTTTGGTTCTGTCCACCAGTTCAGAAGTTTTGGCGTGAGATATGTGAAGACTTATCGAAGTGTCTGAAATGTAACATTCCAACTTCCCCGTTAGTGTGTTTGTTGGGCAGCTTAGATAATGTCACTACAGAAAAGAATATAGCCCATATGGTTTTCACTGCCCTATGCATAGCCAAGAAAACAGTCCTCATGAACTGGAAAAATAAAAATAATCTTAATTCTAACCAATATAGAAATTATCTATTAGATTACATTAGTCTTGATACAGCCTCTGCCACCACATCAGATCAATTGCTCTGGGCTCCTTTGATCAGCTCCATCACCTAGTGGGGGTGGGGGGTCATAGTTTGGTCCCGCCTTCACTGTTGTGATTGGTGTGGGGGTAGGGACAGGCTTAGGGCGTCGGGGGGTTCCCCGGAGGCATCTTCCTTGGGGGGCTCAACCCAGGGTAGCGGTCATGTCCAATTAGGGGCTCTGTTGGCTCTCAGGTGACGGTTTCCTCGTGGCTGCGTGAAGCGGGGCTAGGGGAGGGTCTGTGCTGACGGACGTGGGTTACTGACCTGGTAGCCTGGCTGCCCCTGGGTGGGTCCGGGATGGGCGTGAGGTTCTGAGGGCGCTCCGTCTCTGGGCTGGGGCCCTGGCCGGGCCTCGGGGGCTCGGGTCCTGGTTGGTGTGTTGCCGGGGTTGTGGGCGGGTGGGTGCATGGGGGCCCAGCCCTGGCGCAGGGTGCCGCCGGTGCGTCGAGCCACCTGGGGGGCTCTTCAACTGGTGAGGGAGGTTGTCACATCTTGCAGGAGCTCTCCTCTCTTCAGGAACTCTCTCTGCACGAGGGGGAGATACAGGAGAGGTGGAGGAAGATCTCAGCCTGGGCGTTTATTGTCTTATGTAGTCTGGAAGATGAGTGGATGGTGGGGTGGGTGCAGTTTTCTCTGTGGTGGGGTTGGGTGGACTGTCCCGGGCTCTGTGGGGCCGGGTGGCGCTGCTGCACTGGGCCCCGGTCTGGATGGGCCTGGGCCCCCTTTCCCTGGCGGGTCCTTGAGTATGGGGGTGCCTACTGAGGTCAGCGGGGGAGCTGGCCCCAGGGAGGGGTCACTTGCCCCTCCCTTCCTTCCCTCCCCATCTCCAGCTGCCTCCCTCTTCCCGCTCCACAACAACCACCCACACATGCAGGACCTTGGAGTAGGGGTATGTCACCAGGGTGCAGAGGAGGCAACAAAAAAAAAAAAAACATTGACAGTTATTATCCTGTAAATTTAGATTTCTTTTTTTTGTATTTTCTTTCTTTTACAATTTTCTATAAAATGGCACATCTACATTCTTCTGTATGTATTTTAAAATTCATATTGTCTGGGGGAAAAAAAGTACTTTTTAAAATGTCAGCTTTGACTGAAATTTTTTTTTAAACCGTAATAATAAAGAACAATAAAGAAAGAAATAACTCTTTTTTAGCAGTCAGTGTTTGGTGTTGTTGGATAACACTGAAGTCACAGGAATGTGCTTGGAGTGGACTGAAGTGAAATTTGCTGGAAATTAATTCCTATGGACCATAATTTCAGGAAATACAGAAAGTACAGAAACCAGTTTGAGAGCCAAGGACATTCAAGTTCTAACACCATTAAAGTTGTACTCTCATTTCATCAGGCTCAAACAATTAGTTCTTCTTTCTAAAACTACCATAATGAATGTATGTTTCAGTGGCAAAGAGCAGATTGTGCCTATTATTACACATGCAAACATAGATTCATCACATACCCCACCCACTGTCTCTATATTGGTCTCTGTCTTAGTCACATTGTTGGTGTCAGTTAAACCACCTTACGTTACCTGCTCCATCTGTTACCACGTCTGAAGATGCTGTTTAAATAAACACGGATGCTTCTTCTTTTTAAATACATTCACTGTGGTTAGCAACCAACATGACAGCACACTGCTATTTTATGTTCCCATTAACATATTAAACCACTTACATCTATTAAAAACACACCCTCAGTAATGCAGCACTGTGTATTTCTGAAAACCATACGCTCAAAGTAAGTTCAACTCAAGTTAACTGAAACATTAACAGACACTGAAACTTTCCATCGCTGTTGTGATAGTTCAGTTAAGCATTCATATTTTAACCATTGAGAATGAAAATGAAACTGAAATTGCACAGTTTTTGAAAAGCAGTATGATACTGGTTTGAACAATAAGTAAAATGGAGGAAAAACTATTCTTCCCCTCCTTCCCCTTCCAGAGATGCAGCACATGAGCTTATGTGACTTTCTTTCTTAACTGAAGTAACACTAAGTAACACGAATTTCAGATTTACTTAGTGTGGTTAATGTAGTGGGTGTGCTTCAATTATACTTCAGTTAGAAACACTGTTATGTTTGCAATGTGATGCTCAGTTAGTAACCTTGCCATGGCCCCTGTGTCTGACTGGCCGGCCCCGCAAGGCTACATATGTTTATTGTTTTGCCCACGCACCTGTCTCCAATTAATCTGCTGTTGTGTTTCTATGCCATTTAAGGCCAGGACTCAGATCCTCTCATCACTGATTGATTGTGCGAGACACTTTTCCTGGACCTGTGACCTAACAGTAGCACTGCCAGGCTTCTACCTTTCTACCTTTAAAACCCGGAGAGCAGCCAAATGGCTGGTAGGCTTTTAGCTAAGCTTTAGCTTCAGCCAAGTGGAAGCTAAATTGGCTAGTCATTCATATGTAAATTAGGTTGTTACCTGGGAATTCTGGAGGGAGGGGAGTGGGGGTGTGTGATTGAGGGGGTGGGGGAGCTGCTAAAAGCTGTGAACTTCCTTTTGTGTTCGTCTTGATGCATTCTCAATCATCCAGGGAAATAAATCTCCAAAAGTCACCAACTTGGAGTGTTTCAGTTTGCCATCTTAGGGAGAAATCAACACACATGGGTGTATGTCCTTTGTTGCTGAGATTTATTGATAAAAACAGTACAAAAAAACCAACCATTTGTACACATATTTATAAATGGCCTGCTGAGTGGTGCACAGAGCATGTTCATTGGTTCATGGACCTCCCTGAACTAATGGCATTTATTGCAATTGTCATCTTGCGGGGGGTTAACAGGGTTCCATCTCTAAATGACTGCTGGTCAGCAAACCTGGGAAACCCACAGATAATTGGAACTATGGCACGAAACCGCTTCCAAGACATCATGCAACACCTACGCTTTGATGACAAGTCCACCCACAGTGATCGAGCAAAGACTGATAAGTTCGCTGCAATTTCCAGTGTGTGGGGATCATTTGTCACCAACTGCATCATGTGCTACAACCCTGGTCTACATATCACCGTTGATGAACAGCTTTTCCCATCAAAGACTCGGTGCTGTTTCCTGCAGTATATTGCAAGTAAACCTGACAAGTTTGGGATCAAGTTTTGGGTGGCTTGCGACCTAAAATCCAAGTACATTTGCAACGTCTTCCCATATCTTGGCAAGGACCCCAATCGTCCCACTGGGGAGAGACTTTCTGAAAATGTAGTAATGAGGCTGATGGAACCATTCCTAGACAAGGGCAGAAATGTTACCACGGACAATTTTTTCACATCGCTTTCACTTGCGCAAAAGCTTCTTAGACGGAAAACCACCATCCTCGGCACAGTCAACAAGATTCGCAGGAAGATTCCTCAATCCACTAGACAGACATCTAGACAGACACTCCCTCCAGAATTCCCAGGTAACAACCTAATTTACATATGAATGACTAGCCAATTTAGCTTCCACTTCGCTGAAGCTAAAGCCTAGCTAAAAGCCATTTGGCTGCTCTCCGGGTTTTAAAGGTAGAAAAGCCAAATGGCTGCTCTCCGGGAGTTTAAATCTGCCAGGAAACCCTGGGCCTAAAACGTATAATTTCCATGCAAGCCTTTTCCATCTCCCAATTTCACAAATGTCAATTCAGCAGTTAACCTCAAACTCAGTTAGCATCCCTCCCAGGATGCTGGGAAGGATGCTAGCTTACTATTTAAACCAGCTCCTGGTTTAAATAAAACATTTAAACTGCCTCTCGCTGCTAGTGTCCGACTTCAGAGTCCATCTCAGCCACCATGATATCTTAAGTGTGGCTTGCATTTTATTTCTTATTTTTTACTGCCATGATTCATTTTAGATTATTGTAGATTATTTTGTTATATGCTAAAGATACAGCTGTCTTTTTCTTATTCCTGTGTTATGGTTAACCCCTTGACCCCTGCGTGTAGAAGCGGATTTGTGCAGAAACTCCCTATTTGAGTGTTCGGCTTTTTTTTTTTTTCTTAGGGTACTCAACTACGTTGGGACCCTGTATAAGTACACTGTTAGACTTTTCATCTCCACTTTACGGTAAGATACTGGCGTCACTGTTGCGAGCGTCATACCATGATGCCGTGTTACAGTAACTTACCGTTCTGCAGGATGATACTGTTTTTGGCTGTTGTGGTATAATACTCTTGGACAAATTATGGTAACACACTGTAGCCTCTTTTACGGTATCCCACTGGCGACAGTGACAGTGACAATTAGGAGACCTTTATTATGGTTCCATCCTCTGCCAGAACCCCTGTCTCTTCCAAATCTTTAAGGTCTGCAATAAGACTGGAAAAAACTTTGTTATGGCCGGAAGTTTTAAAGTCAGTGTCCCTGCAAAGCAGAACAAGTTGCACTGCATCAACAGAGAATTAGTTGTGTGGTAAGATCTTACCTAGAGTCATGTACACTGCCAATATTCTATGTTTCTTTTTGCGAGACCCTAATGGATTAACCACTTCAAATCTTGGTAGAGGATGAGTGAAAGAGATGATGGATAGTGCATTATCCTTGACCGTCTGAGACATCCTCTAAAACCATGTCTGGTGATCGGCGCAGTTTTGACTGTTTGTACTGTTCCTGTATTGTCGGTTGTCCCAAGAGAGACTTCAGTGTTTCTTTAATTGGCACATACTGAAAATAACGCTGTTTGCCTGTACTGTCAGATCCTAAAAAAAAATTGAGTGGGTTCCTGTTACATGTGTGTGTTGTTTGTTTGTTTCTGAATGTGTGCATGCCAATTCACCTGTGCAGGGGCTCGGCTGTGACTGGTGGACAGAAGGAACGGCCTGATGTAACTGGCTCCCGCTGTGGACATAATCTATAATAGCACAACGGTCCGTCGTGGTGAAGAGGGAGCTGAGTGTAAAAGCAAAGCTCTCAATTTACCGGTCGATCTACGTCCCTACCCTCACCTATGGCCACGAGCTGTAGGTAGTGACTGAAAGAACGAGATCATGGATACAAGCGACGGAAATGAGCTTCCTCCGAAGGGTGGCTGGCCTCTCCCTTAGAGATAGGGTGAGAAGTTCGGCCATTCGGGAGGGGCTCAGAGTAGAGCCGCTGCTCCTCCACATCGAAAGGAGCCAGCTGAAGTGGTTCGGGCATTTGACAAGGATGCCTCCTGGGCGCCTCCTGGGTGAGGTGTTCCGGGCATGTCCCACTGGGAGGAGGCCCCGGGGCAGACCCAGGACAAGCTGGAGAGATTATATCTCTCGGCTGGCCTGGGAACGCCTTGGTGTTGTGGTGGATTTTTGTGTGATATGTATAACTATGTAACTATATACACTATATAGCTACAGTGGGGCAAAAAAGTATTTAGTCAGCCACCGATTGTGCAAGTTCCCCCACCTAAAATGATGACAGAGGTCAGTAATTTGCACCAGAGGTACACTTCAACTGTGAGAGACAGAATGTGAAAAAAAAATCCATGAATCCACATGGTAGGATTTGTAAAGAATTTATTCGTAAATTAGGGTGGAAAATAAGTATTTGGTCACCTCAAACAAGGAAAATCTCTGGCCCTCACAGACCTGTAACGTCTTCTGTAAGACGCTTTTCTGTCCCCCATTTTGAGCCAAAACCTCCTTCCATCAGTGAGAACTTTGAAGATGAAACGAGGCTGGGTCTTCCAACATGACAATGATCCAAAACACACCGCCCGGGCAACAAAGGAGTGGCTCCGTAAGAAGCATTTGAAAGTCCTGGAGTGGCCTAGCCAGTCTCCAGACCTCAACCCCATAGAAAATCTGTGGCGGGAGTTGAAAGTCCGTGTTGCTCGGCGACAGCCCCAAAACATCACTGCTCTCGAGAAGATCTGCATGGAGGAATGGGCCAAAATACCAGCTACTGTGTGTGCAAACCTGGTAAAGACCTATAGTAAATGTTTGACCTCTGTTATTGCCAACAAAGGTTATGTTACAAAGTATTGAGTTGTATTTTTGTTATTGACCAAATACTTATTTTCCACCCTGATTTACGAATAAATTCTTTACAAATCCTACCATGTGGATTCATGGATTTTTCTTTCACATTCTGTCTCTCACAGTTGAAGTGTACCTCTGGTGCAAATTACTGACCTCTGTCATCATTTTAGGTGGGGGAACTTGCACAATCGGTGGCTGACTAAATACTTTTTTGCCCCACTGTATGTGCACTGAACATATATATTTTAACTTTCATGTAGAGTCTTAAGCACAAGACATTTTGCTTCACCATGGTTTTTTTAAGGTGGTACAGTAAAAGGGGAAGTTAATGCTGTTGAGAGTTCGCCTGAATAACTCACTCTCCAGCTCCGGTAACTAACCTTCCCTAATACACACAGATCCTGAACACATCACAATAGAATATCATACGATATAATCACACACACACACACACACACACACACACACACACACACACACACACACATACTTTGAACCCACATTGAAGTGTTTTTATATATGAGAAAGCATGTAACCTATGTAGTTATAAGATTATATGTTATAAGATTGTGCCACTTGCTGTATAAGATTTAATAATTAGGATTAATGTGTGATGTTTGACCATGCCATGACCTATTGTGATAAGCCAGAGCAAGGGGTAGCCGGAGTCCTGACTGGCCTTTGGCCAAGACCTTGGCCACTACCTGACCCCTGCAGCTGTGTTTGGATGGGTGGGAAAGTTACCCAGCAGCAGGGGGCGGGGATACTGGTTCCTATATATTAGGGGACCAGAGGACACCCCCAGCTCTTTTCCTCCTGCTGCTGCTTCCTGTCCGTCTCTGTGTTGCTCTGCTGTCTGTGCTTAAGGCTGTACACCCCGGGGTTTTGCTTTGCTTGCTTTCTGCTATGTAATTCTCTTGCTAAATGTCTGTATGTATTTTTCCTGCTGTTCATATGATTCAGTGTATTAAACTCTGTTCCAAGAATTCTAGTCTTTTCCAGAACATCTTTTTGAGTGTCTTGATTTTAATTGGATCTAAAAGGGTTGGATCTCCACATCGTTGGTAGGAGAAGGTTATCAGGGTGGCTTCAAAATTTGTGACCACAGTGTCCCCCCGGATAAGCTGGAGGAGGTGGCTGGGGAGAGGGAGGTCTGGGCTTCTTTGCTTAGGCTGCTGCCCCCACGACCCAGCCCCGGATAAAGAGGATGAAGATGGATTGATGGACAAAGCCAATCGATATAGAAATAAATCTTCATCAGTAGTATTGTGCTGTGAATCCCTGCCATCTAATAGATTAGCTGTCCTGTCCTTGTATTATGGCAATTTCACCAATTTCTTGTTGCCTTCACTGCTGAACTGTCTGCTTATGAGAAATATGGCTGGAAAATGATGTTCAGACACTGAAGTATTTAGAGCAACCTTCAAATGGACATAATACTTTTTTCCCGTATTTGATGTGAAATCTGGGCACAAAGAGTTGTAAAGCTTTGTGCAGCATACCGACATCCAGGAACTTGACAACTGAGGTCACCAGTGAACTTATAGAACATTAATTAATGCAGACATATTATTAAAATTTGGGCTATAATGGTTGTATTGATGTATATCAACTTGAAATGCTCCCAAAAATGGCACTACAGCATGTAAAAATATAATATAAGCTCTGGCGGACTTGGTTCTATGGTAAATTTTAAAGGGTTAAAGCACTTTGCTCTCAGACTGTAGGTTTACTTGTGTTGCTAGAATATTTTAAACTAGAAAGGGAGGCAGAAACTTCAGCTTTTATGCCCCTCTTCCGTGGAACCAGCTCCATGTTTGAATATGGGAGACAGACACTATCTCTATTTTTAAGATTAGGCTTAAAACTTTCCTTTTTGCTAAAGCATATACATATATACCCACTGAACCCTCCGTTGGCCGAACTGCAATTTGATTCCTATATGCACTGAGTGTTTCTTCCTCATTTGCCTTTTTTCATTCTTTATACACCACTCTGAATTTATCTTCTTGCTCTCTCTTCTAGATTGTCTTTGTCCTGTCTTCCTCCCCTCACCCCAACCAGTTGCAGTAGAAGGCCACCCCTCCTTGAATCTGGTTCTGCTGGAGGTTTCTTACTGTTTAAAGGGAGTTTTTCCCTTTTAAATGTAAATTATTACATGGGAAGCTGTGCTGAAAAGAATGGCAGCAAACAATGCAAAGTGAACAGCTTTCAAAGATGAAATATAAAAGAAGTTTTTAATTTCTTGATGCATGCTCAGTTGCATGCTACAGGTAAGGAAATCGCCAAATGTTGATTTTGTTCATCTGGATGTAGGATTTTCAGTGGAGAAATGTTTCATCACTCATCCAAATGACAGCTGACTGTCCTTATAAACAATGCCATTGCACAATGACTTAAACCAGCCCACTGAATGAAAAATTGGCTGTGAGGTCAGTTTCTTGATCATTAATATGCAAATTGTTCTGACCACTTATCACTGATTTGTGATAGCAGCGCTAATTTTACTTCACAAACTGGGAACATGAATCTTTTTTATTTAGACTATGATTAAAATAGATATAGATTTACTAATGGCTTACCTGTATAAGGTTATATGAGCAAGTCAGGTGACATCATACTGATAGGGCTCAGTTAACTTTAAGACCAAGGAAGTGTCCCAGTAAAATCCCTTTTACTTTTACTTCTACTTTTGTGATGCTCAGTATTAGATACGTCACTGGGTTAACATTTAACTTGACCTTGGTGCTCAATGGCTTGTCAGTAGAAAATCAAATGTCAGCCTTATCAGACTATCATTACGCCCCTTTTTACTTTCTTAGGTTGGAATTTTATTTGGTCAGTAAAAATGAGCAATAATTGTATGTATATTTACTGAGGATTTTGAGTGACAGCAGGGGGCAGAGTGGAACTGCTTTTAAATATTCAGATACAAAAAAAGGGGGGCAAGGAAAACAATTGTTAGTGAATGTTATACTGTGGATGACTGACGATAAGTCCTGGACAGGCTTTATCTCAGGTTTAATTTTAATATCAAGTAAAATCCCCTGTAAAAGCTGTTGGTCCAAGTATCTTTGTTTTCAAGTACTCGAGTTGTAATTTGATGAATAAATAAATACTTTTTCTTTCCCCCAAACAGTCCCCACTACAAATAGCTAGAGATAGGATCATACCTATTACATTATTATTGTTATAGCAGTTATGTGTCTTAGAGATAATTCATGGTACAATTTGCATCATCAACATCAGAAATAAATTAAACAGGAAGAGGAAGTCCCAACCTACATTTCGTCTGATGTATTTCATTCTGATGCTCTCGCAGTGAGCAGCAACACATTATGGAAGTTACAACTCTCAGCATCCAACTTTGTAAGTATTGATTCCACCAATCCATGGCACATTAAAATTTTTAGCTGTCATATATCTCTGATGCAAAGAATTCAATTTGTCTCTTCAGTGACTGATATTTTAGTCCTCGTGGCTTTACAAGCTGACCGCAGCAACTTTGCTGGTGAGTGATAAAAATAAAAATGTTTAGATTACTAACAATCCTGTAATATTGAGAATAATTTTGAATAATGATATGCCATATTTATTCACATTTTAGGTAGAGAAAATCAAGTTCAAAAAGCTCTGAAACTGTAGTTTTTAATGGTTTGTGTTTATTTGAACAGAAGCAGATCCTTTCTAATATGAACCTTCACTGACTCACAATCTAGCAAATTTAGCACTTTTTTTCTCTTTTGTAATAGTTACGCAGTTTGAAAGACTTTCTTATCTTGTTTTAGAAGCAAATCAGTTTTTTGATTGCCTTCTTTCTTGAAATATTTGTCACAGATGCAGTTTTTCCTCACATTGTTCCAAACAGACTTCAGTTTTTTGAATATAAGTCTGTCTCTGTACATTGTGAGGAAGATAACAATGCCACTGAATGGAGCGTGAAGTGGAACTCTTCCCACACATCGAGCACATCACCATCGCCCTACACAATTTATCCCACCTTTGAAAGTCACAGTGGAGAATACTGGTGTGAAAATGAACATGGAATAAAAAGTGAGGCTGTGAACATCACTATTACCGGTATGTTGACTAAATACCATATATATATGAGCCTCTATTAAGTAAAGTTTAGGCTAGATGTGATGCTTATTAGGTGTCATACTTAACAAGCACAGTATACAATACAAGGTTGGGTAATTTCAGGTGTTTCACCACTAATCACAAAGAAGTCATGATTTTGTTTTATTACCATAGTCAGATGTTTATTAAGTAGTGTAATGAAATAATTCATAAAATATATTTTCTACACTTCCCAGCTGGTGTTGTAATCTTGGAAAGTCCAACCTACCATGTGAAAGAGGGAAATGAGGTGATCTTTAACTGTAAAAACAAGAAAACTCAGTCAGAACACATAACTGACTTCTACAAAGATGGTGTCTCTCTCGGGACCTGGTATCAAAACAGCATGACCATCAAAAATGTCTCCAAGTCTGATGAAGGACTCTACAAGTGCAGCATATCTGGAGTTGGAGAATCACCAGAGAGCTGGCTAGCTGTAATAAAACAACGTGAAGGTTATTTTATTTTAATTATTAAGAATATGCCTGTGTGCGTGTTTTGTATATGCTTTAATATACTCATGTTTAATATCTTCTTTTCACCAGCCTACGAAGAGACTGGTCTTTCACAAAGTCTCTTCCCTGAGACACTCAATCTGCTGTGGACTGTTATCTGTGTTTTATTGGTGGATCTGTCATTGGTGGTGTTGGGGCTGCTTTATCAAAACAAACACAAAGGTACAGAAACCAGCTCACCTAGACTATAGACTGTTTATTCCTTGATATCTGCTGATATGTCAGATATTACTGTCATGCTATTAGCCACATATGCAAATTGCACTTAAAAAAAACCCCCTTTTTTAATGTATTAGCTGCTGAGGTGTTGATTAATATATATCATTACATTAGCTTTACCTAATTTTTGCTACCTCTCCTCTGCTCTCTTTCCTACTGATGTAATTTTTTTCATGTGTCCTTCAGTATCAACCTGTTTTTCATTAGAACGGAATTCTTGCACACATGAAGACGACAAAGGTAAGAAACTGTTTCCTTGTTTAGTGGAATGTGACTAAAAAACTTAGAAATGCCCAAGGCACTTTTCCCTTTTGATTTAATCCCACACCCATATGACAATTTTAGAGTTTAATGTTAATTTATTATTAACAGTTATAATTTTGTTAAGATATAAACACTTTTTCTTTTGTGATAACATCTGTGCAAACCTACAATTCCACAATTCCCTTTTGGACTGACCTCTTGTGCACTCAAACATGTAGGTAGAGAGATAGAGGCAGCCAGCAGAGGCGCTTTTGAGATAGTTTTAACATATAAGAATAGCAAAATACAAATTAAATAAAGTCTGGATATTCAATCTGAGATTGCAAGCATACAGAATGCTGAATTACCTACAGGGTCATTCTCTGTAACATCAGGCAAATCTAAACAAAGTTCCCACATGACTCCCAAAATCCCAGATTTTTTATCTCAGGCTGTAACATTACAAAATATGGCACAAGTGAAGTGTTGTGAATACTTTCCAGATACACTGCATATATTGAAGCCATAAAAACTTTTATCTTCATGCTTTAAACATTTTCTCTCACAGGTCCTCCAAGTACATAGTGATGGGTCAAAATTTGGCACTTTTGAGCATTTTGAGCCCTTATAACTTACAGATGCTTAACTCCTGCTGATGGGATTTTTCACATTTGATACCAGTCATTCCATCACAGAAAAAAAAATACATAATAACAGAAAAAATGAAACCAATGCATACAATTTTGAGAAATGCTAACACGAATAAACAATATTATTTAAACTATATCTAGATCTGTATCATAACAATTTATGATACAGATCATCTGTATCATAACAATTTAGCAATTTAATAATGACAAATATGTGTTAATTGTACAATAGTTAAATGACTGGAAGCACTGGAAGCAGATTAACCACATTAACCAGATTAACTTGGTCAGGATTATCAAGAAGCTCATCAAAGCTCTATCGTAATTAAACCTTTAAAAACAAACAAGTAATGCTGATATTTAATGGTGTACCTAACTTGCAAATACAATTCAAATCAAATATTTAAGACCACTTGAAAAATGGCAAAAAATCATATTTTTCATGTTTGGATCTTAACAAGGTTCCAAGTAGAGCTTCAACATGTAACAAAATGAAATGGGAATGAAATAAAACATTTTTTGAGCATGTAATTTATTAAAAAACCATGCTTAAACTGAAGCAGGCTGTTTTACAGCTGATCAAAAGTTTAGGATCACATCACAGATCACAGATAAATCTGTGCAAAAATGTAGATTCATTGTCATTATCTGTCAGGTAGTCACACTGTCATGATGTTTTGATGGGAAAGGCAAAGAAATGTTTCCTTTTTTAACGTGGTTGGGTTTATAAACTGGATAAGCAGGGTCTCTCGCAGTGCACCATTGCTGCTGAGGTGGGAAGCAGTAAGACAGTCATTTGGAATTTCTTAAATGATCCTGGGGGTAATGGAACAAAAAAAGTCAACCACTAGATCACAAAAAAATTCACTAGTACTGAGCCAGAGGATCCATTTGGCTGTCTGTCAAGACACTGAACAATCCTCGACTCAAGTGAAGGCCATTACTGGTGGCGACCCATGGTGGAACCCCATAACCATCAGATGGCCTCTGAGACTGAAGGCCTTCAAAAATAAAAGACTTCTTCAAATTAATTTTTCTCCTTGAATGCCACAGAATTGATTGTTTGGACTTTACAAGAGAGCACCAAACACGGGACATTGAAAGGTGGAAGAAAGTTTTATTCTATTATGAGAACCTTGATGGTCCTGATGGTTTTCATTTCCATAATGGTCTGGGGTGCTTTTTCCTTCAGTGGAACAATGGAGCTTCAGGAGGTCAAACGGCCACTGGCTATGTTCAGATGGTGCAGAGAGCATCCCTCATGACTGAGGGCCCTCATCTGTGTGGTAACGACTGGACTTTTCAACAGGACAACGCTACAGTACACAATTCCCATAGGACAAGAGACTTCTCCCAGGAGAATACCATCACTCTTTTACAAGAGTGTTCCCCTTATCTAAATCCAATTGAGAACCTCTGGGAATGACAGCAAGAGCCAACAGACCCAGACACTTTGCGGTTGTCTTCAACACTTGGAGAAATGTTCCCACTCGCCTCATGGTAACACTTGTATCGAGCATGCTGCAACAAATTTTTGCAGTGATCAACAATAACGTTGGAGCTAGTCATTATGAGTTCATGTTTGGAAATTTGATTTCTGTTTTGGTGAGGTTTACAGGTTTTTTGGAGGTTCTAAACTTTTGATCAGTTGTAAAACAAGCCTGTTTGAGTTTAAGCGTTGCTTTCAATAAATGTTTTGTTTCATTCCCATTTCTTCTTGTTGCTTGTTGAAGCTCTACTTGGAACCTTTTTAAGATCCAACCATGCAAAATGTGATTTTTTTTGCCATTCTTCAAGTAGTCTTAAACTTTTGATTGGGACTGTATTATTGCCTGACTCAAACTCCTGATAAGGTTATCTTATATAAACATCAGATTTTAACCATGATACATACTGCATCCATGACATGCATCTTAAAAATCTCACATTAAATCCTCATACCCCCCCCCCCCTTTTTTTTAAACATTTCAGTCTTGCAAGAGGAGAACACCCAAGTGAAGTATGCCATGCTAGAGAAAGGTAAACTTTTTGAGTCATTTATATTTTGTGGGGGTTTTCAAGAAATAAATGAGTACATAAATAATGGCATTTGGGAGAACAGCATTTCAGTTTTCAGGCTTTGTCTTATTTTGTTTTGTTTTTTTTACATATATATATTCATGCTGTCAAAATTAACGTGTTAATGCAAATTAATCCACCAGCACAGTCAACACGATTAAAATTTTTAACACAATTAACGCATCTGCAGTGTAGAGTTACCATCGCACATGAGCAAATGGGCAGTTGATCTGATGGGCAGCTGAATCAATCAACTCAATATGGAAGATGATAAATGTTTCGATGGGAGATTTGAGAATTAAAAAAATAACAAGACGGAACAGTCGACTGACATAAAGTATTATGCACATTGTGCAAGAAGGAATTTTCTTTTCACCGAAGCACTTCCAGCTTAAAATATCACATTGATGCAAAGCATACGTTAGTCGGGGGTGCTGCTAAGACTTTGGCTAACGCATCACCCAGCATGCGACAAACCACTCACGGAGCATCGAGGGCTCAGTAATTCCACATCGGACATACTGACTAACAAAATTGACAAGCGGATTGCAACAAACTGCAGACCTGTTAACCCTTTAAGACCTACCATAGAACCAAGTCCGCCAGAGCTTATATTATATTTTTACCTGCTGTGGAGCCATTTTTGGGAGCATTTCAAGTTGCTATACATCAATACAACCATTATAGCCCAGATTTTAATAATATGTATTCATTAAGTGCATAGTAATTACATAAATTGCAAAAAAGTGCAATAAACTACAAAAAAAATTGAAAATCGTTTTTGCTTTTTTAACATATATTTGTAGTTAGAGAAATTTAAGAGGCTTATCCCTCAAAACTGTAAATACAAAAAAGTTGCACAAAATAGTTTCCCACCACAGGAAATTTATTTTGAGTGTCTTCATAGTTTTATTTTTGAAATACACCAATTTTTATACACACAGAAAGTCATAAAGTCAAAGATAACTTTTAAAAAGACCAGTATAGGCCCTGAGGCCCTGATGGTAAAAAAGACTACATTTCCGCGAAAATGACGTCACTTCCGGTTTCGGGCAGGTAATGGCGGAAATGCAAAATTTCGCGCTGACGTCTATTCCAACGTAGGAAGTGTTATGAACAGCTGATCGGACAGGCACAGCGTGTTTCTGGAATATTATGTTTTTGTTCCTGCAAGCGCTTTTTATGCAGTTTTTGCAAAGCTTTATGTGGAAGGAAACCGTGACCTAGGACAAGCTGATGGTATAAGATGTAAGTACAACTCCTCCGGTTTCATATGCAAAAAAAATTTTTGCGCTAGCTTACGTGGTTGCAGAGCTACCGGGATTTAAAAATAGTTACGCAAAACAGAGCGTGCCCGCTCCGATCGGCTGTAAAGGGTTAATATCGTTGAGAACATGTGCTGTACACAGCTTTGGTTCCTCATTTCAAGGACTTGAAGTGCCTCCCAAAGAGTGACAGAGAGAGAGTGGATAAATGTTTACAGAGTTTTTGTTAACATGAATGTTCAAGATGTTCAATAAATATGTTAAGTGCATACATTTTGAAATGCAATTAATATAGAATAAAGATTAATTATATTTAATCACAATTAATCAAAATTACTCCACAGTAACCCTGTGATGAAGCTGAGTAAACATTTTCATTGTTTGACAGCACTAATATATGTAATATATTAGTGTATACTTACCTATTATTATATAGGTTTTTTACAACGTTGTATTTCACAGGAAAGAACCTGTGTTTAAAGACTGAAGAAAACTATTCAAATTATCTTTGAATTTAAGCATACAGTCTTTGTGTATATTCTGCATTTACCTTATTATATTGCATAAATGTCAGTTACAATCTTAAATATAAAACTGAAAAAATGTAATTGCAGTCAGGCTATTGATCAAGTAATTGCAATTAATCACAATTAATTACAGAAAATTGTGAGATTAATTAGTTAATTTTTTTAAATCTATTGACAACACTAATATATATGTATAGATATATGCATTTTGAATTTGATGCATTTGTTTCCAACACAGAACTGAAAGTGTCCACAACAGACATCAATCTATGTTTTCAAGAAGAGACTGCCATCTATTCTTCAGTGAACTGAGGCTCATTCATCCATCCCATTCTCTTACGACCTAAACCCTGGGCAGGTCACCAGGTCATGGCTAATACAGAGCGAAAGGCAACCATTCAGACTCACATTCACACCTATGAGCAGTTTAGAATCATCATTTAACCTGACCCTATTAACCGGCTGACTGACTGAGGCTCATACATACTTTACTTGCTGGACTTATGTTAATAACATTAACAGTTATTATCCTAAAACCATAGCTTTTTTCTTGTTTTATTTTTTTCGTTTTACATTTTTCTTCTCTTGAATGGCATATCTAAGTTCTTCTTGTTCCTCTTGTTCTTATTGGTCTCTGTCTGGTTGACATTGTTAGTATCAATTAAACCACAGTGTGTAATCTGCCTGGTCTGTTACCACGTCTGAAGATGCTTGTCAGGGGGCTGGGTCTGTAAACTCGATATAACCTTATATTAAGTATGAGGTTACCCAATATACTTAAATCTTAAAGATTTCAATCAGTCAGAATAACAATGCAAACTGAAATGCCACTGTGTTTGAAAGGTAGTATGATACTGGTTTGATAAAAAGCTATATTTTGAATATATTTAAACCCACGTCTCAAGTTCTAAAAAACCTGAAACCCAGAAATATCATGAAAAAAACCCATGGAATTATATTTAGTTTGCATCATAAAAGTTATTGTGCCGAGAGTGCTCAATCAGCACCTGGGTTCCTCAGCCATAACTCATGTACCCTTTTCCTTCCAGAGATGCAGCAAATTCACTTCTCATCTTCACTGAGTTCTGAGATGAGAGAATTATTGTAAAAGCAAGAATTTCAGATTTATGCTGTGTGGTTAAGGTAGTGGGTGTGCTTCAATAAGAAACATTTTTATGTTTGTCGTGTGATTCTCAGCTAAGCACAGTAACCTGTTTGGTTGTAAACTGTTTGGATGTGTTTGGGAAAAATACTATTATATTGAAAAATACTATAATACTGACTGCAAACACGTTGTGTGGCTGCTGATTCCACTGCTCGGTACACCTGATTAGGAGGAAAAATCAGGAGTGTTTAACTCAAAGCTTTTGGTCAGATGACTCAATCAGTCACTGATAAAATGCTCTAAAAATTCTAGGATATAGCTCAGAGATAGATTTTCCTATTTCACTACAGCAAGCCACAGTAATGAGAAACTATACACTGATAAAGTCACCGAGAGTGGAAGTGAACACTATGTACAGGGGTGCACATAAGTGGTCCGCAGGTGCGAATTCGCTGTCAAAATAAAAGACGCGGACCAGATAAGAAGTTGGAATGCGCTTTTGCATACACAGGGAGTTCTGGAGGAGGACAGACATTTGTTCAGAACTCTTAAAGATGTTGAAGAAGCAAGCTCCGTAAGCAAGTACTTTGGTGTTCCTCCACCGCAAAAGAAGCAAGTATTCCCGAAAATTCCGAGAATACGCGCTTCTGTTATTATCTCACTTATTATCTCACAAATATAACCCATTCCCATAAGTGGTACATTAAGGGTTTTTTAAATGTGTTTATGAAATTGACATTATCTGGCTATGTAATTTTTAAGAATGTCAGCTTTTCTGTAAATATCTCTTGCTTCAGTCATTGTAATTTTAAAACGCAGCAATAATAAAGGAAAAAGAAAAAAGTAATTGCTGGGTTTTTTGTTTTGTTTTGTTAGCAATTATTATAGTTTAACCTCCTAGGATCTGACGTCCACATATGTAGACATCACATTTTGGGTTGTCTAGACCAAAATACTAAATTTTGCTCTATAAGGGCCTGATATCCACTTACAAGGACATTATACTGCCACTGTCCTATCAAAATTTAAAGCCAATCTCCTCATCTGTGGCTCTCATTGTTCTCAGAAACAAAAATCAGGTAAAAAATGAAAAACAAATCTGGTAATTCTTTATTTGTACATTCATCAGGGCCCAATCAGCCCAAATAGCAAAGAAAATTTAAAATGCATACTATGAAAGAGTTTGAGTCTTAGGAGGTTAAGGTTTTATTGAACACTGAAGTCACAGGGTGGTGGTTGGAGTGGACTGCGCTGAAATTTACTGACAATTTATTCCTATTGATCCCTCAAAGACCAGGATTTCAGTAAGTGCAAAATTATAGAAACCACTTGGAGAGCCGAAGATGTTTCAGTTCCAAAAAAACCAACAATAAAGTTTTACTGTTATTTCTTCAAGTTCAGACAAAAAGATGTGCTCTTTCTAATATCATATATATATATATATATATATATATATATATGATATCCATGATAAAAATATGTTTCTGTGGTAAAAAAGTAACTTCTGCCGTTTGTTACACATCCATACAAATTTACTAGCGTCAATAATTTATAAATGTTTTTCTAACACAGTTTCAAAGTGTGTGAGCAAGTCAAGCAGTTGACCTAAATTGAAGACCTTCTCCTCACACACACATACCGCCTCTATTTGTTTCAGTCTCAGTGACATTAGTGTCAGTTAAACCATTTTGTCTTACCGGCTCGATTTTTTAACATGTCTGAAGATGCTGTGCATATGTACACTGCTGCAGCTTCTTTTTAAATACATTCACTGTGGTTATCTACCCACAGTGCACTGCTTGATGTTCCATTAACATATTAAACCACTGTCATTGGCCTAAAATACACTCTGCTGAATGCCGCATTGTATTTCTGAAACCCACACACAAATTAAGTTCAACCCAAGTTATATAACACATCAACTGACACTATACCTGAAATGTATCTTATTACAGTTCGCTTAACCCTTTAAGACCTACCATAGAACCAAGTCCGCCAGAGCTTATATTATATTTTTACATGCTGTAGTGCCATTTTTGGGAGCATTTCAAGTTGCTATACATCAGTACAACCATTATAGCCCAAATTTTAATAATATGTCTGCATTAAGTGCATAGTAATTACATACATTGCAAAAAAGTGCAAAAAACTACAAACAAATTTAAAATCGTTTTTGTTTTATTTAACATATATTTCTAGTTAGAGAAATTTAATAGGCTTATCCCTCAAAACTGTAAATACAAAAAAGTTGCACAAAATAGTTTCCCACCACAGGAAATTTATTTTGAGTGTTTTCATAGTTTTATTTTTGAAATACACCAATTTTTATCCACTGCAGGAAAAACGAAAATAAATATTATACTGCAAATTTGCAAAAAAACAGCATATGCATCAAAATAAACTATTTCCAGCAGTGCAATATGAGTCCTAAGCATCCCAGAAACGACACAGAAAGTCATAAAGTCAAACATAACTTTTAAAAACTCCAGTATAGGCTCATAAGGCCCTGATGGTAAAAAACTACATTTCCGCAAAATGACGTCACTTCCGGTTTCGGGCTGGACATGCCGCTGACGGACGTAGGAAGTGTTACAAACAGCTGATCGGATCGGCAAAGCGTGTTTCTGGAATATTATGTTTTTGTTGCTGCAAGTGCTTTTTATGCAGTTTTTGCAAAGCTTTATGTGGAAGGAAACTGTGACTTAAGACAAGCTGATGGCATAAGATGTAAGTACAACTCCTCTGGTTTCATATGCAAAAAAAATTATTGCGCTAGCTTACGTGGTTGCAGTGCTACCGGGATTTAAAAATAATTACGCAAAACAGAATGTGCCCGCTTTAAAGGGTTAAATGGTACACTCAAATCACCTTTGTCCTATAGGTCATTGTCAGTGTCTCATTTTGAGTGGAGGTTTTTCTTCTCTAAGTTGAGTTACCACTGCCAGTCTCCTTATGATCCTAACTGAACCCAACAAGAGTAGATTCCAGATGTTAATTTTTATTTAACTTTAGATGACAGATTACTGGGGATTTGATTAATTCTGTCTACTCTGTTAAAAAGCTTGACAAAACAATTTTTAATTACAGTAATTAAAAATAATAAGCTAATGTATACACAGTTTTCAGGGCCATTACTGAGGTATCTTTAAGCTTTTTCTGATGCAACAGGCACATCTACCTCAACTGACATAACTGGTGCTAAGGAAACATTGTCTAAAATTTTAGTCATTTACTCCCTAAAGGCTACCATAAATGAGGACTTTACTTAGGCCCCACAGGCTTCTACATCTTCTTCTGGCATGTCTGCAGAAGTCTTCATTTCACGTCTTTTATGCTGTCTTCCTTTTCTCTCCCCAACCAGTTGTGGAGGATGGCTGCCAATCCCTGAGCCTGGTTCTCCTGGAGATTTCTTCCTGTTAAAAGGGATTTCTTCCTTCCCACTGTTGCCAAAGTGCTTGCTCATAGGGGTCATATGATTGTTGAGTTTTTCTCTGAATTGAATCTAGTTATGAGCTGTGCATGTAATTTGGTGGTTGTGCTGGAAGTTGGGGTTACATAAGAAGTCTTTTTTAGGCCCACCAAAATCTTAGGGCCGCCCCTGGACAGCCCATCAATAGGGTTCAAGAGTGTGTTGTTACCAGGGTTTTAGACACTGATGTTGACAACAGCACTGCTATAAAGGTGGTGTTGCGTTTAGCAGTTTCACCCCAGTTCTTTTTATTACTCAGCCCTCCAGAGATGACACCGGGACTAAGAAGTTATTTCACAAAACCTTTATTCATCTTCAATCACTCATGCACCTTCTAGAAGGGAGAGTTACATGGCCCGGCAATTCCTCTGCAAATCTCAATTTCTTTGTCTGTTAAAACCAATTTTATAGAAGCAACCCCCCAACGTAAAACCCACATGGTGTATTGTAAACCCAAAATGCTGTGTTTGTGTATGTATGTATATGCGAGCACGTGAGTGGCTGGGTGTGTGTGTGCATGTGAGTGAATGTGTGTTTGTGTCTCTGTGTATGTGAATTCCTGCCAGGCAAAAAAGCCATCTCTACATGCCCAAGCTACACCAAAGTCCTCTACAAAACATAGTTAACAGATTACAAGGACTGAGACCCCCACTCTACTTCCATTTGGCAGTTTCCACTGGGCATTGGCCTCTTGTTGTCTTACTTTTACAGCTAAGCATGAGGGAGGGTCTCCTGCAAACCTGCTTCTGTTGTGACAGTTATGAGCATTTATTACATCCAGGGACAAGGGTAACAGACTTCTTCTCTCATTCCTATCTGTTCCATACAGTCCTAGCATCCCCCAACTGTGGCTTCCTATTTCTTTTTATGACAGGCAGACCCCCAGTGTTAATGAATTCCTCTCCCTCTACACAATTATACACACACTCAGGCCTATAGCTAAACCAACCTAAAACACACAGACATTCACAAATCATTTCCTATTCCTCTGATCTACAGCTGGACCCTTTCAACTCAGCAAACTTAAGCACTTTGTATTCTAATCATTGTTTTCTTGTACTCACACTGGCAAAATAAAAAAAAAAGATTCTGATTTGATTGTTCTTTGTACTGTGGATCACTCCAAGCAGTAAAAATCATAGGGATTTGTAATTATTTAACAGAAGTAGGAACACAAAAATGGATGTGTGCTAGCTGTGTGACTCTGGCTCAGTGGATTGGAGATGGCAGCCCTAACATAGAACTCTATGTAACCAACCTGAGGTTGTACTAAAGCCCAAACTGAATATATACTACTATAACATAAAAGCTGTTATAGCTGGTCTAGTTCTCAAGAAATAATGCATACTGATCATGAAAGCCAAAAGTAATGAATAGAAATCACAGTTTTATTTTGTTATTTACGCTCTTTGCTGAGCAATTGTAATGTCTGATTAAAAGGTTTTAGATATACTATGAAACAAAGAAGGACTATCAATGCACCTTAACAAATAAATCTCAGTAGTACACCCAACCATGTGACAAGCATTTCTAGTTTGTGCAATGCAATTAAGCAATTGAAAACAGGCAATAAATCCCTGTGCAGTGTATGCATCACTGGACTTTGAGTGATCAAAGTCCAGTGATGAGGCCTTGAGTTGTTTACAATACCCAGAAATAAAATACTCTCAGGCACAACCTCAAAATAAATTAATAATTTCTTCATGCACAAAAAATGTAGACGGTCGGAAGACCTGCCTTATATTATATATATTATTATAATTTGATTTTGTTACAAAGAAAACTCAGTGGAGCTTCAGTAACTGTAAAAATTGAAGTTTCAATTTCAAAAACATCTTTCAAACACAAAGATACGGTGATCTTTAGTACATTATCAACTATTTAGCCACTATTGAAAGTAGAGTATCTATATTCTGTAGCAGCCGGTCTACATGGTTCCTTGATTTTTCATATTCTCTCTGCTGCTCATCTAGTTTCCATGTGACTTTTAGCAGATCTTCTTTTTCTTTCAGCAACCCAGGTGTATTCTCTACTTGTTGAAGATTCATTTTGTTCTCCTTTTTCTTTTCTTCATTCCTTTTAAGATGCTGTGTAAGTTGATCTCTGTGTTCCTCAAGCTCCACCTGTTGTTTCTTCAGGGTATGAATCACTGCATTTTTCTCCTCCAAAGCTATCATTGATCCAAAACAGAAACATGTTAAAACACTGTAGTAAATAAGTGTAGCAAAAAAATTGGTGTTAATTTAAACAAAATTACAATTTGAAGATATAATTCAGTATATGATGTTCATTTTTGTTGGCCTTTATTTAACTTTTATTTGATAGACAGTGAAGAAAGAACAGGAAAGCGGGGCAAGAGAGACAAGGAGGAAGACATGTGGCAAAGGGCCGCGGGTCAGACTCAAAGCCAGGCACGCGGTCGCCTGCTCAACAAACTGAGCTAAACCTATATGATGTTTCATTTTTGAGAGTTCAGACAAAAGACAGCAATATACATTAATTAGCCTAAGAGGATTTCACTTTTGGAAGCAATACGTCAGAAAAAGAATGCACACATTGGATTTATAATACCTGAAAGAAATAAAAATAAAATAATGAGCATTTTCATGTCATTATGTAAAGCTTTGATTCTTGAGGCCAATCTTCAATATTTTGACCACAAGTATTCTGTATGTAACTGCCACATTGATATCCTTAATCAATCTGCTCTCTGTTTTGAACCTGGAGATATTTTACCTCATCACATACATCAAGATTGGTATTAGATTTAAAGTCATAATGTTTTAGAGACATGACCTTTTAAATGCAGGTTATGACATCAGTCTTAGTGATATTATATTTGATATCATATTCTATAATGCATAATAAATCTATAGAGCAGAACTAAATCAGTCATGCGACCAATATTAGAAGCTTTTGGCTGGTGAGGCAACCAAATTATGGATTGAAAAAAAAAACTGTCCTCACATCCATTGTCGGGCATTCCTGGTGAACATGTCCTGACTGCCTGCACCTCAGAAACACTTGTTGCTGGACCACCGCAACCTGTGTAGAGACAGCAGATGGAAAGGTGTTAGTGGGTGAACTCAGCCACTGCTCTGCAGCAGGCATGTCCTTGTCTAACACAATTATCAATATGCGTTCTAAATGGGGGTGAGAGACTATTACCCCAACAAAGAGAATAAATAGAAATATGATCAGGCTGTTTAATCATACTGCAAATCTTTCCATATATAAAAGTGCTTGAACTCACGTGGAGACACTCTTGTGTCTTCATTTTGTCCTGCATCCGCAGAAGACGGTAAACAATTCTCTGTTGATTCCACTGATTCTGAAATGAATGTGTGATGCATCAGTACTGGTAAAGTCTTGAGCAGCCCCTCATTTTTTTTGGTTTACTTGAAATGAGCCAGACTTTTGTGCAACTTTTCAAAGTAGTTTTGATCAATACTTCTCCAGACTTTTTAAAGGTCTTTCGAAGTATTTCTATGGACACTAGTGATGTGCGGATCGATCCTGAAATATCGATTCCTACCAATCATTTATGTTCTAGAATTGATTCTCACATTAAAATATCGATATTTTAGTAATTTAGGGTAAATTTGTAGTTTATCATTAACAGGAACACAGTGGAAAGAAACTATAACATTCGGATTGTCTACATTCAAAGGAACTACTTCCTCTTCCGCCTTCGATAGTCATGTGCGAAATACGGCTGTATAAATGTCTCGTAGCCCCTTGGCGTGCGCACTCACAACAATGGCTGAGCGTAATTGTGCGGATGTATTTTACCTCCAAAAACAGCTGAGACGTGGTTTGCAATAAATGTGGCAAAAAAGTGCTCCAAGAGTGAGGTTTTGTGGCCATACTTGCCAACCTTGAGACCTCAGAATTAGGGAGACATTCAAAAGGGCTGTTTGGGGGGATAAATATATTTTACAGAGTTTATTTATCGGATAAAATACGTTAAATGTCACCGTTATTATTGGCCGGCCCGGAAACAGCGGGGGTGTCCAAATTCAGAGGCTGCTTCCCCCTGAAGACCGGCCTTCGCGGTCTAAAGAAAGCCGGGTAGTACGGCACAAGCTCCCTCGGTGGAGTGAAACTCTGCCGTCTGCTCCTAGCTATCTAAAATATAACAGGACACTGACGTAAACTCTTCTGTTTAATCAGTTTTCTGTTTGACGTTTATTCAGCTGTGTGAAAACCCCGGAGGAACCCTCCCGAGGGAATAATAAAGTTTAATTTAATTTAATCTAATCTAATAACTTTAATATCAGCCAAACCGATTTACTCACGAACAAATAAAACACTGAAAAAGCCAAACAATAACATTTTTAAGTTATCAAAGTGACTTGTACATCATGTTTAACCCGAGTGGTGAAAGACCGCGGGGGTTTGAAGACGATGTGTCGGTCGGCTCAGATATTTGAAGTTTACACAACAACATTCTCACCTGAAAATATGTTAAAAGTTTTTTTGCGACCCAGAAAGAGAAATAAGAGTAATATTAAAACTAAGTAGCTGCCGTCATTGTTGGAAACTGGAATTGGCTGGGCCGTGCTATGAATTCTGCGATATGGTTTTTCAACTTTGTTGTCCGGGTGGATAATCTGGAGAAAGGTGGGATTCTCCCGGAAAAATCGGGAGGGTTGGCATGTATGGTTGTGGCAACATCACTAACCTTGTCAAATACCTCAGAGTAAATCATATCACAGAATATGACGAGCGTATGTTGAGGCGAACTGAAGAGGAGGCGAGGGACAGGTGACGTCTCTCACTGAGTCCTTTAGTGCTGCAGGCAGGCAAGGTGTTCAAATAGTGCACAACTTCAGTTTTTTTATTTCTATATGATGAACTCTGCATTATTAAGTGATAAGAACAAGAAATCTGATGTCCTGTAATCATTATGATGCTATAATTTGAGATACAATAAATAAAATCCTTTTTTGTACAAAGTATCGGTATCGGATCAGTATCGTCGATACCACCCTGAATATTACTTGGTATCGGATCGGAAAGGAAATCAGTGGTATCGCACATCACTAATGGACACTGACTATATTTTTTTAAACTCATTTTCATCTTTCAGAGGAGTTTTACCAGATGTGTGTTTGTGTGTTTAACTATTCAACCAGAACTGTGTTGTATGTACACAAAACAGACTACTTAGCAACAAACCAACTTTAAATATTATCTTTGGCTCTTTGTTACCGTCATCCAGAAACACATCTTTTTCTTTTTACATTTGTTTAATTGGAGCTATTAAAAATGCCAAAAATAACAGAGTTTGACAGGATAACATTTTATTTTTGTACCAAAAAGGTGGTTCTTATAGAGCTATTTCCCAAAAACGTTGTATAACTCAACACAGTGTGCAGTATGTTCTTAGAAAAATTTCAGAAACTGGACAGGTGGACGAGAAAGGATGTGGCAAACCTAAAAAAAAAATTCTAGAGCAGATAAACAATATCTGAAAGTGATGTCTCCACAAAATAGGAAAACCTGAGGCATACAATATATCTTGTCTTTTATTTGATAGATCTAATGTATAACAGGTCTACTGTATATAAGACCCCAGGCTATGTAGGTGCAGGCTATGTAAAGATGCCCCTGACACAGTCCAGCACATAACAGCATGCTAGCTGGCAGGGCATACATACAGTTAAGAGTTTACCCCCAAGTTAGGCAAGCGGCTCTAGCAGATCACAGGCTTCAAGCTCCCAGGCCTCTGGTAGAGGACCCAAACTTGAAGGATAGACTGCCCCACAGGGGCGAGAGGGGAATTTTATACTACACACAGACAACTACACCACTGACAACAGCTATTGGAAAGAAAACCAAGATCATTTCGCCTTTGGATTCATTAAGCCAGAATATAAATGCATATGTTAGATTTGTCATACTTGTAATAAATAAAATAGAATAAGCATAATTTCCGTGGCATTATGTTTAGCCCTTGTGAGATTCTGGAGGCCTGCTTTTCAGTATTGTGGCCGAAAGTATTCAGTATGTAGCTGCCTGCAAAATAGTAGCTGCAGCAATCTTTACTTCCCTTCTGTGTGGAGCATGTTCTCCCAGTGTTCCTGTGTATTCTCTTAGAGAACTTCAGCTTCCTCGCACATCCCAAAAACATGCAGTTCATGTTCATTTACTTTGAATGATACCCTATCAATTTAGGGATCATAATAATTAATTTGAAATTGCTTTGAAAATTTCAAAAACAGCTGTTAAACAAATGTGTCTTACCTATGTTTCTCCTGTTGTACCAAGTACAGAAAGCATATCCAATAAGACCCACACCAATTGCCACAGTACCTAAGATTAAATACAAGGCAGTTCTGGATAAATGAATCCTGGAAGAATACCAACAAAGACAAATAAACAAACACACACAAAACTGCTAACATATCTAAAAAAGTTCATGTCTTGCCCTCTCTTTCCCTCTGCTTCCCTGCCTTTCTTCTCTGCCCTGTCCAATGAAGCCATTAAAGGCCAAAATTTCAAAAAGCATTATAGTAAAGTTAAAAATTGTTGGTTTGGTATTAGTAATGCTGAAACAAAGAATATATAAAAACAGTGCTCACTGAAACAGATTGCCTGTGATTGCCTACAATTTAAAACTGACTTTAGAGTTGGCTACAACAAAATAAGAAACACAATGTATTTCTCTAGTTAGGTCTAGCTCATGTTACAGCAGAGTCAATAATCTAGAAATTTAAAAAGAGCCAAACAGATAGTAATACGAAAAAAAAAAATATGGAGGCCGTATACTACTCATCCACTAATTTACCTGATATCATGTTGTTCATCTCACTTCCAACAGCAGTAGACAGAATATGTGAACGCACCAAGGGGCTACAAACAGAAATTGTGAAAATCCAAATATATTATATAAAGTCATTAGTTTTTAATATATGAACAACTGATGAGCAATCTAATTTTCTCGAAGTCAACTTCACATTAAATGAACATAAGAGACTAAACATAAGAGACTGTTTCTTGAGAACATGACTTTTTGATATGGTTCATTATAGTCTTGTCCAGCTTCCTTAACATTTTAAAGGACACATAGCACCTAGACCGAAATATCACTGTATACATGTTTTTGGCAAGTAAGTTTTGAGCTCTCATCTTTGGCATGTTTTTAAAGACTCAACTAAACAAAAAATTATGTTTATTTTTTTCAACAGGTTTAGCCATTAAAATTTAAATAGGTTTTTGATAAGTTGTCTGTTATGTCCAAATGCAACACTGGTTCATCCCTTGAGTGAGGTGCCCTTTCTTATGCTTCACCTCATCAGTGTTAAGGAGCTTACCAAACAAACAAACAAACAAACAAAAATATTCCTCTTCAAATGCACAGGTTCACTAAACTGGACTGAAAATGTGTGGAAAAGCAGCAACTGTCCAAACAAAACCTGTGCAATATATAAATTAATTTTGGGAAAAAAATTATGGGAAAGGTAAAACATTCAGGAAAAAAATAAGCTATCATAGGCTCATTTTCTTCTGTCTTATTTCATGACCTCTTCAGTCTGCTGTATTTTCTGTCATTTTTTCGTATATTTTATCAGATGATGAAGCTCATTATTGATAAACATTTATTTAAAACAGAATAGTGATACAGTTACAGCAAAACAGCTGAAGTATATGATCTATATCAGTTTTATTAATACCACAATATTTTAATTAAAAAAGCTTTTAAAATGTCTGGTTCTGGTTAAATGTCACACCCTGACTTACTTTTCCATGCTAATAAAGAGAGAAAAAACTACCTACACATATAGCCACTTAGTTGCTCTTAGCCAGCTGACAGCCAGGAGCAACTTCTGTTAAAATCAAGAATTTCTCCTGAGGACAGCGCATGCTCTCACAGTTACCCCAATATAACACAAGTGATAATCTGCACTGCAAAACAGAGTCAACCTCTGTGATTGCATGAACCTAAATCAGCAAAACAGGCATATTTCTATATTGTCAGGTCATTCCATCCAGAGGAAAATACTTCTGCATATTTTTGAGTTAAACTTTATTATAAATTCTACATGATGTCACAAATTTTGCAATGTTTTTACATCAATTTTATTAATGAATTGCATAGTTTTAAAAACTGAATTTGAACAGCAATCTAACAGTCAGATAAAACTGTGATTTATTTGATCAAAAGACAAAAAAGTACATCAGTAGCATTCACTAAGAAAGTTTTACAGTACATGCAATCATGGGAATATCTGTCACACAATCAGCGGTAGAGTTGTTAAAACTGGTTCAAGTTTTACCCTCTCTAAACTACAAACTGCAGCCAGGTTTTAAATCATCCAGTCTTATTTTGCTTATATTCACAAACAATTCTGCTTTTAATTTCAGGGATTTTACTACTAAGAAGTTTAAAAATAATTTCAGTAAATTTCCAAATACCTGTTAAATGTGTCAAAGCTTCAGTCTCCTTTTTCAGTGTTCAACACTATAAATGTCCTCAAAGAAAATCGTTGCACTTTAACCCTGGTAAACGGCAATCAAAGCTGGGTGTGTGTTTACAGTTTTCTTGATCTTTGTCTTGTACTACTTTTACTACACACACAAACACACACACACGATTCCTTTTCAGAAAGTTAAACTGTTCCTTTACAAAAACATTAAGTGTCAAGTATACCCAACCGAAACAAGCAATGTTACAGAAAACAGGTAACAGTGAGATACATACAGAATAAAATTGAAAACAAAAAAAACATGTGACGTGATTTGCAGTGAACATCAACTCTGAGTCTGAACATTTGGATTGCGGTAATGGCATGTAATAACCTGTCATAAAATCAGTTAATATAACTCTGCTTCTACAGACACATATAACAAGCAAAATCTCAAGGGCAACAGTGGATTTCCTTGTCTTTTAAAGTGCAGATGAAATTTATGTAACTTATTAAAATAAAGGACAGAGTAGGACTAGGACTCACATAATAATGGTACAGGGGTATCCCAGTGAACTGAAAAAAAAAAGGGATTTAAACAAATCTCACAAGAAGCAATCATTAAATGATGTACCTGCCAAAATGTGGCAATAACATAAGGATTTGTAGTGACTAGTCTAACGAATGTCTTTCTCCTGGGTGTAATTAAATAACATACTGCAATACATTTAAGAATAGTGTTCTGTGTAATATGTGTAATAATTACTTTTTAATGACCCCAACACTGATCACAAAAAAGAGAGTGAATACCTCCCACAAGCACAAACATTTGACCACACAGAATATAATTCATTTGATTGAAAATGATGTCTTTGATATGCTGCTTAGAGATGGTGGTGACTCTCAAAGTGGAGACAATGAGAACTGATGAGAGAATCTAATCGAATCAATAAGTGACATCAATAATGGAATCAGAATCACAAAATTTTTATCAGTTCTCATGCCTGTTCCACATACTACCAAGACCTATGTTTGTTAAATGAATATATTGTTAAATTACCAGTATCTGTTGTTTCTTCAGATGTCAGTCATCTGATCCAATATTTAATTCAATTCAGTTCAATTTTATTTATACAAGATCAAATCACAACAACAGTCACCTCAAGGCGTTTTATATTTTAAGGCAGACCCTAAAATAATCCATACAGAGAAAAAAGAACAACAATCATATGACCTCCTATGAGTAAGCGCTTTGGCAACTGTGGGAACAAAAAACTCCCTTTTGACAGGAGGAAACCTCCAGCAGAACCCAGCTCAGGGAGGGGTGGCCATCTGCCGTGATCGGTTGAGGGGAAGGAAGACGGGAAAAAACACATGGTGTGGAAGAGAGACAGAGATTAATAACAAGTATGATTCAATGCCGAGAGGTCTATTAACACATAGTGAATGAGAAAGGTGACTGATGAAGAAAACATGAATGCATCATGTGAATCCCCCAGGATTTTACACCTGCACCTTCAGATTTTTTTCTCGTTTTATTAAGCTGCTTCTAGTTCAAATCAGTTGTGTTTTGACACTGCTTCATTTTACAGAAATTTAAGTGACAATTGATTAAACTAAGATTCTTCATTCTCTAGCAGATTAGAGGAAGTTTCTTGTTCTACAATTCTTTTTTTAAATTCCTACAGAACACCATCATCGTCTTTCTTATTTACAAGCAGTGAAGGTGTTACCTGTGAAAACAAGACATGTCAGTGAAATGCATAAATATGCAATGCTCAGCAGTAAATAATATTCCAAATAATACAATTTTACTCCACAATTAAGCAATACACCACATGAAAACATTTAAGTTGATTTACAAGAGTGTGTACCATTTCCACTGCATTTACTTAAAATTGATAATAAAATATCATCAATATAATTGTATTACATAATTGTACCTGTAAGAATAAGTGAAAATTAAAATACTAAATTATGCATAGTTGTGAAATTTAAATTAGTCAAGCTGGATATATTAAGTCCTTATATGCAAATTCAACAACCACCCTATTGATTTTTTTTCAGTGATAAAATCTTAAACTGTTTTGGACCGGCTAACATTTCTGACTGTCTGTCATGTTATGTTCCACTTCGCTCTCTTTCACTCCCAAATTGTTAGGCAGAGGGAAAATAGTTGAGGATGCAGTTTTGTTTTTTTTATTCCCCAAACTTTGAAAAGGAATTATTCAGGAAGCAAATTTCACCAATAGTTGTAAGAAACTCCTAATGACACATTTCCTTGCTTTTCTATTTAAACTTTGTTTTTAATTAATATTGATAGAGTTATTCCAACTTAATGCACTCTAGCTGGACTAACAGTTGAGTCCAACTCAATTTAACCCTTTAAAACCGGTCAGAGCGGGCACGCTCCATGTTGCGTAACTATTTTTAAATCCCGGGAGCACTGCACTTAATTCAATACAAAATACTACATAGAATGCACTATACAGGTCATTGGATGTTCAAGATGGGCTTTACGTCTACCAAGATAGGCTAAGAACTTTGGGTCTGAATCACCCATGTTCTTCACTGAACAACTTTATAGTTCTGTGTCACCCTATTAACTGTGTTGATCCAACCCATGCAAATTACTTTAGTCCAAAACAAATACTTAATGCTAATTGAAGTTTGAAGAAAATAATTACATTAAGGTATAATTTAAGATTTTTTTTTCAAACTCAGTGAATGAAAACTAATGAAATGCATTATAGTAAATAAGTATCACACAAAGTATCACACAAGAAAACCTTTAACTATATTGACCAAACAGAAATCTACGCCTGTCTACAACTGTTATGTCCCTGGCCATAATCATTTTGGTGGCTGTTTCTTTGTCTGCGTCTTTAAGTCTTTGCAGGTCCCAGAGTGGATTAGCTGACGGCTGCTGATTGATCCCCTGGTCATGTGGTCTCATTCAAAATCCCTCACCAGCAGTTGTCCCGGGGCAGCCACTGACAGCAGCAGCAGACCTGACCCTGGCCTCCAAAACCTGTGACATTTGTGCCTGTGACTTTTGCGACTTTCTGAGTTCTGTATATAGTGTGTACATTAGTTTTCATTGTAAATAGCACATTGTAAATAGCACTGGAACAGAAGGGGTGAGCTGCCTTATTGTGTTCCCTTGCACTGTTTTCTTCTGTTTATCTCAGTTAGGGAGTTAGGTGCAGCGCTTGTCTTTCGTTTGGTTTTTGATTTCACATAGGGTTTTAGATAGCACCTCCTTCTGACTTAGCTTGTTTTGTTTGGTTTTTTGGCCTTTGTTCACCCCGGAGCTTCATTTTGCATTGTACAGGGTGGGCCATTTATATGGATACACCGTAATAACATGGGAATGGTTGGTGATATTAAAGTCCTGTTTGTGGCACATTAGTATATGTGAGGGGGCAAACTCCTCAAGATGGGTGGTGACCATTTAGAAGTCGGCCATCTTGGATACAACTTTTGTTTTTTCTGTTTCCCCCTCTGGGGGCGAGGGTACCTGGACCCGGGGTGTAGAGTATGTTTGGGGAGTGTGATTGTGTGTACATGTCCATTTATGTCAGTCCTTACGTTGGGTGAGTGCTGAGTGTTTGTATATGTGTGCATGAGGGTGGGAACGCATGTTTGTGTCTGTGTGTGCCTTTTTGTCTGTGTCTATATGTCAGGTCGGGTCTTAGACTCCACCTCTCTGGGAACTCCCAGGCCCTCCAAGGCCTATCTCCCCTCACCACACTCCCTGCCGGTGACTGATGGCCTCAGGGGTCGGTGCGTTGGTGGTTCTTGGTGTCCGGGGCTGGGCACTCAGGTATGTACCGGCTCACTCCCGGTGGCTACCTGGCGGGGCCTGGCGCCTGTTGCCCGGTCAGGCCTCCTCCGGGGTGCGGGGGGCCCTCGGGCCTCCGGCCCCTGGGCTTGCAGCTCAGTTCACTCTGGCACAGCTGGCGGCCGGCAGAGCCGGCGGGCACGCCGGTGCAGCCCCCTCTAGCTTCTGCTCGGTGGCTACTGGGTGACGCCTCGTCTGGGGATCCTCAGCCCTTCCCATGTAGGGTGGCACGAATGCCCCTCCGGTGGTCCTCCTTGGGCTCTCGCACTCTTGGGCCTCTGGATGTCTGGGGCCTTGATCTCCTCCATGCCTGCTTCATGCCCTGGGGGACGGGGCTATGGCTCGCTACGTCCTCTTGCAGACCATTACATGTGGAAACCATTTGAATACAAGCGCGCTGATCCACACAGGTGTGCACACGGGTGTTCACTGCTCGTAGACTTAAATTACACCTTTCTTGGCTGCTACTTCAAAGCACATTGTGCGCTGTCGGTCCTGCGTGCTGCACAACAACATTGAATTTTTAGTATTTACTGCTGTTTACACTTAGCTAGATTAATGCGATGGTGTTGTGTTTAGTATGTTGCTTTGGGTTTTTTTTTTGCTTGTTTTCTATTCTTCTCTCAACAGGTGATCCAGGAGATTTTTTTTCTCCCCCCCTTTCTCACTGTCCCTCTCCCCTTCTGTTTTTCTTTTCCTTCCTCTTGCTCTCTCCCTTTCCTATCCCTCACTCATGTCTGTCCCGTCTGTAACATCTGAAAATAAAATATAATAAATAATAAAAACAAAGGTCGATCAAATGGACCAATACGTTATTCTTTCATGAGTTATTTACAAGTTTCTCTTTGTTCACAGCCATTGACATGTCGAAGAGTTTAACACGTGAGGAGCCGATCGAAATTGTGTTGATATCTGGTGAACGCAGTAACCGGGTCATTGCAACAGATTTCAATGCAAGACACCCTACGAGACCACCCATCTCCCATGTTACAGTTGCTTGCTAAGTTTCGTGAAACTGGTTCAGTGTTGGATTTGCCAAAATGTGGACGCAAGAAAACTGTCACTAATGAAGAAACATCAGTGGCTGTCCTAGCTTCATTCAGCAAGAGCCCACAGCGTAGCACTCGCCGCATGTCACTGGAGAGTGGCATTAGTCAAACATCCCTTCGGCGGATATTAGCTACTCACAAATGGCACCCTTACAAACTCCAGCTACTGCAGCATCTCAATGAGGATGACCCAGATCGGCGCACAGAATTTGCAGAATGGGCAAAACAAAAATTGGAACAGGACCCTCAGTTCCCGCAGAAGATTTTGTTCAGTGATGAGGCAAACTTTTATGTGAATGGTGAAGTTAACAAACAAAACTACCGCTATTGGTCTGACACTAATCCACATTGGATGGATCCCTCCAAGACTGTTGGAACAAGAAAAGCGATGGTTTGGTGTGGTATATGGGGTACAACGATAGTGGGTCCATTCTTCATCAGACTTTTATCTTTGGGGTCATCTGAAGGCAATTGTCTATGGTGTGAAGATACGAGATGTGCAGCATCTGAAACTACGGATACTGGATGTCTGTGCTGGCATTTCTCCTGCGGTGTTGCTATCAGTGTGTGAAGAGTGGGAGAAGAGGGTTGCATTGACAATCCAACACAATGGGCAGCACATTGAACACATTTTATAAGTGGTCAGAAACTTGTAAATAACTGATGAAAGAATAACGTTACGTTGAAACCAAGCACACCATTGTTTTTCTTGTGACATTACCAATAAGTTTGATGTGTCACATGGCCCTCTTCCTATTGAAAAAACAAAAGTTGTATCCAAGATGGCCGACTTCTAAATGGCCACCATGGTCACCACCCATGTTGAGGAGTTTCCCCCCTCACATATACTAATGTGCCACAAACAGGACTTTAATATCACCAACCATTCCCATGTTATTACGGTGTATCCATATAAATGGCCCACCCTGTAGAAAAATAAACCACCGTTCACTACGAAATCGGTTTTCCCTCTGTGTATGGTTTTGGGGACCAGAGCGGGGCAATCTTTTCAAACTTATGTTGCGTTCCTGTACCCCTAGACTGGGGCATAACAACAACTGCATGGCATGCATTTTTAATTTCTCTTTGCTATTTGGGATGATTGGGACCTGATGAATGTAAAAACAAAAAATTACATGATTTTTTTTAACCTGATTTTTGTTCCTGAGAAAAATGAGATCCACATATGAGGAATTTTGTTTTAAATTTCGATAGAACAGTGGCAGTATAACGTCCTCGTACGTGGAAATCAGGCCCTTGTAGAGCAAATAGTATTTTGATCTAAAACAAACAGTGTTGTCTGTTTGTGAGTTAGAAAAACAAGCACAAAAACAAAGTCCAGTTGCGATATATACTGATAATAACAGCCAAAACAAGTCAGAAGTAGAATTCACAACCATTTTTATTTTATTTCTTGACACTCCTTACTGAATCATTATAATGTGTGATTACAATGATTTAGATACAAAACTGTCACGGCTGGGGCAGCAGTCGTGTGGTGGAGTGAATGAGGACCCAAGTTGCAGACAGCGGTGGAGATGCAAGTGAGGTTTATTTCCAGTGCTCAAAAACAAAAGTGAGGGCAGAACTGAACAAAAACCTAAACTGGGAGTAACTAATAAACAAACCTGAAAACATAAGGACACCGGAAGACACACAGAAATGGCACGGAGAAAGAAGGGCAGAGAGACATGGAAAAACACTGAGTGACACAGACGAACCGACGAGGAACACAGGCAGGCACACACTGTGGTCGTGTCCAAATTCATGGGCTGCATCCTCCGGCCTTCGCGGTCTACGTGGGCCGGGTCCTCAGAAGGTCGGGTAGGCCGGAAGTAAAGGCTGGGGAAATTGGACAGTCTAGCCTTCTGATTAGCGTCACCGCTGTCTCGGTGGAGTTTAATAAACTCGGCCGTCTGCTCCTTGCTATCTAAAATATAACAGGACACTGGAGTAAATTCTCGACCGTCTCATACTTCTGTTTAATCAGTTTTCTATTTGACGTTTAGTCAGCTGTGTAAAAACCAAGGAGGAACCCACCCGGGGGATTAATAAAGTTTTATTTTATCTAATCTAATCAAATAACTTTAATCTCAGCCAAACCGATTTACTCACGAACAAACAAAACACTGAAAAAAGCCCAACAATGACATTATTGATGTCAAAGAACAAACACAAAATCAGAATAAGCTAGAAAATAATAACAATAAACTCAAAACGCTGGGTCACTGACCCAGGATGACAGAAACTATGAAGGACTATCAATACAACTTAACAAATAAGTCTCAGTCATACACCCAAGCATCATTTCAAGTTTGTACAAATGCAATTGACTGAGTTAAGACAAGTAATCAGCACCTGTGCACTATGTACAGTACTAAGCTGGCACAGCATTGACAGCTTGGACTTTTTATTGAGTTGTTTACAATAGCCAGACGTAAAGTACGACTGTGTGACTCTTAGACACAATCTCAACATAAATTTACTCTTTTTCATGCACAGAAATCGTAGACGATTGTAAGACCTGCCTTATGTTGCAGTTAACTATTAATTGTATTATTTAATTTTGTTAAAAAGAAAAGCTTCATTTGAGCTTCATTAACTGAGAAAGGAGAATTTCGTGATTAAGAACATCTTCCAAACACAGAGGTCAATTTGATCTTTGTAGTACATTATCAACTACTTACACTATTGTAAGTAGAGTATGTGTTGTCTGTAGTAGCTGGTCCACATGGAGCACAAAATTTTCATATTCTCTCTGCTGGTCATCTAGTTTTGATTTGACATTTAATAGGTCTATTTTTTCTGATGTGTCATCTACTTGTTGAAGCTTCTTCTTGTTCTCATTTTTCTCTGCCTCTATCCTTTTGAGCTGCTGTGTAAGTTGATCTCTGTGTTCCTCAAGCTCCTCCTTTTGTTCCTTCAGGGTACGAATCGCTGCATTTTTCTTTTCCAAGCCTATCATCGATCCAAAACAGAAACATGGTTTTTTTAAAAAACACAGACACCAAGATTATTTTGAAGAAAGTAATTAATGAAAGTATGATTCAATATGTAATACTTTTTGTTTTTACAAACCCAGGGAAAGAAAACTCATGAAAGGCATTATAGCAATTAAATATCACACCAAGGTAAAACAGGAAAAGCTAGAAACAAATTTACTATACAGACAACTACATCTGTCTACAACTGCAATTGGAAACATGTTGTAATAAACCTTCTTTATTAAATGTAAGATACCTTCACTTTTGGAGTCATTAAAGTGGGAAATGAATGCATATGAAAGACTTATCAACGTAGCATTTTCACAGCATTATCTTAAGACATTCTAAGAATCTCTGTATCTGTTTGTCTAGATTTTATCCACAAGTACTCAATATCTAGTTGCCTCCAATGTGTATCAGAAACAGATTTATCTTCATTCCGTTCTTCTCTGCTGTGTAATAACATGCACCACACAATGACTGCATAACATATGTCAAGATTATTGTTGGACATTTTAAAATTAGTAACTTAGAGACATGTTTTGTTTGGTGCCACAAACTATGGTAGCAATCTTTGTGGTATTGTGGAGGTAAGCATCGACGACACAGAGCTCTCAGTTCTCACTCCTTCTTTATTCCTCTCCAACATCAACTGCACATATCGCGCCACAAAACACAGGAACACACTTCCTTAACACTGGGTGTAAGTGGAGCCCTCTAGTGGTCCACCACAGTATAATATTTTATATCATGTTCCATAACATACACACACAGACACACATAGATATAGCTGACCTGGGTCAGTCATGCACCCAGTATTATAAGCTTTCAACAGCTGGGGCACTTGGAATAAAAATAATTGGTGAAAAAAATTCCCCTTGTGTGATACAAGCACTAATATATTTCCAAATGAGGCTCAGACACTTTTACCCTATAACAAAGAAATTATAAAAAAAAATTAAGAAAAAAATCAGTTAATTTACTAATGCTGCCTTATTTTTGACTCATCTCCAAGAAGAAGCGTATTAAAAGAAACAGTTAACATTAATTTTAAAATAATTTGACATAAAATTATGCAATTTGTTAAATATTAACAAACTGTATTGGAAAGTTTTCTGTGTATAACACAGGTTTTACTCACATGGAAGTGCCTTTGTGTCTTCATCTTGTGGCATTCTGTCTTTGCTGGATCAGATTCCCCTGATTCTGAAATGTAAGTTATATGTACTTGTTATAAAGAAACTGAATATGAAAATGCAACATGTACAAATGGACTGGAAACCTGTGGACCTTTACATTTACAAAGTCTCAGTGACATTGGTGATGTCGATACAGAGTAAGGAAACGCTAAAAAGACAATACCTACCCCAATACCTACCTACCATCATTTGTGTACTGGGTTTTAAGGGATGATGTTACCAGCAATTTAAAGGTAATTCGCTCTAGTATAAGTACCAACATTTTTTCTTTGTAGGTAGGTATGCAAATAATTGCCACCGTGTCATGGTGGAGGGATTTAAATGTCTCTGTGATACCCACAACAACAGGGGCTATGTTGTCATGGCTTTTGCCTATGGTATGGTGTCTCAAGGCAAATTAATCCCAGTTGTGGGGCCCGGCAAAGAACGAAAATGAGCAAAATGAATAAAAAAAAAAAATCTACAAATTAGTTCAACCTGTCTGGGACAGGGTTCCTGAGGCCAAGCCTAGGGAGATAGCTCAAAAGAGAGCACCTGGTGGCCAAGCTTTTGTCTATGGAGCCCAGCCAGGTTCAGCCTGACGAGGTGACATGGGCTCAGCCTCTTGTGGGCCCACCTCAAACAGAATGCATCATAGTGGTTGGTTGTGTGTCATATGTAAGTAAGAGCCTGAGGCCCTAATAGTCTGATCCCTAGCTGCCACGGCTGGCTACTGGGACATGGAAAATTGTGTCTTTACTGGGGAAGGAGTCTGATACTGTGTGTGGTTGTGAGATAAAGTCAGCTTCAGATACAAGCAGCAGAAATTTGCTTTCATCAAAGGGTGGCTCGACCTTGTGCTGCATAATGGTAATTACATCCTCTTCAGTTCTGAATCGTAATTTCACTGAAATATGACCAGTTGCATTTATTTTGCCTTTCACAAGCCTGCTGTTATTTATGTTGTCTGGATATTATATGTTGCAATAGCAGTGGCAAAACCAAACTTACAAACACACAATACAGCCATCCATCCATTTTTGGGTCACAGGGGCAGCAGGCTAAGCAGGGAACCCCAGACCTCCCTCTCCCCAGCCCAATCCTCCAGCTAAGGCGTTCCAGAGCCAGCTGAAAGATATAATCTCCAGCACGTCCTGGATGTGCTCCTACCAGTGGGACATGCGATGGACTGGTACAGTGTCTGCATCACTCTGTCTTCCGTCTATCAATCTCATGCCCCCCCATTTTTCTGTTCATCTTTCATTACTTCTTCCGATTGGTGTGTTTTCTATTTCTTGCAACATTTTAATGGAAGATGAAGGTGTTTATTGCACAGCCCACCTTCTTCTTTTTGGCAAAAAAGGTATTATATTGATACAGAGGACAGATTACCTTCTAGATAAAACTGAATTCAGTTATAATTAAAGGAACACATTTAGCCTCAATTCATCATGTATAACTCAGTTTCCTTACACTTTAATATAACACTAGTTAAATTTAAAAAAAGGTTTAAAAATGTTTATATATCACCAATAAACAACTGTGACTTATGTTTCCATGGTAAAAAAAAAAAAAAAGACAAAATACATGTAAATGTAAATCCATTATCAGTTAACACTGACTCAGTGTCATGAATTTGTGTGTCAAGACCAAATCATGTGGAAGCTAAAAATAAATAAAAAAAGAAAGAATTTGCAATAATGGACATAACATAACAGTAGGCATGAGATAAAACTATTGATTTTTGTCATCTCATCCTTCAACAATATTTACCACCTCAGTTAATTTCCAGTAAATACAAGAAAGCAATCATTTGTTGAAAGAATTCTGTTTGTTAAAACTGTGCCTTGCATCTCCGGTTCTAAGTTGTACTTTCTCCAAAGTTCAAACTGCAGCTAGGTTTTCCAGTTTCATAGTTTCATGTGAAACTATATACACAGACATTTCTGGTAATGATATTTTCTCATTACCACAATAATTATACAAATAATAATAACCTTTGTAAATATCTACATACCTTTTAGATGTGTGAAAGATTTGGTTAGCTTTAGGGTGTGGTGTGGAGCGCATAATAACCTTAATTACATTGCATTGTACTTTAACCCTTGTCAACGATAACTAAAATGGGTGTGTTCACCCACTTTTATTGTCACTAGTCTTGTGCTACACCATTTGAATTGTATGCATTCCTATGTTCCCCTTTAATTAAAGAATTCTGTCAATAAATTAGGTAACTGCTAACTGTAACCAGAATACAAACACACACACACACACACACACACACACACACACACACACACACACAGAAAACATACAGATAACAGTGAAATGTTTATGTCTGTGAAGGTTCTCAGTTATCCAGGTCATCGTAGTCAAAGGAGCTTGCAAAGAAAAGCGTCTGGACTTCTTTAGTGAAATGTTTACAAAATTTAAATAAAACACTGGCTTTGAAACACAAACTTTGATTTTAAAATTCTGAATGTCAGTAATTGGAAGTAATTCAATTCATTTCAGTTTTATTTATATAGTTCCGAATCACAAAAACTGTTGCCTCAAGGCACTTTATATTGTAAGGTAAAGACAATACAATAATTCAAAGAAAAAAGAGAAAGCAAATATGACCCACTGTGAGTAAGCACTTTGGCGACAGTGGGACGGAAGCTCCAGCATGATAATGGTAACCCTGACCAGGTTAATCTGATTAACCTAGTCAAAGGAGCTTGCAAAGAAAAGCGTCTGGACTTCTTTAAGTTACTTGAAGACGTTTCACCTCTCATCCAAGAAGCTTCTTCAGTTCTAAGGTCAAATGGTGGAGAGTCCCAGATATAAACCTAGTGGGAGTATCCCCCCACAGAGGGACAAAAGGACCCCCTGATGATCTTCTAATCACCTGAGCCAAGGTGTGAAACTGGGTGTGGGTCCCAATCAGACAGGGTTTCGGGTGAGTTCATTGTGAAACCTGGCCCCACCTTATCATGCGAATTCCTGAGGTCAGATGACCCAGGATGTGAGTGGGCGTTAAGGCGTCTGGGAAGGGATCTCAAAACTGGATTATAGATGGCAGAGAGTTGGTGTCGTAAACCCCCGCCTCTGTTCAAAGATGGTCGCTCACAGTGGACATAGATGGCTTCTTTCACTCCTCTTTCAAACCATCTGTCCTCTCTGTCCAAAATGTGAATATTGGCATCCTCGAAAGAGTGTCCTTTATCCTTAAGATGCAGATGGACTGCTGAGTCTTGTCCTGTGGAGGTGGCTCTTCTGTGTTGTGCCATGCACTTGTGAAGTGGCTGTTTGGTCTCTCCGATGTAGAGGTCTGGGCATTCCTCGCTGCACTGTACAGCATACACCACATTATTAAGTCTGTGTTTTGGCGTTTTGTCTTTCGGGTGAACCAGTTTTTGTCATTTTCATAAATATTTTATAGCGCTTTAAATCTCAATCTTTCAGGCCTGGTTTAAAGAGCTGATTGTTAAATCATGAACTCACAAAATATCACCACCGGTGGATCACACCTCTCAGATGTTTTTTTTTTCCTCAGTGCACTGTAACAAAAACGAAAACAGACGTAACCAACAAAATACTAATAAAAATAACACAAACTAGGGCCCGTTGCAGACATGTCCAAGCATAAAACTATCCCTCTCTCGCTTACGAGAAAGAACACAAGCCAAAGCTCACTGATAAAATCAAGCTAGCGCTAAGCAAAACCAAAAAATCAACCAGAAATTCACAGGAACGTTTTGCTTCCTGCCGGGACAATATTGTGTGGGAATGAGAACCTCAGGTGCCGTAACACCTTTTGTTCCTCCTTGAATTAAATATCAATCACAGAAGATGCCGTACTCCGACCTAAAACTTACACTATTAATTCATCATTTTCACTCTGTGCCACTGTTCCTCATCAGGGCTGTGTGAAGCACAGCAAAGAATTCAGTCAAGGCCTTGAGCCATAAACAGACATCACGCACAGACATTGTTTTCATAACCAAACCGTTTTAGACCTTATTCCTTAACTCTACATAAATGCCCTCTGGGTGACATATAACACATTCTAAGGAACCAATGGTAATCAATGGCTCCTCATAAAAATTATGCATTGGGATGTTTGTGTGCAGCATTTTGCATATCAGCATAAGCAAAGCATTCTTCATTGCATCAGCGTGTGTGTGTGTGTGTGTGTGGATCACTTCTCAGTGAATCAGCATTCCAATGTGTGTGTGTGTGTGTGTGTGTGTGTGTGTGTTCATCACTTTCCTGTTCTGGTGTTCTGGGTAAACCACGGCCTGAAGCGTGCCCTGGGGTCCTGCCCTCCTCCTTTTCAGTTTGTTTGCGACCATTGCTGCTGCTGCTGCTCAAAGTTCAGTCCGTCCTGGTTCTGACCCCAATTGGGGCAGTCCTTTCTCCAGTGTCCATGCTCACCGCAGGTGAAACCTGCATCTTCTTCTGTGTTTTTTGTCCATTCTGAGGTGCCTTCTGACCTCAGTTACTCCTCCTGTCTCGGTCACGCCCTTTTTGCTGCCCGATCATCCGTGTTGGTCCATCACTGTCCTGCACAGTGTTAATGCAGAGTTATCAAGGTCAGCATTCCTTTTCATTCGGGCTTGGCGGGCATCTCGTCCCAGCTCTGTCAGCTGAAGCTGTCTGAGCATTTTCCCCCGTGTAGTGAAACGGGCCTTAGGTTTAGTGCTCTCCGTCTCTGCTGCATGAGATCGCCTTCCTGCAGCACTGTTGACATTTTCAGGTTGTTGTTGTGGGTCCAGCTGTTGCAGCATTTGGTCAGGGTCACGTAGAGGGAGAGCAGGAGTCCAGGTCAGCCTCGGCTTTCAGGGCCGGCAAAGCAGCCTGTAATCAAGCATAAAGAGAAAAAACAAAACAAAAACAAAACAAAAACAGACGAACAGGAAAATAATGTTGTGTTATTCAGAGAGGGGATAAACAATGGGACCAGGCCCTGTGTCAGCCTTCTCTCCCCCTTTTTTTTTTTTTTCTCACCATATAATCAACTCATAACCCACGAAGCTGACAGGACAACACAGGTACATGTTAAAATTCTTAAGATCATGTTTAAAAGCCCAAAAAAGGAATTTTCTTTCATTCAGTAATCACTTGTATTAATCAATCAGCAGAAAACATCTCACAATTTGACTCTTTTTACCACTAAATTTGTCATGTCTTCACTGGTTGGTCAGACCAGTGTCTTTTTTTTTTTTTGAAGTTAAATTATTGTCCTGCAACCCAGAGGGTTTATTTGTCAGTAATGGATAAACTTCATCATTTAACAACAGAAGTATGTTAAATTTTTTTTTTTTTTTTTTTAACCTTGCTGGAAAATCTTCACATGTTCATGAGTGTAAGCTGTTTTTTCATTGCATGTGTGTGCATTTGTAGGTAGGCAAGTTAATTTTAACTTTTTCTCAAACTAGGCGTTACCTTAAAAGGAGCCTTTCTCTCACATTTCTCTGCTTGTGTGTGTTTTTGTTTCACCTTTTGATGTGATGCTCCGGACGCCTTCCCAACCTCCACAAGTCCGTTGGCCCCAAAATTCAACCCAATTTCATGTGCTCTTAAAACCTTCATTTCTCCTCTAATTCTCTCCTCGCCGCTGTCTGTTTCACAGCTGCTGATTCGTGCTGGGTGTGGTTCCCATTACTTATAATTTTGCTTCGGCCGCTGTGCTTGTGGGGGCAGTTGGTCCAGGTCCGCAGCTTCCTGTATTAACACACTAAGAGATTTATTTAATTTCATTTTCATCACTGTTAAACAGATAAGCAGGCAACTCGCCTACCTTGACAGCGTAAACTGCACGCCAGTCTCCCAACACATTCCTCTCTGTACTCCTCCATAATTCTCCACTACACACCTCTTACTATCTCTCTTTTTTATTTTTATTTTTATTTTTATTACACCACAGAGTAATACACCCAATTATGCCCGTCTATCTCTATGTGGCTCCAAATTCCCTCTTTATTTAATTTCACACTCGTCAGGGGACAGGCACACAACAATTTCAACCACTGAAACGAGGAATTCAACCTTTTTATATTTCACCTATGATAGAACTCAACCTTAGATGTAAAAGCATTCTCTTGTTCTAGTCCAGAATAAATGTGAACCCGTGATTACACGGCCGTTCCAGTGTTATTCTGTAGCTATGTGGGGGTTCTCACCTCCCCAAGTCGCCACCCGGCACCCAGACGCCGCTGGACCTGCCTGCGCATCCACAGACAGGAGGGTTGCCAAACCATGAACAAAATTAGTTTCCACAGGTACACTTGGCGTCAACCTTTGATCTTAAAGCATTCTCTTCGCACTAATGTCCTCCTAGTCACACATCAACCGTCACTGTCACTGTGTTCACACAGAAACACACAGAAACACACTCAGAGCGCGCCTCACACACTCAAAACAGCACCCAGAGCGCGCTTCGCAGCTTCGCACACACTCACCCACAGTGAGACCCACAGAGAGCGCTTTTCATCAGCAGAAATTTGCACAGAAACCTCTGAGCTCAACTGTTAGAATTCTTCTGAAGCACAACAACCATAGACCAAAATACCCCTTTCACTGCGCTTATGACCGCCACAACGGGGCAAAGTCTCTCACCCCCATTCTCTGCGGCCTGCTGGAGCAGGGGGGCTAGGGGGAGTTGGCCGTCTGACTGCGGTCTGGAGTGTGGGGCCTCCCTGCTGCTGCGGAGTCGGGGCGGTCTGCCTCTCCCCACCGCAGGGAAAATGGTAACACCACCTGGGTCTGGGTGCAGTTCCCCCCTCCAGGGGCAAGGGTACCTAGACCCGGTTCGTAGAGTACGCTTGGGGAGTGTGATCGTGTGTACAGCGTCTCTTTATGTTTGTCTCCACGTTGGTTGAGTGTGGAGTAAGCGCATATGAGAGCATGAGGGTGGGAATGGATGTTTGTGTCTGTGTGTGCCTGTATGTCTGTGTCTATATGTCAGGTTGGGTATCAGATGCCACCTCTCTGGGGACATCTCAGGCCCTCCAAGGTTTGGAGGCCTATCTCCACCCACCACCACTTCCCCTGCCGGTGGCGGACTCCCTCAGGTGTCGGTGCGTCGGTGGTTCTTTGTGTCTGGGGGTGGGCGTCCGGGTACACACCGGCTCACTCCTTGGCGGCCGCTTATCGGGGCCTGGAGCCTGGGGCTCGCTCGGGCCACTTCGGAGGTGGGGTGCCCCTGGCCTCTCGGCCTGGGGCTCGGTCACTCAGGCACAGCTGGCTGCCGGCGGAGCTCACGGGCGCGTCACTGCAACCCCCCCTGGCTTCTGCTCCGCGGCTGCTGAGTGAGCCCTCATCTGGGACTCTCCTCAGCCCTTACTGCCCCTCTGTTGGTCTTCCTTGGTCTCTTGTGTTCTGGGGGCCTCTGGATGTCTGGAGTTTTGATCTCCTCCATACCTGCTTCATGCCCTGGAGGACGGGGCTGTGGCCCCCCCACACCCTCTAGCAGATCATTACATGGATAAACCTTTGGAATGCAAGCATGCTGATCCACACAGGTGTGCACACAGGTGTACACACGGGTATTCACAGACGCGGACTACAGCTTTCTTGGCTGCTGCCTCAAAGCACATTGTGCGCTGTCTATCTTGCGTGCTGCACAATATCGTTTATTATTTATTATCTACTGATATCTACTGCTAGCTAGTTTATTGTGATGGTGCTTTTTTTTTATTATGTTGCTCTTTGTTGTTTGCTTTCTCTTCTGTTTTTTTTTCTCCATACAGGTGATCCAGGTGTTTTTTGTTTTTTTTTCTTCCCCCCCTTCTCACCGTCTCTTCTCCCCTTTGGTTTTCTTTCTCTCCCTCTCTTTCTTTCATTCTCTCTCCCTGTCCTATCCCCCCCAGTCATGTCTGTCCCGTTTGTAGCAACTGAAAATAAAATAAATTCATAATTATAATAAAGGTCAATCAAATGGACCAATATGGCAAGGCCATGACGATCCACTTGGTAAAATAAATCCGCTTGGCATCTTTCTTGGCCTTAAGACAACAATTCTGATGGCTAAAGATCCAAACGGGACACAAAAAAAAAAAAAAAGAAGTGATGCATGCGTCCCCGAAGCTCAAAACCGACACCATAAACGAGCGTCTGCTTTACCTTTATTTCATGGCAAGTAAAATTTTACTTATTATTTATGACCGCAGCCCTCGAAGCCAAAACCGATACCATAAACCACCGTCAAACCTCTATTCAATGTGCTGAAACCAGCCCCCTCACTACTGCACTTCACGGCCGCATCACCGGAACACGGCCGTATCATAAACCAAACCTACGGACGTGTTTCGCTCTCGGCGTTACCAGCGCTTAACCGCACCGTGAGCCAGCATCTGCTTTTCCTTAATTCTATACTAATTTCATGGCCGCATCAACGAGAACTCAAACCGACATCATAACCCACTTCAAAACCTCTTTTCAATGTACTGGTCTTATGGCCGCGTCTCCAAAAGATATTCTAATGTATTATTGCTACAGAAGCCAGTCTTAGACAAAGTTAAATGTGGAAGGTAAAGTGGCTGCAACTAGCTCAACGTAGTATCTTATTAGTTTCTCGGTAGAAGCAGTTTATTTAACACACTGGAATTCAGCCTCAACTTATGTTGTTAGTATCTTGCGCCAAAAACCAGACACCGACAAATTTAATGTGAAAATACGTGTAACTCAGCGAACAGATTAATTTGGAAAGCCCAATATGCACATTTGGTATTTATAATACAACAGGCTGTGCTTACCTTTCTGTTTTAGGCCGGCCCTCTGTTCGCCTCGCCTCACGATCTCACCACAGGCCAAATCTGCACCTCCTCAGCACGCCAAAGATCCGGGTCACACGGCACCAAGTTGTTGAAATCTCCCAATTCTTTTAATCTTTGGGCTGAAGGAAGGACAATACTCGGTGTATAAATGCTCAATCAACAATACTTTATTTCCATATAAATCAACAATTAAGAGCATTAGAACCATCATGATGGGGAGACCTGCCTGCAGAGGGTCACAGCATGTCTCAAAATGGTGACGGGTTACTCAGCTTCTTATAGCCTCTAGTGGCCCCCACCTAGTCGTAAAAGCCTAAACATTACATTCTTTCTCTGTTACGGCGCCTAAGTTATGACCTCGGCTCCCTGTCTTTCTGCTCTTCTGAAAAGGTGGGGGTCTGTTTCTTCTATTATCTGCACAAGGTCCTCTGCACACAACATTTTCTTCATGATTCAGCAGTATGAAATGTCAAGAAACAGTGTAACACATTCAACAGTGTCGAGTAATACAGGTCAATCCAATAGATCTAATGATTTTCACACTCTTTTAAGTCAGAAGTATAATGCAAACTAAGACTACATACTGATCACACACTCTATATTAAGGGGTATAATATGATCTACAGCAGTATCATAATTCAACTACTTTGATTACATATATAAGGTAACATATGATAACAGAATAATATCACAAGACTTCAGACTCAGTTAAATTTAAGGCCAAAGTCTCCCAGTAAAATCATGCTCAGTGTTACATGCCTCAGTGGTTTCAAACTTAACTTGATCTTGGAATTCCATGGCTTGTCAGTAAAAAAATCAAATTTCAGCCCCATCAGACTATCATTGCTCCCCTTTGCTGTACATTTTTAGGTTCAAATGTTTTTTGGCAGTAAAGCATTTTCACTTTCCACTTTGCTCAGTTACAGCATAGTGGAAAGTGGAAATGCTTTTAAATGTTCAGATTAAAAATAAACACCCAGAAGGATAAGGAAAACCATTGTAAGTGAAATTTATACTATGGAGGACTGAGGTTCTGGAAAAATTTTATCTCAGGTTTAATCATTTTATATCAGGTGAAATTCATGATGAAAACTGCTGTTCCCCACCAGCCCAGGAATCTTTGTTTTGAAGTTCTATAGTTGCAATTTGATGAATAAATAAATACATTTTCAATCATTTTCTTCCCCAAAACACACTGCAAATAGCTAGAAACAGAATAATCTCTATTACATCATTATTGTCATAGCAGTTATATGTCTTAGAGATAATTCTTGGTACAATTTGCATCATCAACATCAAAAATGAATTAAACAGGAAGAGGAAGTCCCAACCTACATTTTGTCTGTTGTATTTCAGCCTAAAGCTCATGCAGTCAGCAGCAAGACATCATGGAGATTACAACTCTCAGCATTAGACTTTGTAAATACCGATTCCAGCAATTAATTGTACAATCGTATTTTTAGCTGTCATATATGTCTGATGCACAGAATTTCATTTGTTTCTACAGTGACTGAGGTTTTGGTCCTTGTGGCTGTACAAGCTGATCGCAGCAACTTTGCTGGTGAGTTAGAAGCAATTTGTAAAAATGTGATATGAGCGAAGATGTTTAGATTACTAAACGACCTATAATATTCAAATTAATTTTAAATGATGATATTTTGTATTTATTTGCATTTTAGTAAGAAAAAACTCAGTTCACGAAGCTACCTTCAAAAGCGTTTGAGGCTCTGATACTTTAGTTTTTAATGGTTTGTGTTTATTTCATCAGAAGCAGATCCAGCCTAGCATGAAGTCTCACTGGTTAGAGCCAGTGAGACTTCATGCTAGCAAATTCTAGCAAATTTAACGCTTTGTTGTGTTTTGTTATAGTTACGGATTTTGAAAGACTTTCTTTTCTTATTTTAAGAGCAGATAATCTATTTGATTGCCTTCTTTGTTCACATATTTGTCTTAGATGCAGTTTTTCCTCACATTGTTCCAAATACACTTCAGTTCTTTGAATACAAGTCTATCTCTCTACATTGTGAGGAAGATAACAGCATCACTGAATGGATCGTGAAGTGGAAATCCCTTAAAATAGAAAACTCTTCCCAGACATCTAACACATCAGCATCACCCTGCACAATTTATCCCACCTTTGAAAGTCACAGTGGAGAATACTGGTGTGAAAATGAAGATGGAGAAAAAAGTGAGGCTGTGAACATTGTTATCACTGGTATGTTGAGTAATATGTGTGTGTGCCTGTGTTTGTGTGTGTAGAAATGCACTTCTATTAAGGAATGTTTCGTTTTTTTAAGTGTTACTTTTGAATAAGTTGAATCCTAAGTTCTTTAACACTTTTCACAAAAAATGAGTCATTTTTTTATTAAATAATGTAATGAAGTAATTCATAAAATATATTTTCATCACACTTCACAGCTGGTTCTGTAATCTTGGAAAGTCCTGCCTACCCTGTGATGGAGGGAAATGAGGTGACCCTTAATTGCAAAAACAAGAAAACTCAGTCAGAACACATCACTGACTTCTACAAAGATGGTGTTTCTCTAGGGACCTGGTATCAAAGCAGCATGACCATCAAAAATGTCTCCAAGTCTAATGAAGGACTCTACAAGTGCAGCATATCTGGAGCAGGAGAATCACCCGAGAGCTGGTTAGCTGTTTTAAAACAACGTGAAGGTGATTTAGCTTTTTTTTTTAAATATATCCCTATTTTGTTTTATTTGTCTTTTTTCTTGTTTAATATTTTCATGTTCTTTCCAGCACATTACAATGAGACTGATCTTTCACATGAAGTCCCTAAAATATCACATGATGAATTCCCTAAAAAACAAATTCTGCTGTGGACTGTTATCTGTGTTTTATTGGTGGCTCTGTTGTTGATGGTAATGGCCCTGATTCTGCATAAGAAGCACAAAGGTACAGAAAAGTTCTCTCCCAGAAATAGACTGTAAATTCATTTAATCTTACTATTACAGTTGCAGTCTTTTTTGCATCATTGTACTAAACAACCTTAACTGTTTTGTTTTTTTATATGAATGCATTAGCTGCTGATTTTGATTATCATGTATCATTACATAAATATTCACTTAATCATCTTTACAACACTTGACACTACTTACTGAGCAATGGGAAAAAACAAATAAACAGAACATTTTTTAAATGCAGAGATTTAGTATATAGCAGGATTTAAACTAGGTCAATATGATAATGATTTACCAGATTAATACAGACATATATATATTTAATAATAGTTCCTTGACTGGAAATATTATAGATTAACCAAGTGGCACTGGTTCCAAGCACCTCACAATCCAAAAATTTAGCTTGCCAATATTAGTATCTAACACTATCACACAGACTTCTGACATATGGCTTGATCAAAGTAAAGATATGTAATATAACCATCATATTCTAACCATGATATGTATTGTGAGCATGACGTAAATGTTAATGAGTTTGTGCTGAATATAAGTCTGACCCCCACCCATTTTTTTTAAACATGTCTGTCCTGCAAGACACGGACACCACTGCCCTACATCAAGCAACATATGCTGTGGTCAGTAAACAAAGGAAGCAGAATGGTAACGTTTTAATGTAGTCATTTATGTTTTCTAATGACTTTTAAAAACTTAAATAGCATGTAAATGTTGAATAATAATTTGTGTGACATGAGGCATTTTAGTCATCAGGTTTTATCTTATATTTGTTGTTAGATGGAGACATTTCATATGAAACAAATGATGTCCTGTATGCCACTGTTAAAAGTCACTGGGGAAAAAAAGGTATACACACACACACTTTAGCAAAAAAAAAATCCCAGAATGTTGATTCTGTTCTGTTTGTCTAGATGTAGCATTTTCATTGAAAACACTATGTTCAGATGACCTAATAAATTTCTGGGATTTCTTTATCTGGACGATCGAACATGTATCAATAAAAAACAGAGTTTCTTGATAAATTAATATATTTGTGTCCAACACAGAACCAAAAGTGTCCAGAGCAGACATTAATCCAAGCTGTCAAGAAGAGACTGTCATCTATTCTTCTGTCAAGCCTCAAACATAATGTATTTGTTGGACTTTCATAAAACCACGGCATGTGGTTAGCTTACACGTAACTATTGCAAATAAGAAAATGAAAAACAGAAAAATAAAAAGATAACATGATCACTGATATTGTTATTTTGAGCTTTAAAGAAAAAAAATGTAAAAAAAGAAAAAAAAAAAATCAGCCTTAACAGTTATTACCGTTGTTATCTCATAAAGATAACCCCTCCCCTAAATGGCACATTAAGGTTTTATTTTATATGTGTTTATGAAATTAGTATTATCTGCATGTACATTTTAAGAATGTCAGCTTTTCTCTAAGTATTTCTTCAGTCATTGTCATTTTAAAAAGCAGCAATAATATAGGAAAAATAAAGAATTAAAGAAACAAATGACTGTTTTTTTCTGTTTTGTTTTGTTAGCAGTTATTATAATGTGAGGTTTTATTGAACACCAAAGTCATGCTTTGAGTACACTGTAATGAGATTTACTAATGCATCATTGCTGATAAATGCTTAAAGACCAGGATTTCAGTAAGTACAGAAAGAACAGAAACCACTTGGACAACCAAAGATATTTCAATTTAAAAAAATAATAAATTAAAAGTATTAACTTTTTTCTAAAAAAAAAAAAAAGAAAAAGTCCATTATCAAAGTATGTTTCAGTGGTAAAGAGTAACTCTTGACTTTTGTTTTTTGTTACACATAAAAAGGTACTACCTTCAATAATGGTTGTTTTTTTGTTTTGTTTTTTGATTGTTTGTTTAGAGGTTTTTTTTTCTAGCACTGTTTCAGAGTGTTTGTGCAAGTGGGACAGTTGACCTAGTTTGAAAAAACCCACCACCAGCACCACACACACACACTGTCTCTATATTGGTCTCTGTCTCAGTCAAATTAGTGTCAGTTAAACCACTTTCTCTTACCTGCTCAGTTTGGCAACACGTCTGAAGATGCTGTGCACAGCTGCTACCTCTTTTTAAATACTTTCACTGTGGTTAGCTATTAACATAACGGCACACTGCTTTTATATGTTCTCATTAACATATTGAGCCACTGATATTTTTTAAGATACACCCTACTGAATGCAGCATTGTATGTCTGAAACACAGACTCAAATTAAGTTCAGCCCACATGAACTGACACTAGAACTTAAATTTCTCTTATTACAGTTAATTTAATAATGATTATATCTAGAGAATATACCACAGGTATGATTTAAGAAACATAGTACATTAAAAGAAAAAACAAAACAAAATAAAAAACAGATCCAGTTTACTGAAAGTTCTCTAGACATCCAAAGTCTCCGTAAACATACACATAAATGATTTTGATGAATAAACCTTCATTGTTTAAACATGAGCTAATACTTGGTCTTCCTTTTCTTTTGTCTTCTTTACATATAATCATAATAAAAACACAATATATTAAAAATAGATTATGATACATTATAATAGACTTTCTTTTTTAAAAGTCCAGTCAGAGCATTATCATTCCCAACACGTAACAAACAGATGATTTATCACGCCCCTTGGTGTCTCATAGTAACACAAAAGGCACCCTTCATGTCCTCATGGAACGCTCTGGGTTCTCTATTGAATACAATACAAAGTCACTTGCGGCGGTAGGACATGCTTAGAACGTTTTACGTGTGACATGATTATCATGTCACACGTAAAACACATTTATAGATTTATTCAAACACGCTCCCATACCTCCCAATACATAACATACTGACAGTTTGTCACAGTTGTTGCTGTTTTATGTATTGAGATGAGAACGAGTTTGTTCAGTTTGACACAAGATTATTTTCCCTTCGTTTTGCTACAACTGCATGCTTCATTATGATAGAAGTAGTACACATATGTGCTACCATTACACAAAGAACTAATACTATTTATTGCCCTTTGAAACAGGAGAAACATCAGATTCTTCATTTTGCTTCATCATCTTAACAACTCACTTTGAGCTTTTTTCCTTCCTTAACTGTAGTGAAATTTTAGTGCTATTTTAAAGATGCATGTCATTTAGTTAAGTAGCACTCTGGCTGTTGCACCTGAATCTTGCATGCACACTATACAACTGAACATATGTACATTCAGTGTTGGGAAGGTTACTTTTAAAATGTATTCCATTACAGAATACAGAATACATGCCCCAAAATGTATTCTGTAACGTATTCCGTTACGTTACTCAATGACAGTAACGTATTCTGAATACTTTGGATTACTTAATATATTATCATGCTTTTTACAACAACGTGAATGTACTATTGCTGTGTGATTTATTACTATTACTGAAGGTCCGCGGCTCCGAACTGTAGTAAAGGGACCTCTGACTAATACGGCGGGGTCCCTGTCGGCTCGTAGCCGAAAAATAGTTTTACTTTGTTGTGTGGGTCAACTTTTCTTGAGAGAGACAGAGAGAGGCGTTGAAAGACTGCTCCAACTGAACTTATTCTTTCGGAGGAAAACATGAACACGGTGTACAGTCGAGTCTTAATAGCTTACTTACAACTGGGCTCGTCAGGCACTCTTCTTGGCTGCAGTGGTTATTATTATATTTACATGCTTCCAGCTCCCGCTCTCGATAACAACTCGTACTTTTCCACTCTCCTTTTTCTCCCTCCTCTTGCTCACAGACACATAACGTGTATGGCAGTCCATTCTCCCTGCAACACGGACTACACTGCCCATGAGGCTACATTCTTTAGAGCTATGCTTGTAGCATTCTGCCAGTTAGCTTAGCACAACAAGAACAAAAAGGCGCTCTCTCACCCAGGAAACACACAGTCGCAGAGAGAGAGAGAGCATCGCCCTGTAACCATGGCAACCGTAACGCTGCTGCCTGGAGCAACAGAGCATAGCTGTCAAACAACACCCAAACAGTCCTGACCCGCGACAAAATGAAACAGGAAAGTACCGCAGTGTAATCCATTTATTTCAACAAAGTAACTGTATTCTAAATACCACCTTTTTAAACGGTAACTGTAACGGAATACAGTTACTCATATTTTGTATTTTAAATACGTAACGGCGGTACATGTATTCCGTTACTCCCCAACACTGAGTACATTAAACCTTTTAGAATTAGGTCGACCCTACGATTTAATATAAATGAATAAATTATCCCCGCCACACTCTTATATATAATGTAAATAAAGTCAAATATGCCTCATGTTGTCTTTTTTTAATCGCTTCTATTTCTTCTAGTTGACGGAGAGGCTGAAGGAGGAAATACAAAAAAGAGAGCAAGAGGATAAGGAAATGAGAAAGTTAAAGTTCATTTCATGTGCAGAATCTAATCATACAAAGCAATCTCAGAGCATTTCAGTGAGAACAAGTACTCAAAAAAAATAAGCAAAAGAATACTCCCTGAAAAAAGAAGAGAAACAAAATCGGTCCTTGATAAACAAAAAACAAGCAAAAAATGGCAATAAGGAGGAAAACTAACTCAACATTGTGTCATGTCACACCACCCAGTATTCGTGATTAGAGAAAGATGTTTTATGTATTTGCTTGTTTTATCAGCTTGTAACAGAGACTGTTTTTCACAACTTCTCTATAGTTTATGACACTAAAAACTCCTGTATGCTGACCATAAACACACCTGAATGACTGAATTGAACTGAACCCTCTCTGTTAAAGGTACTTCATTAACATTCAAGGCTGAGTACAAATCACTGTAAGTAGTTTTCTATTTTTTCTGTTTTTGTTGTTACATTTTGTTTTCACCTTCTTCCTATTATAATAATAATAGTAATAATGGATTGGATTTATATAGCGCTTTTCAAGGCACCCAAAGCGCTTTACAATGCCACTATTCATTCACTCACTGGTGGAGGCAAGCTACGGTTGTAGCCACAGCTGCCCTGGGGCAGACTGAAAGAAGCGAGGCTGCCATATCACACCATCGGCCCCTCTGGCCAACACCAATAGGCGGTAGGGTAAAGTTTCTTGCCCACAACGACCAGGACAGAGAGGCCGGGGATCGAATCGGCAACCTTCCGGTTACAGATGCGCTTCCCAACCCCCTGAGCCACGGTCGCCCCAATTGTCTACCTGTCAATGTGTGTGTGATCTCTGTATTTAATACATTTACAGCTATGGCACTCAGATCCACATGATCGCCACCTTTACCCGGTGTGGTTGAACCTAACCTGCCCTGGAGCTCTGAACACCATTTGCAGATCACCATCATCTTAAACACTGAACAAAACCACAACCTACAATAATGCTTTCTAAACATTTGAATACGTACTTTCTAAGTAAAAGTGAAAACTTTATGAATATTAAAATCAATCAATCAATTTGAGTCAATTTTCATTACAAAAGATTTCAAACTTTTGGTCCGAACCTTAAATCACAGGTGCTATGTTGTTGTAGTAGCAAATTCAAAAAATAAGTCTTTTATAAAAGACTAAATAAAAAATTGCTTCCCAACACACACACCCACACACTATCCATTCATAATTGTTAAATTAGGTTTAACAGCTCAGAATACATACATAGTCCTTAGGGAGTCAAGAACCAGCTCCTTTAAGTTAGCCATGTCAAAGGAGTTTTGAAAAGAGCTGGACCTCCTATCACTTATCAGAAATAGGTACACACACAAACAGAACACTTCTATTTTGTGTATGTAGAGGTTTCAGAGGTAAAATTAAAGACTCAGTTTTAATAACTTAAAGACACTGAAATGTCAAAAATGTCAAAACCTCAAAATACTACTCATTAAGTAATTTTTCTATTTTTATTTAACTAAAACACTAAATCTCTGTTGCCCTGTCACATAAAAGGCAGATCCTCAGGGTATTGCTAATTTATCCCTGGAGCTGTGCGAAGTTCCCTTCTGCTTCAAATGCTCCACCATCATCCCGGTCCCCAAGAAACCCACCATTACAGGAATGAATGATTACAGACCTGTCGCCTTGACGTCTGTGGTCATGAAATCCTTTGAACGACTGGTGTTAGCCCATCTGAAAGACATTACAGGCCACCAGTTGGACCCCCTGCAGTTTGCCTACCGGGAAAACTGGTCGGTGGATGATGCAGTGAACATGGGGCTGCATTATATCCTGCAACACTTTGACCGCCCGGGAACTTATGCCAGGGTCCTGTTTGTGGACTTTAGTTCAGCGTGTCACCAGCTACCTGTCAGTGGATCACCACACAGCAAAATCTCCAGTGTTAAATTAACACTAGAGAGTGTCTATATGGGTCCACTCCTCTGAGTGTTAAATATAACACTGATGAGTGTTAAATGAACACTTTTGACAGTGTTATATTTTTAAAAGTAACCTAGTCAGTTTTGAAGATTTACAATGAGTAACACTGAGCAGTGCTGATTTTCTAACCCTGGAAAAAAACTCAAAATGTTAGAAATACTTCCAGTGTTAGAATTTTTTTTTTTTTAAATATGACAAGCATAATATGTTCTCTTTGCTTCGTTTTCTTAAGAAAATGATATGTTTTCTGTATTTTTTTTATTTTTGCTTTACACTCAAATTGGGTAATATATTGATAACTGAACTTGGTTCCATTATCACGATATAAGTTTGGTTATGGCTAAAATAATAAAATAATAATTAATATCTGAATGTTTGTGTAGTGAAACCAATTATATTATTCACTTCCACTAATAGTCATCAGAGCAAAGACCTTTTGTGGCTCTGATTCCTTTTGCTTCGGACTAATCTAACAAAATACCCCCTTTGTCAGATCCACCAACTTGTCTCTGTTCAGTATTTCTCTGTCACAATTCTTCTTTTTCTCATCCAGTGTCCATTGAGCATGTAACAGGTTTTGTTTTTCCATTACTAATTTGTCTCCGCTGACTGAAGCTTGTCTTTGTTTTCCTACTGGTTCTTCCTCATCTCCTGAAGTTCCCCGTTGAGTTGTTTTTTCTGATTTTCCAATTTCTCCATTTTTTTTTTTCACTACAGCAACAACAGAAACAACAACAAGACATGTCAATCAAAAGATGAAATGCACAAATATGCAAATATTATTTACTCTTTGCAAATATGCAAGGAGTAAATGATATTGCAGTATAGTAAATTTTCTCTCGTAGTATTTTATTCCACTGTAAAACAATAAACCACATGAAAACATTTTGTTTTTTCAGCATTTATTTATGTCAACACCATTTAACTACAATATCATCAATTCACTTGTGTTTTAAAGTAAAATATGGAGCTTTATGACTACGTGAGCTGAGACTTAGGTGTAGATTTCCTTATGATACCAACTATCAAACCACCTGCAATCAGTCCAGCAATTGTAAAACCCACCACCTTGGAAGTGTACACTGAAAAGAAATAAGATATCTGGCATCAATGAAATCATGTATAGAAGACAGCCCAATTAATATTTAATGCAAATAGCTCTAATTATAAATATCTCAGTATACATGAACAAGTAAGCCGACCTCTGCTTATGTCGGACTCAGTTAAATTTAAGGCCAAAGTTCTCCAGTAAAATCGTTTTTACTTCCATATTTGTGATGTCTAATCTTAGGTAATCTTAGTGTTTGAAGATTTAAGTTGACCTTGGGGCACTTATGACAAACTTGATGGCATGATAGAGAAAATAAATTCTGCCTTATCAGACTATTGTTACACCCCTTGTACTTTATAAGGTTCAATGTTCATTTGATCTGTAAATAATATATGTACTGAGGAGTGTAAAATGGCTAACAGCAGAGGGCAGAGTGAAACTAACAAAAAGCGAAGGGAGAGGAAAACAGCCCTTACTGAGTGTTATAATGCAGAGGAATGAAGATTAGTTATGGGTAGTTTTTTTTTTTTTATCTTGGATTTAATCTGCTATGTAATCAGTTACATCCCCCATTAGTCCAAGTATCTTTGTTTTGAAATGCTTGAGTTGGAACTCTAAAAACAAACAAACAAAAATGACAATAATGAATGAATTATTTAATTAATTAAATAATTTTACTCACCCAAAAAGTAACAAATAGCCAGAGAATGGGTCACATCTGTGACATTTAACATTATTAGTGTATAGCAGTAATATCTATTTCTACTTACACCATCAACATCAGCAATACATTAAACAGGAAGAGGAAGTCCCAACCTACATTCTATCTTTGCTGTATTTCAGTCCAGTGTTCTCACAGTCAACAGCAAGAGATTATGGAGGCTGCAGCTCTAAGTATCCGACTTTGTAAGTACTGATTCTACCAAATAATTAATTAATATATTAATTAATACCAATTAATTCTACTAATTAATCATTCAATAGCAATCACATATGTCTGATGCACAAAATTCCATTTGTCTCTTCAGTGACTGTTGTTTTAGTGATGATGGCCGTACAAGCTGACCACAGTAACTTTGCTGGTGAGTAAGAAGCAGTTTCTTCCTGATATAAAGTGTAATTTTAGATTTCAACTACCTTCAAAACTGTTTGAAGCTCTGAAACTGTAGTCTTTAATGGTCTGCATTTTTTAACACAAGCAGATCCTGCCTAGAAAATAACGTCACTGCCTTTGCAGTTTTATTTTTTTTTTATTTTGTAATACTAACACATTTTGAAAGATTTTTTTTCTTATTTTAAGTACAGATAATTCATTTGATTGCTTTCCTTCTTCATATCTCTGTCTCAGGTGCAGTTTTTGCTCGCGTTGTTCCAGACAGGTGTCAGTTCTTTGAATACGATAATGTCTCTGTACATTGTGAGGAAGATAACAGCATCGGTGAATGGAGCGTGAAGTGGAAATCCCATAAAATAGCAAACGCTTCCCTCACATTGAATATATCAGCATCACCCTGCACAATTTCTCCCCTCTTTGAAAGACACAGTGGAGAATACTGGTGTGAAAATGAAAAGGGAGAACGAAGTGAGGTTGTGAACATTTCTGTCACTGGTATGTTGGGTGACTATATGCTTTATTTATATTTATATGTTACTAACCTTACTAATGTCCACTGACAATATATGGCAACATTTCTGTATAATATTCCCCTATAAAGGGACAATCAAGATGAATATGAAGAACATTTTTTATACTCATCAATGCACTAATACTCAATAATATCTGTTAACAAGAGATACAAAAGTAGTTAAGGGTACAGAGTAAAACCTATTAACCAGCAGAGTCTATAATACAAGTCAGGACCTACTTTAGTTTTTTTTTTAGCATTTTTCATAAAAATCTAATTTTCCATAGTGAGATCTTTACTAAAACATGTTAAAAATTAACTAATAAAATATATTCTAATCACTTCCCAGCTGGTTTTGTAATCCTGGAAAGTCCAACCTGCCCTGTGAAGGAGGGAAATGAGGTGACCCTAAATTGTACAAACAAGAAAACTCAGTCAGAACACATAACTGACTTCTACAAAGATGGTTTATCTCTTGCGACCCGGTATCAAAGCAGCATGACCATCAAAAATGTCTCCAAGTCTGATGAAGGACTCTACAAGTGCAGCATTGATGGAGCTGGAGAATCACCAGAGAGCTGGTTAACTGTTATAAAACAAAGCAAAGGTGATTTAGATCACACACACACACACATATATATATATATATATATATATATATATATATATATATATATATATATGTGTGTGTGTGTGTGTGTGTGTGTGTGTGTGCATATATATATATATCCCTGTTTTATTTGTTTTTATTTTTATTTTTATTGAATTGTTAATATCTTCAATGTAGCCTTTCCAGTGCCTCACAAAGAGACTGACCTTCCATATAGTCCCTTCCCTAAAAAGGGCATTCTGCTCTGGACTGTTATCTGTGTTTTACTGGTCGATCTGTTGTTTTTCTTGGTGGGCCTGCTTCTTCAAAACAAATGCAAAGGTACAGAAACCATGTCTCCCAGAAAGTAGACAGATATAAATAGACTGTTCATTCATGTTAATTTCCTAATATGTCAGGTATTAGATATAATTATTATTATCAGACTTACCAGATAAGTAAATTATACTATTAAAAGAATGCAACACAGGATTATGTTTTGCTTTTGTTGTAGTTTTTTTTTTTAATGTTTTAGCTTCTGACATGTTGATTATTAGACATCATTGCGTTAACATTCCCTAACTTTTCCCTTGCTCTCTTTCCTACTAATGGATTTTTTTTTCCTGGGTTTTTCAGTATCAGCCTGTTTTTCATCAGTACAAGGTTCACGCTCATGTGAAGACAACACAGGTGAGAAACTGCATCCTTTTTCAGTGGACACAAAATAAAACAAAATAAAAATAAAATAAAGTCTCAGTCAGTGGATGTTCAGTTTGTGGTTAAAATCATGCAAACAGTTGAATGACCCACAGGGTCATTCTCTGAAACATCAGACAAATCTGAACAAAGTTCCCAAATGACTACCTCAGAATGAGCTAATTTCCTTCCAGAGTAACTTTGTACAGTGCATCCTGAAAGTATTCACAGTGCTTCACTTGCTCCACATTTTGTCATGTTACACCCTTATTTCAAAATTGATTAAATTAATTTTCACCTCAAAATTCTACACCCAATACTCCATAATGACAAAGAGACAAAGTGTAATAAAAAACAAAAATATAACAGGTCTGTAGACAGGTCTTGTTTGTAGACCTTAAAGACAAGTTTGTATCCAAGCACAGATGTATAGAAGGGTACAGAAAAAAAATTCTCCAGCACCTAAGGTGCCAGTGAACACAGTGGCCCCCATCATTCGTAAAATAGAAAAGGTTTGGAATTACAAGGGCTCGTCCTAGCCCTGGCCAGTCTGAGCAATCAGGGTAGAAGGGCTTTAATCAGGGCTTTTACTGCTCAGTAAAAGGGACACGAATGCCCATCTAGAGTTTGCCAAAGAGGAGGGACTCTCAGACCATGAGAATCAAAATGATTTGGTTTGATCTGAACCAGGTACTGCTCATTACCTGGCCACTGCCATGCCTTCAGTGAAGCAAGGGAGTCACTTCATCATGATGTGATGATGTTTTTTTCATCAGAAATCTCTAGCTGTGAGAGCAGTCCCTTCTTTCGAATATCAGATTCTCTAAGGTTGTAACATGACAAAATGTGGTACAAGTGAAGTGCTGTGAATACTTCCCAGACACTGTATATAATGAAGCCATAAACATTTTATTTTTCATGCTTTCAATATCAAGTACATCGTGGTGGGTCAAAATCTGGCACTTTTTGAATCACATTTAATTCACATTTATTCAGTTATTTTGAGCCCCTTTAACTCACATCCCTAAGCTCACATCCTGCTTATGTAATTTTTTTTAGATTTTTCATTTGTCAAGTGTCCCTGACACAGAAAATACATGGTAACAGAAAAATGAAACAAAAGCATGCAATTTTTAGAAATGTTGACATTAAGTGAACATTATTATTTAAGGTATTTCTATATCATAACCATTTAACAATTTAGTAATGACAAATATCTTTTAATTGTAGTTCAATGATTAGATGCACCGGAAGCACTATAATGCATAATGATAATACAATACATACTGCGTCCATGAAATGCATGTTAAAAACTCCACATTACATCCTCATAACAACCCCACCCTCTTTTTTTTTTAACATTTCAGTCTTGCAAGAGGAGTACACACAAGTGTCATATGGCCTGGTAGAGAAAGGTAACCTTTATGAGTCACTGATATTTTGTTAGGGTTTTTAAGAATTAATGTACATAAATGATAGCATGTGAGAAAACTCTTTCAAAGTTTTGTATTATCTTGTTAGATGGAGACAACTGAATTGCCATTGATCGCAACCACAACTACTGCTTTGTATGCATCTATCGAGCTTTATATAAAATGATTACTTAACACAGGTGAGAAATATACAGAGAAAATTTATAGAGAAAAAATAGATTTTGAATTTGATACATGTTTCCAAAACAGAACTGGAAGTATCCAGGGAAGACATCGAGGCTGTCATCTATTCTTCAGTGAATTGAGGCTCATGCATCCACCCATCCTATCCTGCTTATCCACTGTTGACAACTCTTCAGTAAGGAGACTATCTCAGTGTCATAGGCCGGGAGGTGGTGTACACCTTGGACAGGTCACCAGTCTGTCACAGGGTTAACACATAGAGTCAGACAACCATTCGTAATCACATTCACCCCTGTGGGGAATTTAGAAACATCAATTAACCTAACCCTACTAACTGACTTACTGACTGAGGCCCATACATTTTTTATTTGCTGGATTTTCTTTTGCTAGACTATTAAACATTAAAGGTTATTATGCTATTAACACAGATTTCTTTTTTTCTCTCTCTCTGAAATGGCACATCTACATTCTTCTGTGTGTATTTTAAATTTTGTTTATTTTGTATTGTCTGCTTTTGTATTTTTTTTTTTTTACTTTTAGCTTTTTTTGTTTTTCTGCAGTCAGTGTAATTTGTAAAACCAAAACAATAAAGGAACAAAAAATAACAAAGTACCGTATTTTTCAGACCATAAAGCGCACCGGATTATAAGGCGTAATGTCGATGAACGGGTTCTGACTAACATGAGGTTAGCCATTAATAAACTGCAACAACACGATTGTGGATGGATTATCTCAGTTGTTCTCCTGAATGAAGTTTGGTCCGTTTACAGCATCCTGCCATGCGATTTCATTTGTCCCCAACCATCAGGAAACCTCATGTTAACTTTTATCAAGTGGAAAAAAGTTAGCATTCATTCTCCAGCTTCACTATGTTTATGTTATGATAACTTAGCTGTGACACTAGCGATCACGTAGCACATCATTATATACCAGCTAGCCCAACTTCAGTAATCCTATAAAAGTCACTGCTCTTTAGTTTTCTGTCTTCATTTCTGTTGGAAGTGATAGAAGAGCTGTATGTTTTAATTTAGACAGTTGTTAACTCTCGGTGATGCTGCAGTGTTTGTTTGATTTTGGGACCTGAAGCATAGTTTGGACCCAGATTACTCCGCGAGGCTCCTGACTAGGGTAGCCATAATGCTCCGACACTGCATAAAGCAGTACGGCTTCGTAGCTTACCAAAGTCAGACTAAATAATTTTTTGACAGATTTTTGAGTGTGCCACATAAAATTGGTTCGAGGTCAGTAAGCACAACTAGAATTCATACATAAGGTGCACTGGATTATAAGGTGTACTGACGATTTTGAGAAAATTAAAGGATTTTAAGTGTGCGTTATAGCCCGAAAAAAATATGGAAACTGTTTTTTAGCAGTCAGTGTTTGTTATTGTTGGACAACACTGAAGCCATAGGGATGTGCTTGGAGTGGACAGAAGTTAAATTTGCTTAAGATTAATTCCTGTGTACCCTAATGTCAGGAAATACAGAAAGTACAGAAACCAGTTGGAGAGCCAAGGATATTCAAGTTCTAACACAGATAAAGTTGTACTCTCATTTCATCAGGCTCTTCTAATTAGTTCTTCTATCTAAAACTACCATAATGAATGTATGTTTCAGTGGCAAAGAGCAGATTGTGCCTATTATTACACATGCAAACATAGATTCATCACATCCCCCACCCACTGTATCTATATTGGTCTCTGTCTTAGTCACATTGTTGGTGTCAGTTGAGCGACCTTGTGTTACTTGCTCAGTTTGTTACCACGTTTGAAGATGTTGTTCAAATAAACACAGATGCTGCTTCTTTTTAAAAACATTCACTGTGGTTAGCAACCAACATGACAGCACACTGCTGCTTTATGTTCCTATTAACATTTTAAACCACTGACATCTATTAAAAACACACCCTCACTAATGCAGCACTGTGTATTTCTGAAAACCACATGCTCAAATTAAGTTCAGCTCAAGTTAACCGGAACATTAACTGACACTAAAAATTTCCATCGCTGTTATGATAGTTCAGTTAAGTATTTATTAAGCATTTATATTTTTACTATTTAGAATGAAAATGAAACACAGTGTTCTTGCTCTCCTTCCCCTTCCAGAGATGCAGCACATGAGCTTGTGTGAGTTTCTTTCTTAACTGAACATGACATTTTCAGATTTACTCGTAGTACTAGTAGGTGTGCTTCAATTGTGCGTCAGTAAGAAACATTGTTGTGTTTCCAATGCGATGCTCAGTTAGTAACCTGTTATGTTGTAAACTGTTTGGATGTGCTTGTGAAAAATACATAATATAGTACTGACTGGACCTTGCAAACTTGTGGTCTCAAGTACACCCAACAGTGCTCAGTACACCCAACTATGAGGAAAAATCAGGAGGAATGTCTAACTCCAGCTTTTCAGTCAGATGAACCACTGGTGCACCTGACTCACACAGTCATTTATGCAATGCTCAACAAATTCTAGCATTATAGCTCATGGCTAGATTTCCCCAGTTCACTGCAGCTAGCCAGTGATGAGAAACTACTTACTGATAAAGTCACACAACAGAGTACGCCCTTGTTTTCTTTTTTATTTTCTTTTTGTTATAAAACCCATTGTTGGAGTCAGGTACAGTGCAAAAATGACTCCCTTAGACTGTTTTTGAGTTTTAGTTTCTTTGTTTTCCACTGCATCACTGGTTTTGTGTTCTTATGTATTTGAAAATATTTTTACCTGCCAGTTGAAAAAACATTACTCCCCTTATGCTCAACCCTCTGCTGTAGCAGTAGCTTGATGTTGAAGTATGGTGACCACAACTTACAAACACCTGCATCTACATTTGAGTTTGATCATTGGATAATAAGCTATTTCCAAAAATATATTTTTTCAAATTTCCAAGCTCCAAGTTGTTGGAATCAGCAGGAAATGCAGATCATACATTGTAAACTGGACCCAAATGCAGACAGGCACAGGTAGACTGCAGGGAACAAAAATTAAATGTTTAGCTGATTAAATAGCTGATGAAAGTACAACATAACAAAAAGAAAATAATACAAAAGGAAACAGACAGTCTGACAATGGACAAAGGGAGACTAAGACAAACAAATATACAAACAAACTAAGAACTGAAATCTAGACCAAATACATGTCAGAATACATGAAGTACATATTAAACCATGAATCAACATAGAATATTCAAATAATCACTAGTAAGTTCAGAAACATAGAAACGCTGGATCAAATGACCCAGGGCCAATGACTACTTATGACTCTTTGTTGCCCCCTAGTGTTTGATACATCTATATACTCTGAATTGCCCCCATGATATAAATAAAGTTATGTTGAAAAAAAAAACCCAAAACAGAACAAACATAGTTTAGGTCTATTTTAGTAGTAGTATGTTCAGCAGTGTGTTACTAAGGGGAATAACATTATTTGAGCACTTGCACAGTTAAAATTGTATTTATTGTACTGCTGTGTTTTTATTCCACTCTGGTGCTATTGGACAGTATGCCATTAGTGTTAGATAATTTTATGGAGTAATGGTTTTTCTCTAGTTAGGTCACCATTTTATTCATATGATCAAGGTGCAATATGGGTGATGCATTTAATTACTTTCTTTAATTAATGCAAATATTCCATCTGCTTTAGGTTTTTCATTTCCTGAGTGGCTCATTGTTTCCTGTGATTCATTCACCACATTGGACTTCAGCACTGCCTCAAGCTTTTACAAGAAATTTGATGTTGTCAGAAAACAGTGTGGAAGGACTCGCATGGAAAACTCACCTGCCTGCCAGCTCTCCACTAGTTTTACTGTCAACCTTCCTCTCACTCAGAGGAAACCTTGTGCCTAAAATGTATAATTTCCACGCAAGACTTTTCTATCTCCCAATTTCACAAATGTCAATTCAGCAGTTCACCTCAAACTCAGTTAACATCCTTCCCACCATTTGCAAAGCTCCTGGTTTAAATAAAACATTTCTGCCTCTCGCTACTAGTATCTGACTTCAGAGTCCATCTCAGCCACCATGACATCATAAGTGTGGCTTGCATGTTATTTCTTGTTTTTTATGGCCATGATTCATTTTAGAATTTTGTAGATCATTTTGTTATATATTAAAGATACAGCTGTCTTTTTCTTATGCCTGTGTTATGCTTAACCCCTTGACCCCTGCATGTAGAATGGAGGTGTGCAGAAACTCCCTAATTGAGTGTCCTTTTTTATTTCTTAGGGCACTCCACTACGGTGGGACCCTGTATAAGTAGGGTCTGTTTCTTCTGTTCCAGTGAATTCCTTACTGCACTGCTGTGTGCTCTGTGTGGACTGAATTCCTTCTTGTACAAATAAAACTTCCAAAGGACAACTCCAGCAGATTTCCTTTATTTAGGCACTAAATTTCCACAGCATCAAAATTTATGTTGACATATATTGAAATGCATCACTTTACACTACTTCACCAAACAAATTCTAAATGTGGTAATTTGCAAATAAACAAAGGAACTGTAACATTACAGCATTTGCTGAGTGTTATGGATAGACATTTGCTTTAACCAGAAGCAAATTTAAGACCAACCTGCTAGTGCATGAGCATTTCTTCATTCCTGCGAAAAAATGATCACACTATTAATCTGATCGCTGTACTCTTTTTTTTCTTCCTCTGATATCAGTGTACTGTCTTCACAAATACTATGTCCTGAGTCCGTACTCTGTAAACCAGGGCTTGCCACAGTTTCTATATATTGTAACAGTTTCTCTATGCTTAGTAGTAGTTTTTCAGATGCTGTCACTGTTTCATTCACGCTCCATTTGCATTCTAAGACTTTTTTTTTTAGATCTAAAGATGGTGCACTAGAGGAACCTTTTTCTTGCTCCTTTGAGTGGAGATCCATTTCACTGGCCTCCACCACTTCCTCCATTTTCATTAATTGCAGTTTAAATTTATCTTTCTCTTCTTTCAATTCTTTCTTGTGTAACATCAGTGTCCCCACCATGTTTTTATGTTCTTCCTCCTTCTTCTGTAATTCTTTTGTAAGTTTGGTCATGTCATCCTTCATTTTTTGATTCTCTGTGTGATCCAAGTTCTCTTGTTGTCGGGTCATAGTGGTTTCTGTTATCAAACAGACAAACAGGAAGTTTCACAGCTAATGTGTTTGATGCACTGATGCTTGAAAGTTTAACAGGACACACAAGAACAACTTAAATGTGACTTAATATTAAAATCTCAGTAGGGCATTTATTAAATAATACATTTGAATTCCAATGTGTTTCAGTGACAAAAATATTTTCAAAAAAATGGTAAAAACCCATCTGTATTTTTTATTGCTACTTTAACAAAACCTATAAACAGACATATGAAGAGTTACACTGTGAATTTCACAAATCCAAGAAGGTTAAAACTAATACACTGATGACTTAACTTACTGTGTTTGTTTTTCCACAAAGCAAAGATGAGTACAAGGACACTCATGACACAAGCAGTCGTGCTGATGGCAATGCAAGCTGCAGAGCTACATGGAGTCCCAAAAAAATCATCTGAAATATGAGAAAAGGTTAGACTTATGAATATATACAAATATAGAAGCATACCCAAATAAAGTTATTTTCTACCTGGAACATGTATGTGTGTCTCTCTGCTCTGGTTGGTGTTCCTCTGTTGGACTCTGCAGGTGATGTTGTTGCTGTGTCTCTTCTCCACAGTCACTCTGCTGCTGACACTATAGAGGTCATCAGGACCTCTGAGGGTCTCTGCAGGTCCAGCAGAGAGGAGGTTTCCCTCACCGTCCAACCACAGCAGCTCAGGCTCTGGATACCAGCCTGCAGACTCACACTGTAACACCACTCCACTTATGGATTGGTCAATCCCAGTTAACCTTACAACTGCCTGGGAAACACTCCCTGATGAGCAAAATGAGCAGCAATTGAAGGACAGAGTAATAATTATCACCCCAAGCATGCAGTACTAATGGCTATTAAAACACTTCTGAATAAACACATAAAAAGTCACAAAAATAACTTCTGCTTACCAACAAAAAGCTGGACAGTAGTCTCTTTATCCAAATCTGGAAAGTAACATCTGTATATTCCTCTGTCTGTGTGTTTTACTTTGGAGAGTTTCAGTGAAATATCTCCATACTTCAGTTTAGTGATGTCTACTGATGTTCGTCCTTTGAAAGATGAATGCTGATTAACATGAAGGTCTTGACCTTCATGCCACACATGGACAAATCTGGGTTTAAGGTCAGGTCTTGCCCACTCAAAGGTCATACCAGAAGCATCTGAAGCCGGTTTCAAATGGCATGGCAAAATAATGTCATCATCCACCATCACAGTTACTGCCTGCGATGGACCAATGACCTGAATCTGACCTGCAAAGATGATTCCTGCAATGAGACCCTTACTTATCCAAACTTATTTTATAAAATCGTTATTTATATGTAACAGCTGAACACAGCAATTGTATGTTTTTTTCAAACCCAATGCCAATCAGCATAACATGTTATGCTATCAGTGACAGTTAAAATCACCCATTACTAAATATCACTCTAAAAAAGATGCAGTCTTTAATCAAGTCTGTTTATTTTGTTTTGTTTTCCCAAAGTTACCTTCACAGCAGCATGTTAGGAGAAGCAGAACAGGGGCCTGATGAAAAATGAAACATGTGAGACTTGATGTAGGCTGCCTCTTATTTCGCTTTAGCACCATGGTGTTCTGTGAAAGAATGAATAAATAATAAATTAAAAAAAAAAAAAAAACTATGTTCAGACTGTGCTGTATTGTGAATATATAAGAACTACTGCTAGATCGATTAATTTGCTGCAATCCAATATTTAACCTCTTTAATGCATAAAAAGATAAAACAGATGTGTACTATTGCATGCATGTAAAAAATAGGAAGAGGAGAGTGAAAGAACCTGCCAGGGCTGCTTTATAGTCTTCTGATCTAAACTCTTTCAAGTGTGCTGCATCAGATTGGTTGTTGGGGTCACATGCTGCCCTCTTGCTGTAATAATACCAGGCGTATTTTTAATCTGTTTGGCCTGCAGCGGTTTTATTTATCTCTTTCTGCCATTGCTTACTGCATTGAATTTTGCATATTGCAAGTTGGAGGTCAGTTACATAAACTGAGTACATTCTGAAACTAAATGTTATGGGTACAAATATTTTGAGAGATGATACTTCCCGCATGTGGTCAACAACAGAAATTACTATATCTATAAAGGTCCCCATCATTGAAATCATTGTAATATATATTCAGCAGCATGAACATTCATATGGTTTATGCATTTATACATACAACAGCATTGGATAGTGGTATAGAACCAAACACAAGCTGACAATTTGTATTACCAGTCAAATGTTTCAACACACCCATTCATCTCAAAAATCAGGACTTAGGACTTATTAAAATCAGGAGCTGACCTTATCAAAACAAAACCAGCTTAAGTTCAAGATGAAGAACTTACAAATTAACAGCTAAATTCTAGCCACACAACCAATCATATGACTACCATTAGCCTACTAGTTTGTTTAAATATGGTTGAACCTGGTAATGACAGTTTTTTATTGAGTTGTTTACAGTACTCGGTCATAGAATACAAATGCATGACTTCTGTTTCGATAACTGTCATACTCAACCTCAAAATGAATTAACCACTGTCTTATGCAGAAAAATTAATAGTAATATTCAAATTTCCTGAGTAACTCAATCATAAAATGCTGACTATCAAGCTGTCGATTTTTAAAACAACTATTTAAACACGAAGACAGTGTGCCCCCCATCTATATCTACATGACAACTAATCATCACCAAGTAATGTCAAAACAAGATTTCATACCTGTTGTTCATCTCAACATTTACTTCAGTGCAGTCAGTAAGTGAAAGTACTATAATAATGTACCTTGATCTAGGATTTATGTAGATCAAAGTACACTCTGCTTATCTCTGTCTCTGGTAATTATTGACTTGCAATACTTTGCCTGCTGAGCATAATTAAAGACAAAGCAATAGAAGTGTGTAAGATGTGAGTATGAGTAGTTCAGAACCAATAGTACATTGCTGTTGTAACTTTTCAGGGGGTAAAGGGTTACATCCTGGAAAGATCGGCAGTCTGTTGCAGACCTAACACACGGAGACAGACAACCATTTACACAGACATTCACACATATGGGCAACCCTACTGCCTTAACTGCATGTCTTTGGAAAAAAGGAAGTAGCTGAAGTACTGGGACAGAACACAGATAAACATGGCGAGAACATGCAAACTCTACACAAAAGTAAAAGTTAGTAATTTATTAATTGACCTACACAAATTAAGCTACAGAAAAAGTGCCGATGTGCATTCCAACAGGAACTGGAATTAATAAAGTACAGCAATGAGATTTAACACCAAGTGAGAGCGCCTGTGCAAATGTCTTTACCTTTGAAATATACAGTGTTGTCTGTTTGTTAGTTAGAAAAAAACAAGCCAAAAACAAAAACAAAACTGAAACCCAGTTGTAATGTATACTGATCATACAAACCAAAACAGCTGATGAGTAGTAATTTGTTTTTATAAGAAAGGCAATCGACACCTGTGCAGTATGTGCAGAACTAGGCTGGTAAACCATTAACAGCTTGGAGTTTTTATTGGAGTTTTTTTTTTTTTTACAATACCCAGACATAAAATACAAATATGTGGCTCTCAGACAACCTCAAAATAAATGTACTCTTTCTTAATGCATAGAAATTGTAGGTGATTGACCTGCCTTATGTTACAGTTAATTATTAATTCTGTTATTCCATTTTGTCACAAAGAAAGATCAGTAGAGCTTCAATAACTGAGAAATGAGAATTTCATATTTAAAAACATTTTTCAAACACAAAGTCAGTTTGATCAGTGTGTTGTACATTATCAACTACTCAGTCACTATTGCAAGTAGAGTATCTGTTGTCTGTAGCATCTGGTCCACATCGAGCACAAAAGTTCCATATGTTCTCTGCTCGTCATCTAGTTTCGATTTGACATTTAATAGGTCATCTTTTTCTTTCAAAAAGTCAGGTGTGTCCTCTACTTGTCGAAGCTTCATCTTGTTCTCATTTCTCCCGGTCTCTATTCTTTCAAGCTGCTGTGCAAGTTGATCTCTGTGTTTCCCAAGCTCCTTCTTTAGTTCCGTCAGGGTATTAATCAGAGGTGTGGACTCGAGTCACATGACTTGGACTCGAGTCAGACTCGAGTCATTAATTTTATGACTTTAGACTTGACTTGAAAAAATGTTCTAAGACTTGTGACTTGACTTGGACTTTTACACCAATGACCTGGGACTTGAATTGGACTTGAACCGGTTTACTTGAAAAGACTTGATATTTTACCCCAAACATAAAATTTAACATGCATATTATATAGAGATTGAAAATGTGACGTCATTCACGGGTAGAACCGCAAAGGATTCTGGGAACTCGTGGCAAGCGGTACTAGCGCACGCAGGCTTTCAATTAAAATCAGTTATACAGCGATAAAAAGAAACACAAAAATGTCAAGAAGCTGTTGTATTATTAACTGCAATAGCCGGTCGCATGACAGCCACGGGAAGCCGACGGGTAAAGAGATCGGTTGTTATCGGATTACGTCGTTGAAGAGAAATTGTTCGAGCCATGTTTCCGAAGTAACAAAGGCGACTGGATTGCAGCCATTCAAAGACCAATTATAACGTCCCAGAACACTCCAGCTCACAGGTTAGTCTGCTGTTGTAGTTAATGCGTCATTTTTCTTAACATAATTGGTGATATAGGTTACAAGCAAGTCTGGCGCTGAACAGAAATTGTCACGCTATGCTCCTTTGTTTATTGTGCATAAATAGTGAATTGTCCTGACACAATATTGTGTTTCGCTTCTGTTATTATGGTACATTGACAAAAACATATACTTTTATTCACAGGATAAAACAGTTTTGTATCACTAATTGCCCAGTACGATTATAGCATACAATATTATTGTCACTGCTACATTTCTGTGATGCTACCAGAAATTATTTCCACTACTAATTAATTACCATTGAGCTCAAAGGTTATATTAATAAACGGTTAACGAATGTGTATTTATGACGACGATTTGTGAGACTGGTAAACTTATGATACGTACGATGGTCTTTACTTTCTACACGGTGCATTTCAAGGTCCTGCACCCATCCGTCGGTAAACTGTACCTGGGCTTGTTGCAGTGACCGGAAGTTACTAAACTTCATGAGTGTATGCGCTCACTCCAAGAAGCGTGTGATTATAAATATGCATATAAATATGCTACAATGAGATAGCTGACTTCATCTAACTAGCAAATGTTTTCCAGGCTACGTTGGTGATGCAGTTTTTTTTTTTTAAATTATATTTAAAAAAAAATATCATTTATTTATGTATGATATTTTTGTCATGCGATTTTAAAGCCGGTCCTACAACCGCATCCAAGAATAACATGCAGCTTATCTCAGAACTGTCGGTGAAAATTATTCTTGGAGCTAGGTTTAATTGAGCTGCATTTTAAAGAGGTGCAATTTCACAATTTGTGTATATTTTCTAAGTTCACTATTTTGTCATGTGTTGAGAAAAACACAGATTTAAAAATTACATGGTCTAATATTTACATTTAGCATATAACTGCAACATGCTTTTTTTCGTTTTTTTTTTAAAGACTCGAAAGGACTTGAAATTCAAAATTTCAGACTTGTGACTTGACTCGGACTTTTACACCAGTGACTTGAGACTCGACTCTGACTTGCCTGACATTACTTGAGACTTGACTTGAGACTTGAGGATAAAGACTTGAGACTTACTTGAGACTTGCAAAACAATGACTTGGTCCCACCTCTGGTATTAATCACTGCATTTTTCTTTTCCAAGCCTATCATCAATCCAACACAGAAACATGTTAAAAAAAACAACTTTTTTTCAAGTGTAACACACAGATCACATAATTTTGAAGAAAATGTTTACATGAAGGTATTATACTAAAGAAGTATGACACAAAGACAACAGGAACTAGAACTCTATTTACCATACAGAAAACTACACCTGTCTACAACTGCAGTTGGAAGCATGTACTAATAAACCCTCTTGATTAAGCTAAAGATGACATCACTTTTGGGGTAATTGTTGGTAAAGTGAATAATAAATCCGTGTATACCATTTTTAAGACTAAAGTAACTAAAGTAGCATTTTCATAGCATTATCTTAGGACATTCTAAGACTCTGCATATCTGGTTTTCTAATTTTGACCACAAGTATTCAATATGTAGTTGCCTTCAATATAGTATCAGAAAAAGATTAATCGCCATTCCATTTTTCTCTGCCATGTTAAAATATCCACTACATAATGACTGCATAACACACGTCAAGATTATTATTTGACATTTCAAAATCAGTAAGTTGTAGACATATGTCCTTATACACACACACATATAGCATATATAATTTTGTTACAGATTAATTAATTACTTTTTAAATTAATTTTGTTGTTTTATGTATACTTACGCACACAGACACACATATACATATACACGGATTTAGTAAATTCAACATAACTTTCACATCTAGAGATTAACATTTTTGCCCATTCTTCATTTCAAAATAGTTCAAGCTCAGCCAGATTGGATGGAGTGTGTCTGTGAACAACTGTTTTCAAGTCTTGTCACAGACTTTGGACCATTCTAACACATGAATATATTCTTTGATCTAAACTATTCCATTGTAGCTTTTGCTGTAGGTTTAGTGTCACTGTCTGTTGGAAGGTGAATCTCCTTTCCAGTCTCAAGTCATTCGCAGCCAACTCCAACAGGATTGCCCTGTATTTGGCTCCATCCATCTTCCCATCAACTCTAACTAGCTTCCCTGTCCCTGCTGAAGAAAAGCATCCCCAGAGCATGATGCTGCCACCACCATGTTTCACAGTGGGGATGTTGTGCTCAGGGAGATGAGCAGTGTTACTTTTCCGCCACACTTAGTGCTTTGCCTTTAGTCCCAAAACTTTACCTTCAATCTGGTCTGTCATGTTATGCTGTGCAGCAGGCAGGATGAAGGACCCAAACGCAGGACTCACAGGAATACAAGTAATATCCCAGGGAGGCAGCTTTATTTAGCCTGTACAAAACCTCTATCATGAGATACAAGGAAACTAAACTAGAAACTCAAACATGAAACTCCACCTAGAAAACTAGGAAACTAGAAGACAAAAACTGGGAACCAGAACATTACCAGAAACACAGAGGAAACACACAGCACTGTGAGGGTATGATGTGATGAAGGGCAGTGGAAAACACAGTGTTTAAATACACAAAGGAGTAACAAGGAAATGAAACACAGCAGAGAGTAATCAAACAAAATGAAATGGGGAGAAAGCAAAACTGAAAACATTAACGAAGGATACAAATCTGTCAAAGTAAAACAGGAAACACAAGACGGGCACGGAGACGTGGAATTAAGAGACGCAGCACACAGGGAAGACAGAGTGAACATGGAGCACAGAGAAAAGAGTAACAAACTGTGACATGGAGACATGACTGACTTTGGAGACACACAAACATAGAGAAGAAAACATAACTGACTCAACATGACACATGAAATACGCAGGAGGAAGATTACAAAACCTAAGATCTAAAAATCACTAAAGTGTAACCAGAAACTAACAGAGACAAAGAACATAAATAATCAAAAACAAAAACACTGAGTCACCAGACTCAGGACAATGACATCGTCTGAGCAGAGCACCTTCTTCCACATATTTGCCCTTACAAGGCTCCTGGCAAACTCCAAACATGACTTCTTATGTCTTTCTGTCAGCCATGACTTCTTGCCACTTTTCCATATAGGCCAGATTTGTGGAATACACGACTTGCAGTTGTCCTGTGGACAGATTCTCCCACCTGAGCTATGGAAATCTGCAGCTCCTCCAGAGGGACCATGGATTGAACAGTGCTCCTTGAGAGGAGTTCAAATGAGCACTGTTTTTAATTAGGGGCATTGGAGTACAGGGGGCTGAATACAAACACAAGCCACACATTCAGATTTTTATTTGCTTAAAATTGTCAGGGGCCAGGAGGAGCCTCGCCAGGTTTGGTCATGACACTGCCTCTGCACCGGGGTCCTCTGCAGTTTCCAGCAGTCAAAATCTGGGGCAGAGGAATACTTAAGGCCAGTGTCGCTTCTCCTTGTGCTCCTTGCAGTTTTGGATCTTCCCAGTCCTCAACTTTTTGCAGTTAGAACCCTCTTTTTCTGCACACTAGACTACCTGCTCACTGGCTGTTGGAACAGGATTGTTACTCATCTGCCTGCCCGTTTGTCCGCACTATATTGGATTGTTCAGCACCCTCTGGATTGGCACTCCTGGTTTCATTCCACACAGTCTCAATTTCCCACCTGGCCACCTACTGATACCCCTCCCCACTCTGGCTCACTCCTGATTTCTGTTTTTTGCCTGTCATCCTCCTACCTGTCCTCAGGCCATACTCCTTTGCTAACCCGTATCTTATGTGCTACTTTGTGTTGGTCTATCACAGAAAATCTCAATAAAAAACATTGAAGAGTTTGTGGTTGTAAGGTCACAAAATTTGTAAAGGTTTAAGAGGTATGAATACTTTATCAAGTCACTATACACACACACACACACACACACACACTGCTAATTTTGGTCCAAATGGGGCTGAGACTCTGTTACACCATAAGAAAGACAGTTATTAGAATAGCAGCGGCCAAACCAAACTCATTAATACAAATAAAGTGTAACCAAATAAAAATAATAACAATAATGATGATACACAGAATGCTACTGCAGATACATATGACTCCGGTTTCAATTAAATATTTCCACTGTTTCTGTTAAGGATTTTTTTTCTTTAGATTTCTTAAAATTGCTAGAAATCATAACATGAATTGTAACAGTTAAACAGCTGTCTCTTACCTGTGGACCCATTTTTGCAACAAGTAGAACAAGCAAATCCAGCAAGAACCAAAACAATGGTTGCAACAACAGCTAAAATGAAATAAAAGAAACAAAACTTGGTTTAATCTTTAAAAAAAAAGAAAAAAAATGATTTGATGTATTTTTTTAAGTGACAAACAATATTTTAATACACAGTTTGTCAGTCAGTTTGAAAAGCAGTAATGTGAGCTCCCGTTTTCATGTCGTGACCGGGCGCAGATTGTGTTTTGCACAAATTCAGACATTTGCATACAACTGAAAGCAAGGCAAAAGGACAAACTGGACTGGAGAGAGACTAGGACAATATATAAACACTCAAGAAAGTCGAGGCAGGCTGGCTAGATGGAAATCTTTACCCATATCACTCATGGGAAGGGTCGCCGCTATAAAAATGATGGTCTTGCCAAAAATAAACTATTTATTTTCAATGATCCCAAATAAGCCATCACAAGATTGGTTCAGATCTCTAGACTCGTATATTTCTAAATTCCTTTGGAAAAATAAACCCCCACGTATCAGCTTAAAAACACTACAAAGCACCAAGGATAAAAGAGGATTAGATCTGCCTAACTTTAATCACTATTTTTTAGCCAACAGGCTTCAGTTCATCTCTAGATGGTTTAAACACACCCTCTTAGATGAACCTTGGATAGATGTAGAACAGGCACTATGTAATAACCTAGAAATTTCAGACCTGCCATTTATCAGCTCAAATATCAAACGACATGATTGCTTTAAAAGCATCAATATTAGCTCTTCTCTGACAGCATGGTGGGAGTTTCTAAAATTGACGGCGTCTTCATTAATCCCATGCAAACGTACACCTATCTGGAACAATCCGGACATATTACAAAACAATAATACGATAAACTTTCCAGATTGGAGTTGCAAAGGAATTAAATACTTGGAACATATGTGGGAAGGAACAGACTTTATTTCGTTTGACAGACTAGTTACACAATATGGGATCAACAAGAAACGATTTTTGGAATATCAACAAATTAAATCCATAGTAAAAAAGAAATTTAATCCCAGTGAAGCTGAATTACAAACACCACCAAGTGTGGTACAATTTTTTAGTCTAAAACCCCCCAAATTATTGTCTAAAATATACAAAACACTTTCTAAAATAGATGAATCAATATCACTTCCTATTGCAAAATGGGAAGCGGATTTATTGATCAGTTTAGACCAAAACCATTGGTCTCAGATTTGCTTAAAAACCTTTCAATGGATCAGAAATCCCAGTTTTCAATTAATACAATACAAAATATTACACAGAGTGCACTATACTGGTCATAGGATGTTCAAGATGGGCTATACGCCTTCCAACAACTGCTCACACTGCACAGCAAATACACCGGACAATTACATTCACGCTCTTTGGTTCTGTCCACCAGTTCAGAAATTTTGGCGTGAGATATGTGAAGACTTATCAAAGTGTCTGAAATGTAACATTCCAGCCTCCCCTTTAGTATGCTTGCTGGGCAACTTGGATGAGGTCACTGCAGAAATAAACACAGCCCACGTTGTTTTTGGCCGGCCTCCGGATCTGTTCTGCCGCCACTGCCACTTTTTCACGTGGCCGGCCCCGGAACAGCTGAATTGTGAACTTTTGTGCTGTCACCTCCCGGGTTGACCTTCTGACCTCTTTGGACATTTGCCTCCCTGTTTTGAACTGTTTTTGTGTCTTTGGACTCAGTTTTGGTTCATGCTCCTCATCTTTTGTTTGGTTTCGTTCCCTCCGTCCGGGTCCCCCGCCTCCCGCCCTGGGTGGGTTGTTCTCTGTTTGTCTTGTGTTTTGGTTCTCGGGTTTGGGCTGTCGGGAGCCAGCCCTTGAGGGGGGGGGGGTGATGTCATGATCCTGGGCCATGTTGGCCCAGCAGTCTTAGTATTCATGTCTTTTTGTGTATTGTTCCTTATTTGATTTCCCCTTGTGACTTTTATCCCCTGTGTGCCCCTCTATGTATCTGTGAGCCCTCGTCTCCCCTCCTTGTGTTTCATTCCATGTTTCCCCAGCCCACTATGCCCGTGCTCTCTCTCTCCTCCTGTCTGCACCTCTGTGTACTTCCTGTTTTACTTTGAAAGTCTCCCGTCAGTGTTGTTTACTCCTGCCATGTCTTGTTATGTTTATCTGTGTCAGCTGTGCTCCCATGTGTGGCCACTTCCCCTGATCATCCCTCTTGTGTATTTAGTCTCTGTGTTTCATGTAGTCTGCATCGCGTCGTCTGTGTTCCCACCCTCCGTGTTTCCATGCCCAGTCTTTTGTATCCCCAGCCATAGCATAGATTGTTCCCAGTTTAGGTTTGTTTAGTTACTGCTCTTGTGCTGCCCTCATTCTTGTTTGTTTCTTTGGTGATCATCAGTCACAATAAAAGGCTCGCTTTTGTTTAAGTGCACTCCCGTATCCTCATTTGTGTTCGCACCTGGGTCCTCAACACACTCTCCACACGGTCTGCCACTGCGACCGTGACAATACATTAGGTAAGGCTGCACGCTTTGCAGCGATTTCGTATAGAAAACTATTCCGCGGCTCCAAACCGTAGTAAAGGGACCTCTGGCTAATACGTCGGGTTTGTGTCGGGCTCATAACCAAAAACTAGCTTTACTTTGTTGTCTGGGTCAACTTTGCTAGTGAGAGACAGAGAGAGGCGTTGAAAGGCTGCTCCAATAGAACTTATTGTTTTGGAGGAAAACACGAACACAGCGTACAGTCGAGTCTTAATAGCTTACTTACAACTGGGCTCGTCAGGCACTCTTCTTGGCTGAAGTGGTTATTATTATATTTACATGCTTCCAGCTCCCGTTTCTGCTCGATGACAGCTCGTACTTTTCCTTTTTCTCCCTCCTCGCGCTCACAGACACATAACGGGTATGGCAGTCCATTCTCCCTGCAGCACGGACTACACTGCCCATGAAGTTACATTCTTTAGGGCTATGCCTGTAACACTCTGCCTATTGCCTTCATATTAAATCATTTTTGTGTATAATTTTTTTAAATATTTTTTCACGTCATTATGCGAGCCGCAAGTAGAGGTGACATGGGCCGCGAGATTGAGACACAGGCATTAGAGCCTCTTAATGCGTGTTTTGTTTGGAAACCAAAAATAGAGAGGGCATAGCCGAACATATGAAACAGGAAAATACCGCCGTGTAAGCCCTTTATTTCAAAAAAGTAACTGTATTCTGAATCCCAGCTTTTTAAACGGTATCTTTAAACGGATTCTTTTCTCAGCTGCTTGTTATATTTCACTTCCTGTATAAAATGTTTATTTCTTGTTTGCCTTATAGATTACTAAAGAAAAGATGCCTGACAGAAGAGAAAGTGGAATTATTACAGTTAACAGCAGTTTCATTAGGACAAACATAATTTTTATTTACTTTTACTTTTTTTTTTTTGATTGAAGCTTTACATTTTACATCGCTTGAAAGCAATACATGAATTGACTACATTACCAGTAATTATTAACTGAGGTATGCTGCACATGTAAATTGCATTTTATAAATCCTTGGGGAGACAATCAGTAAATGTTAACAGCAGAATGTTTTTTTTTTTAAACTATACTGTACTATAATGGGTTTATGACCCCATGTCACTTTTTGGTCATATGTTTGGCTTGTGTGAAATGAAAATAAAAAATATGTACCTATGCAGTGAAACACCAACATCGGTATGCAGATATGTATGTAAGAGGACATTTGACGCATGTGTTTCTAAGCAACACATATTGTTAACACACATTTTGAAATGAAGGCTGCTATAACATTAGCCAGAATGATCTATATGTCTCTATATATCCGTAGATAAATAAAGGCTGTTGTACCAAATTATAACAACAACCAAATTATATTTGTATTTTAGAATAAAGACTGTAGAATAGTCGAGAACTTGCAAACAGGGTGAAGGAATAATCATCTCCCATGACCGAGGTATACAGATTAGGGGTAAGGGGAGAGAGGGGAAGGAGACAGGCTTACAGGGGAAAAGACACACTGACAAAGATTAATAATAACTAATGATTAAATGTAGAGTGTGTGTATAACCACAGAGAGTTAGAAGAGGTGCTCTCTTTCTAGTCCTAGTTCTATGTCTAATATAACATGGAACACAAATCGAGAACCAGTTTCCACTAGTTCAATTCCCTGAACTTGTTAGTTGATTGCCTATCAATCCTGCATATTGGTTCCACTTGCACTTGAGCTACAATCAGCTGATTTCAGATTGCTAGCTAGAGAAGAAAAATAGCAGCACAGTCTGTAGCGTAGATATGGACATTACTTTTAATGTTATTGCACAAAAGGACAAGAGCACAATTGTAAAGTGCAAAATGCACCAAAGACAAAAACAACTTGACAACTACTAACTAAACTTTGCAAGCATCTGCACAGACAGAAAGCTAATGGTAAGCTAGACAATACCCCAGGGTGATTTAACTAATTGCATAACCATCCCAGCCCACCAACCCGACTCTGAACTTCCCCAAGCAGTGATGAGCAGTCAGGCTGCAGCCTCCGTTTCTACCTGTTCATGTTTCTAAAGTACAAATTATTTGTGCCACTCCAAAAACATAATTTCTGTCCACTATAAAGGAGAACATCGCAGACAGCAGGTGTATCACTCCTGTTTCTACCTGGAGACAGCAGTCACCTCATTGTTCTGACACACAACACAAAATAATCCACAACACTACACACTAACTACACAAGACAACACATTAACTACACACTCCAAACATTCTAAACATCACAAATCTCTCACATCTCAAAACTCTCTCTCTCTCTTTTTCTGCACTCTCTCCCTCTCTCTCTCGCCGTCACTCCTAAAACTTCCCCTCTTCCTAAACAACCAAATGTCATGTTACCATATCATTTTTGATTGGTGGACATGATGCATTTTTCCACCAACACGAAAGGTGTGATTTATGTTTTTTTTTTTTTGTTTGTTTGTTTTGTTTTTCTGCTCATAAGCAGAGAGGTCTCGCTGCGCTGTCGTTAGACAGTAAACGTGACAAAACTATTCAGGAAAAAACGCAGCGTATATATTGTTTATCATGACTCTGGTTTTACGTGGCCTATCAACACAATTTATAAACGGGTATATATCACCTTGTTGCTTTGTCATCTTGAAGTGGTCATGTGAGTGGATCACCACGACTACTTTATTCTTCCTCAGTCAAACAGAAGCACTCATGCGATTGTTTTGCTCCCTTAGCTCCAGTTGTTGTGCCAAAAAGTGAACATCTGCTAGAAAGTGATTATCGTCCGCGGGAGCGCACGCAGCTGCTTAAAGATGTAGCGCCCAGATTACTTACAGCTAACTCCATGCAACTGATATAAGATGCGGTAAGCTGAACACAGCTTCAACCGTCTGTTTGTTGAAAAATAGTAACGCGATCGCATTTTCTTGTTAGTAACTGTAACGGCGTTGTAACGATAGGAATAGTAATTAGTTAGATTATTCGTTACTGAAAAAAGTAACACCATTAGTAATGCTGTTACTTGTAAGGCCGTTACTCCCATCACTGGAAATGACTTACTTGTTCCTGGAGGTAATAAATAACGTACTGCATTACTTTTAAGAGAAGTGTTTTTTGTGTAATATGTCTAATACATTACTTTTTTTTAATAACAACAGCAAAACTATTCACAACAAATAGGGGAAATGCCTCCAATATGCACGAACAGTTGACCATGCAGCATTCAATTAATTTGCATGAATACAATGTCTTGATATGCTGCTTAGAGATGGTGGTGACACAAAACGGAGCCGATGTGAACCCATGGAGAATAAGAGAATCGATAAGGTGATATTGATAATAGAGTTAATTACATCTCTAAATGCAATCATTTTATTGTAATCACGATGCACATTACATTCATGTTTAAAGGATCACATTAAAGTGTCACAACGTCAGGTCAAAAGGCATATGTCCAGTATTATTTTGTGAGGACAATAACAGCACGTTGGGGTGGCTGTAGCTCAGGAGGTAGAGCGGGTCATCTCGGAGGTTTGTGTACTCCAATGCATCCATCGGAGTATGAATGTGTGTGAATGTATAGTTAGAAAGCACTTCAAAGCATTGAAGACAGTGCTTTTGTGAATGGGTGAATGTGGTATGTTGTATAGAGAGCTTTGAGTTCTCCGGAGGATTAGAAGTGCTATATAAGAACTATTCACAGAAAACCAGGTTTTCAGGAAGTGCATACAATACAGAAACCACTTAGAGAGCCAAAGAAATTTCCGTTTTTAAAACACAAACAAAAAAGACCCAAGTTTTAGTTTTGGTTCCTCATGCCCAAATCACAATCACAATTTGTATCTAAAGGAGAAATGACAAGAACTTCAGTGTCAGAGAGGAACTATTCTTAAACCAATAATTCAACTCTACACTACCACTATACACTAAAAAAGTTCACATTCAATTTTCAGATATCTGTAAACTTGGAGGGTTGGGTATTGTTTCTGTGCAGATTCAAAGTGGAAGTTACTGGCAGCTGAAGTACATTTATGGAAAATAAATGTAGGTCAACCACAACCACCGCACATCAGAAGACAGAAAACAGCTGGGTCCGCTTCTTAAATAAATTTAGTGTTGCTAGCTGCCAAAATGATAACACTCTGCTTTTACACACTGCACTTCCATTAGCACATTAAACCACTGACAAACATCGAAAATACACTAATGTTAATGCAGCCTTGGGCATTTCTGAAACCTAAACACAACATTCAAATTAAATTCAGCTCAAGGTTAATAACACATAAACTGACACTAGAATGTCTATTGTGACAGTTCACTTACTCATTGAAGCACTAAACATGTTGTGTTTCTTGAGCGAATAATATGGGAGTGGTTGCTTACAATGATCTATTTATAGTCTTGCACAAAGGAGCTGATACTGGCCCTTCTGATTGGGTAAGGACCTTCTACGGCCCTGTCCAGCTCTCCTAGAGTAAATGCCTGTCACGGTCCAAGTGTCGCCTCATGCTACCAGTAGTGTTATTAAGTTAAAAAAGTTTTATTCCTGCTACCTGATATATTTTTATGGCACACACAACATACACCATATTTAATATGTTTAATAGTTCAGATGCTTGGACAAAAAAACCAAACAAAAAACAGACAAGAAAATGTATTAAAACGTATTGATTATATCATGTTACTCATTTCAATCTGTTGTCACCAAGTATCTATAGACAAAAACAATTTTCTGACTAAATGTATTCTCATTAAGCAAAATATCTGCTTATGCAAACACAATGGGAAGCAAATGTATTTTTACAAATCTTTTTGGAAACATTGTACATTGATGCAAGAGTTGTTATTGCATTTACAACAGTTATGGACATTTTCTACATATCACAGTCATTCCAAGACTGACGTTTTCTTAACATGAACAGCAGCAGAGTGACCCATAAAACTGTGTCAACAGTTTATCAGGATGTAGAGAAGAACAGGAAGTTGATCATAACAAAGGAGAGTCACCATGTGATTGTCTGTAAAAAAAACAAAACACCAAAAAAAAAAAAAAAAAAAAAAAAAAAAAAAAAAACCCACACACCACACAACCCTACAACACCCTTACTTATAGATACAAAAGCCCAGATTCCATGCTTAAACAAATAAATTATTTGTTCTTGTCAAAAAGAAATTACTAAATTTTCCATCATGACATTAGAAAGGGGCAACTTAGATAATACAAAACTATCACTATAGAGTACAAATGAGGCTCCAAATAGGCCTCATATCTGAAAACACATGCAACCACTGCACAGGCAACATTAAAAACTATATGCATGGTATACAGTCTTTTGCACCTGTTCAACCATCCTTATGGCTGCAGATTATCCTCCAGTATTTAGCGATGTTATCTGCATTCCCATTACCCTCTACCCTTTGCAAGCTTTTAAGAGCTGGCTATTAAGAAGCATCACCAGAGCATGATACTGCTGCCACCATGCTTCACAGTAGATACTGTGTGTTTGTGGTGATTTGTCCCATCTGAGGCACTGAAGGTTGTAACTCATTTAGACTGGTCACAGGTGTCTAGGTAGCCTCTCTCACAAGTCTTCTTCTTGCCATTTCTTAATAATAGATTTAACTTAACTCTGTGCTTTCTTTTTCTTTGCTTTGTTTCTGTGTTGGAAATCTTGTGTAGCCATCTCCGGACTTATACCTTTCAATTCCCTTTTGTCTCACGTAGCTTGGAGTGTTGTTGTTACGGTTTTGCTCCAGAGGACCAACACGCAGGACTACAAAGCTTGAAATCACACAACGGAATTTATTCAAAGTCTTTCACCAGGTGTATGGGGACGGGCGCTCCAGGAATCCGGGAAAAGGGAAACACACTCGTTCCTCTTCTTACTCTCTCCACTTGTGACCAGTCTCTCCCTCCACACTCAGGAATGGGTCCAGGAAATCTATATACAGGAAAAGCGCAAGTTAATACAAAACACTAGAACACAAGTAAACTTGGCTTAGAACTTGTTTTCACTGACACAACAATCCAGCGCTGAACAGCAGACCTCTCCTGGCCTAAATGCTGGCTGAACCTAATGAGGTCCAGGTGTCTCCAATTCAGGGAGGCGTGGGCCGAGGGCGTGAACCCACAATGAGTTCCGCCCCAGCAACAGAGAGAGAGTAAAACAAAAACCAGTGATCAGTGCCCTGCTGATCCTCCAGGCCTTGACAGTTCTTTTGTCTTCATATTGCAATTGTAGCAGGAATAGTGATGAACCAGAGACCAGTAATGCATTAGTTGCACTCAGGTGATCTCTGCTGGAATCAACTAATTATTAGTTATTATTTTACATTAATTTGTAAAACTCTGTTTTCACCTTTTTTTGGTTTTTTAAGCAAATGCTTGTAAAAAAAAATCTCAATTATATTGATCATGACTTCTTTTAATAAAGCAATAAAAGGTTCAAATATTGCAGGCGGGTGAATACATTTCAGTTTATGCCGACTAAGTAATGATGCTATCACATGATAACACTGTCGATGCTAATTACATTACAATGAAAACTGGAGATGGTGGAAGAGAAGGAGGTGTAGTCATCTCTGCTTAGATTGCTAACCTTTTTCCTCCTGCTTGTACTGAATCTTTTTTTTCCCTCCTGTTCTTTAATGTAAATTAGTATATGTTCAAATTTTCATCTCCCCTGGATAAAAAGGTCATGAACTTAGTAGTCATTAAATGACCCTCACAAAACAAATTCACAGCCTCTTTTCACACAGTTGAAGAAGCGTTGTGGTTGTACTGCAGATAGTTTGTCAGGCCGAAACACTAAGATTAAAAAAAGAATAAACGAGTTACAAAAATACGAATATAGAGACGCTGTGTGGTTTGGAAACTCTGCAAAGGGCTTAAGCAGCATTAGTGTCTGCAAAACTTCCCCTCCTCGTGTGGTCACTGTGTAAATTTGTATCTCTTCATATCAGAATTTGCATGAAATCCTTCTATGCATTGTGTTTGGTCAGAACACAGAATTACACAAGAATCATCACCGAAATCATTAAAATACCAATTTTTTTTTTTTTTTTTGAAAAATGAGAGTTATACTCACAGTTTGGATTCTGATATTTGTAGAATCAATAGCACTGATACTCTTCTAGTGAAAATTAGTTTGATACTAACGATTGAGCTACAAATTATTACAACTGCTAGATAAAAAACAGCAGCAACACCTCAGATGTGTAACAAACTCAGTACTCACACAATCTAATGTAGAAAAATGTAACCTCCATGTTGTCTTGCTGACAGATCACCAAACCGATATGCAGTTTAATATAACTAACAACCTCTTCCTGTTTGGCTTACTGCTGAAGTATAGAGGTGTCAACTTTCTACTCTAGCATGAGGTCTTGTCTGGTATTATGACCCCATACAGACAAAAAATACATTTAGGGGCCTTTAATAAAGGCAAATACTACAAACTGACTAAAGCATGATGACTCTGGAACTCCCCAGTGCAAAATTAAACCTTTTGTTGCATATTATTTCATGTTTATTGTTGGTCAGGAACAATAACTGCATTATATTATTTTTTAAAGTCAGTTTATGTCAGGTGTATTATTTTCATAACACATGGCGAACAATAAGAACAAAGCAGTCTGACAGTGTTGTACATATTGCTATAAAAATATACAAAATGATCCAGTGACCTCTATAGGACATGATGTGCATACACAGTCATATGCAAGGCATAGGTGCAAGGGGCTCCAACGAAAATGGCAGTTAAAAAATTGGTTGCTAAACAAGATGATGCACAACTTCATTGCTGTTCTTTTAAAACTGTCTGCAGGTCTAAAGAATAAATTTAGCAGAAATCCATATCTTTTGGTGACAGGTGCTGGTCCCCGGCTGGGTGGCTGGCCTTTTCTGGGCAGGATTGGATCCAGGGCCTCGGGATCTGGTGTCCTTTCTTGCCCGGGGGTGGTCTGTACCCCTTGGCTGCTTCGCTGTGTGTAGTGCTGTAGGTTGGCTCAAGTTGAGATGTCCCATCTATGCCTTGGGGGCTGTTGTTTGCTGGCAGGTTCTTTCTGTAGGGTGAGGCATTCAGGTGAGGGAGCACCCATTGCTTGTCTCAGACTCAGTCCCTTTACTGAGTGTTTCTGCTGTCAGGTGAGTGGATGGCAGGTGTTGCAGTGTGCAGATGGGCCACAAGACTTCGGACTTATCTGCACACTCCAGACTGCTCTTTGTGATGGGGGCAGTGGGTGCTGCCTCTGGCTTGGTGGTGCCCTGGAGCCACTTTCTTCTTCCCTGTGGCGGGGTGTGGGAAATGGGGATGCCTACTGAGCCAGTTGTTATCTGCCTTTCTCCTTCCAGTGGTATTCCTCTACCTATATATCCCAGCCCTCCCTAGCCCCCACTCCTTCATACAACACATCGCTCCCATGTGGGGGGTGATGCATGGCTGGGCCTGGGTCAGGGGGCTTCGGCCCCTATCCGACATGGTCATGGAGGGTGGGGTCAGAGAGAAGAATGTTGATTTATCTGTCCATTTTCATATTTTTGTGTTCCAGGTGCTGTATGTTATTTTTTTCCTTACAGATGCAGCAGTTGGTCATGCATCATGCTTTTCTATTTGCTCTATGATTTTATTGGATGTGGAAGATAAGACTGTGGAAGTTTCAGGCCCATCACTACGCATGATTTTGAATATGAAAATGATATTAATTATGTTGTGATTGATAAACCCAGAGTCATAATTTATGTGATTTTGCTGGTAGTTAATCTTGCTTAATACTAATCAGAATATAATCAACTTGTCATGGTCCTGGGTCGTGCGACCCAGTGTTTTGTGTTTAGCCTATTTTGATGTTTATTGTTTGTTTAGGTTCACTAAGGTAGCCCAGCCATTTGTATATATTACCCTTGTATTAATCCTCCCTTGCCCTTCGTGTGTTTATGTCTGTGTGTCTTGTATTGTCAAGTTCATGCTGTCAGTTATGTCATCTCCCCTGTACTAAGTTTCCCTGGGTCATGAGTCATGTCTGCGTGGTTATGTTTAGTTCTTGTCATGTCTAATTTCCATGTTTCCTGTTTTACTTTGTAAATCTGTATTCATGTCAGTGTATTCAGTTTCACTCCTCCTGTCCTGTCGTTAGGTTCATGTGTGTCAGCTGTGATCCCATGTGTGGCCACTTCCCCTGATCATCCCTCATGTGTATTTAGTCTCTGTGTTTCATGTAGTCTGCGTCGTGTCGTCTGTGTTATCTCCCCTACCCCTTGTCATAGTTTCCCAGCCATAACGAGTCCTAGTTTGTACTTTGTTTAGTCATAGTTTTTCCCCAGTCTATGTTCAGGTTTTCCCTCAGTTGCTTTGCTACCTTTTCCATACGTTTTCGGCCCTAAATAAAGGCTCGCCTTCTGTTAAGTCCGGTTTTGTGTCCTCACCTCTGTTTGCTCTTGGGTCCTCCACTCACTCCACACGGTCTGCCCCGGCGGTCCGTGACACAACTATAAGTTTAACCAGGGGAAATTCTAGGTTTAATTCAATTCAGTTTTATTTATACAGCGCCAAATCACAAAAACAGTTGCCTCAAGACGCTTTATATTGTAAGGTAGGCCCTACAATAATACATATATACATTACTATCACCATTTTGACCCCCTTTGGCGACAGTGTTGACCACATGATCAAGTGTCTTTGATCTCATCAGAGTTTACGTTCCTTGGCCGTGCAGGTGTGTTAACCGGGCGCAGGGTAGGCATTCCCCCCTCATTCCCCCACGCAGCGATTAAAGAGTGGACGTAATTACATTGCTTTCATTTTTAGTCCGTAAAAAGTGACAAAAACATTAGTGTCTGCTGTACACTCTGTGTGAGAAGAAAACTTCTTTCTACAGCGAAAAATTGAATTTGAAATCTGAGCAAGCACCTATCAAGCCACCGGGGGAATGTGAAATTCACAGAGAAACCCCCAGATCCCCTCGCTGACACGTCCGCTGAGCACCAGGAAAACCTCCACTGGCCCCACTCCTGCTAAACCGGTGAAAATAGATTTAAGAGCGACAGGACTTAGTGCTGCTGAATCTTTGATTTTATGTATTTTTTACTGTGTTTTACTTGCATTTATTTGAAAGAGTGAGTGTAAACACAAAAAATATTGGAATACTGGAATGTGCAGAAAATAGGTTTAAATGTTAATATGATTTAATGTTTGATGAATGCAATGTCCATATATTTAAAAGATTAAACATAATAAAACAAGTTTTAAAAAGAGACTTTTCCATTTGATTCAATTTTATATGATGGATTATGCAGAAAAAATAGAATTGGGCTGAAAGGTCTATTGCTTTATTACGTATTCACGTTGTGTATCATGTTTTTAAAATTAACTAAGTAAGTAAGTAATTAAGTAATTATTTACTTTTTAAAATATGTAATCAGCAAAGTAACAGGATTACATTTTGGAGGAAGTAATCAGTAATTAGTTACTAATTACTTTTTTAAACTAACTTGACCAACACTGCTTATCACAAACTCTATAGCATGATAGTAGAAAATAAATTCCACCTTATCAGACTATCGTTAAGCCCCTTGAATTTTATAAGGTTCAGTGTTCAATTGATCAGTAAAAAGGAGCAATAATATATGTACTGAAGAGTGTAAAACGGCTGACTAACAGCAGAGGGCAGAGGAACTAACAAAAAGTGAAGGGAGAGGAAAACAGCCATTAGGATAAGATAAGATAAAACTTTATTAATCCCTCGGGTGGGTTCCTCTGGGAAATTCGGTTTCCAAAAAAGCACAGCACTGACAGAAGTTACAGAATGTGAGCAGAATATTATATATACACATATATAAATACAGAGACATATACAAATAAAATATACAAAGGGGCTAAATAGAATAAATAGGAATAAAAATAAAAATACAAGTGAATTGCACATTTCAAGTATTGAAGTCTATTGCACCATTGACTATTAACAAAAAGTATTGCACAGTGAAGTGGAGAGGCACTACAGCTTAGTTGTTCCCCCCTCCTTTGTCCTCCTGTCTCCCCTCCCTCTCCCCTCCAGAGAGGAGTTAAACAGTCTGATGGCGTGTGGGACAAAGGAGTTTTTAAGTCTGTTAGTTCTTGTCTTGGGGAGAAGCAACCTGTCACTGAACAGACTCTTCTGGTTGTTTATGGCCGTGTGCAGAGGATGCCCAGCATTGTTCATAATGTCCAGCAGTTTTTTTAGTGTCCTTTTCTCTGCCACTGTCACCAGAGTGTCCAGCTTCATGCCGACCACAGAGCTAGCCTTCCTGATCAGTTTCTCTAGCCTGGATGAGTCCTTCTTTGCTGTGCTGCTCCCCCAGCACACCACAGCATAGGAAAGTACTCCAGCAACCACCGACTGGTAAAACATCCTCAGGAGCTTCCTGCAGATGTTAAAAGACCTCAGCCTCCTGAGGAAGTACAGTCGGCTTTGGGCTTTTTTTTTATACAGGTGCTCTGTGTTGCATGACCAGTCCAGTGTCCAGTTTGTTGTCCACCCACAGCCCGAGGTACTTGTACTTGTTGACCACCTCCACCTCCTCTACCTCTTTCTGAACCGGCAGTGGACCTTCTCTGGACCTCCCGAAGTCCACAACCAGTTCCTTAGTCTTTGAGGTGTTGAGTTGCAGGTGGTTTGTGTGACTCCATGTGACGAAGTTCCTCACCAGACTTCTGTACTCCTCTTCCTGATTATCCCAGATACACCCCATGATGTTGTCTGCAAACTTCTGAATATGGCATAATTCAGAGTTGTAGCAGAAGTCAGAGGTGTACAGGGTGAAGAGAAGAGGGGACAGCACAGTTCCCTGTGGTGTTCATGTGCTGCTGACCGCTGTCAGTGAGGTAGTCGGAGATCCAAGCGACCAGGCAGGGGTCCACCTGCATCCTGTTCAGTTTTTCCTGGAGCATACAGGGCCGGATGGTATTAAAGGCAAGAAACAGGATCCTGACCGTGTCTTTTCCCTTGTCCAGGTGTGAGTGGGCTCTATGTAGGAGGTACAGGATGGCATCCTGCACTCCGACATCTGCCTTGTATGCGAACTGTAGTGGGTCCTGGGCATGTTGTACCTGTGGTCGGAGGAGGTTGAGGAAGAGCCGCTCTAGAGTCTTCATAAGATGTGACGTCAGTGCCACCGGTCGGAAGTCATTCAGCTCATTGGGCCAGGTCCTTTTGGGGACCGGGACGATGCAGCCTTCTTCTTCATGTTGAGGACAGCTTTGACTTCCTGTGTTACTGAATGTATGAAGATTAGTTCTGGAAAGTTTTTATCTTGGATTTAATCCTCTAAATAATCTGTTGCCCCCCATTAGTCCAAGTATCTTTGTTTCAAAATCCTTGAGTTGGAACTCTAAAAATAAACAAAGAAAAATGACAGTAATTAATTATTTAATTAATTAAATAATTTTTTTCACAAAAAATAGCTAGAAAATGGGTCATATATGTGACATCATTAGCATCATATCACTAATATATATTCCATCTAAGTTACACCATAAACATCAGAAATAAATTAAACAGGAAGAGGAAGTCCCAACCTAGATTCTGTCTTTGTTGTATTTCAGTCTGGTGCTCCCACAGTCAACAGCAAGACATTATGGCGTTTGCAGCTCTCAGCATCCAACTTTGTAAGTACTGATTCAACCAGTCAGTCATTGATTAGCAATCACATATGTCTGATGCACAAAATTCCATTTGTCTCTTCAGTCACTGATGTTTTAGTGATGATGGCCATACAAACTGGCCACAGTAACTTTGCTGGTGAGTAAGAAACAGTTTATTCCTGATATAAACTTAAAGTTTTAATGCCAACTACCGTTAAAAGTGTTTGAAGCTCTGAAACTGTAGTCTTTAATGGTCTGCATTTTTTAACATTAGCAGATCCTGCCTAGAAAGTAATGTCACTGCTCACTGTCTAACAAAATTTGCACTTTTATCTTTTGTTTGCAATGCCAACACATTTTGTTGTTTGTTTTGAGAAAAGAAAATTGATTTGATTGCTTTCCTTCTTCATATCTCTCTCTCAGGTGCAGTTGTCGCTCGCTTTGTTCCAGACAGGCGTCAGTTCTTTGAATACGAGTCTGTCTCTGTACATTGTGAGAAAGATAACAACACCACTGAATGGAGAGTGAAGTGGAAATCCCATAAAATAAGGAACGCTTCCCACACATCAACATCACCCTGTACAATTTATCCCATCTATGAAAGACACAGTGGAGAATACTGGTGTGAAAATGAAGATGGAAAACGAAGTGAGATTGTGAACATTTCTGTCACTGGTATGTTGAGTGATTGTTATTGATAGATATACATGTGTGTGTGTGTGTGTGTGTGTGTGTGTGTGTGTGTGTGTGTGTGTGTGTGTGTTAATTCAGCTTTACTGGTGTTCACTGACAATATATGGCAACCTTTCTTTAAAATATCCCCTCATAATAGGACAATCAGGATGAATATGAAGCACATTTTTTATACTCAACAATACACTAATATTCAATGTGATCTGTTAACAAGAGAAACAAAATTAGGTGAAGGGTACAGAGTAAAACGCATTAACCAGCAGAGTCTACAATACATGGCTGGACCTGCCTTAGTTGTTTTAGCACTTTTCATAATAATGTAATTTTCCATAGTCAGATGTTTACAAAAACATGTAAAAAATGATAAAATGTATTGGATCATTTCTCAGCTGGTTTTGTAATCTTGGAAAGTCCAACCATCCCTGTGAAGGAGGGAAATGAGGTGACCCTTAACTGTAAAAACAAGAAAACTCAGTCAGAACACATCACTGACTTCTACAAAGATGGTTTATCTCTTGCGACCCGGTATCAAAGCAGCATGACCATCAAAAATGTCTCCAAGTCTGATGAAGGACTCTACAAGTGCAGCATTGATGGAGCTGGAGAATCACCTGAGAGCTGGTTAGCTGTTATAAAACAAAGCAAAGGTGATTTAGATTATATATACATATATAACAGGATATATATATGAGTCTGTGTGTGTATACCTATTTTCTTTGTTTTCATTTGTCTTTCTCTCTTTCCTAAATTACTTCATGTCTAATGCAGCCAGCACCTTTCCAACGCCTCACAAAGAGACTGATCTTTCACAAAGTCAATTCCATAAAAAAGACATTCTGCTGTGGACTGTTATCTGTGCCTTATCAGTAGCTCTGTTGTTGCTGGTGGTGGGCCTACTTCTTCATAAGAGGCACACAGGTATAGAAATTTCGCTCAAAGAAATACATTGTAAATTCACTTAATTTTTCCAGTAAAGTTGTCATAATTAGCATATTATTTTAATGATAAGCTAATTTTTGCCTAATTTTAATAGATCAACACAACATTAGCAGGAATTTCTTCTCATGTATCAGCTGCTAACTTTGATTATTAGATATCATTACATTAACTTTCACTTATCCTCTATCCTATGACTTCTCTGCTCTTTCTCTCAGTATCAGCTTGTTTTTCATCAGTACGACGTTCACACTCACGAGAAGACAGTACCGGTGAGAAACTGCATCCTTGTTCAGTGGAATGTGTATAATAAAATTATACAATAATACAATATAATGCAATTTGAACATGTGACAAAATTAGATTCACATATAACTTGATTTGAGTTTAATGTTATTTTATTATCAATAATAATCATCTTGTTTAGGCTAAAGCTGCATTTTCTCTTATTTTGGCAGCTTTGGATGCCTACAATTACATAGTACCCTAAAAAGGGAACTCTTGCATATTCAAACCTGTAGAAAAAGACAGAAGTGTAAATGAGAGGTGCATTTAAGATAGTCTCATCACAAGAGGAAAATTCAAATAAATAAATGAATTCATGACATTCAATCTGCCATACAAAACTGATCCTCATGCTATGCACATGTACAGTGTTATGGGTCAGAATTTGGCACTTTTCATTAATATATTTTTAACATTTTTAAATCCTCATAATTTATTAAGTATGGAAGCTGATATTCTTTTGGTGGCATTTTTATTGTTTGACCCTAAAGTCCTTACACTTATTTGTCAAGCTTTCCTCAGTCAGGGAATACATGTACTTACAACGCAATGGAAAAAACAATGACTAAAATATATGCAGTTAACAAATACTGAGATTGTGAACAGAAGGTTTTAAACTATTTCTATATCAAAATCATTTGGTAATTTAATAACGACAAACATGTTTGAGTTGTAGTTTAATGACTGGAAGCATCACAGATTAGTCAGCTGGCAATAGTTAGGGTAATCAAAATGCCATATTTGTATTAAAAGGTTTAATGACTTTATGGTCATCCAGGCAGTTTATTGTCTACCTAACTTTCCAGTGCTGGTGTGCAACACTATAACCCAAACTTCAGACATGCCTTCTGACTCCCGACCCCCCTTTTTTTTTTTACCTTTCAGTCCTGCAAGACAACAACATCATTGACCCACATCAAGTGACATATAGTGTGGTCAGAAAACAAAGGAAAAAGAAAGGTAAAGTTTTTATTTGTCCTTTATACTTTGTTTTAAAGAATTAAATACATACAAAAACAACAGCATGTGACAAAGAGTGTTAGTGCTCAGGTTTTGTCTTATATTTGTTATTAGATGAAGACAATTCAGATGATCCAGATGATGTCCTGTATGCCACTGTTAAAAGCCACTGGAAGAAAAAAGGTACACACACACACAAATACATATATATAGTGATCAGTATGAATTATGTTTTGTACAAAAAAATAATCTAATATACATGTTTTACCAATGGAAAGAAGAAAAAAAATTTCCAATCTGTTCTGTTCATCCTGATGTAGCATTTTCAGTAAAAACACTGAACGTGAAAAAATGTACACGATCAAATAAAGTTTCTGATATTTCTTTACCTGGACGATTGAACATGCATCAAGAAAAAAAGTAGTTTCTTGATAATTCAACAGATACCTTTGTTTCCAACACAGAACCAAAACTGTCCAGAGCAAACATGACTCCATGCTGTCGAGAAAAGACTGTCATCTATTCTTCCGTCAAGGATGTTCAGCGTTATACATAGATTATTTGCTGGACCTATAGTAATCTCATGTTATCTAAGGTTAGATGTGAAATAAGAAAAACAGATAAACAAAAAACAAAACGATGATCATTACTGTTGTTATTCTTAGCTTAAAAAATGAAAGATCAGCCTTACCTGTTATTGCAAGTATTATCCCATAAAGATATCCTCCAAATTAAAGTTCTTTAAAGTGTGTTAGAAATTGATTTCATGTGAGAAAGGATCTCTTTCTCCAGTCATTGTAATTTGCAACAATGAAGCATCAATAAAGGAAAAAAAATCAAATACTGAGGTATTGTTTCTTTTACTTTTTGGGGTTTTTTTTGTTAGCAGTCATTATAGTGCAATGTTTTATTGAACACTGGTGCCACAGGACAGTGTTTGGAATGGACTGAAATGAACTTTACTGACAATTCATTCCTAACCTATTCATATTCATTCCTCAAAGATCAGGATTTCAGGAAGTACAAAAAGTACAGAAACCACTTGCAAAGCCAAAGATATTTCGGTTCCAAAAAAGCATCAATCAAGTTCTACTATCATTTCCTCAATTTCAAACAATTATGTCTTCTTTCTAAAAAAAAAAAAAAAAATCATATTCAAAGTAAGTTGCAGTGGTAAAGAGTAACCTCCGCCTTTTGTTACACATCATGCAAATACAAGCTTACTACTTACAGTATTGGTGGTTATGCTTTTTCCCAACACAGTTTCAAAGTGTGTGAGTTAGTGGGAGAGTTGAACTAAACTGAAGACCCCCCCTCACATACATGATGTCACTATATTAGTCTCTTTCTCGGTCACATTAGTGTCAGTTAAACTGCTCTTTCCTGCTCGGTTTGTCAACACATCTGAAGATGCTGTGCATATGACCACAGTTGCTACATCTTTTTAAATAAATTCATTGTGGTTAGCTACTAACATAACAGTGCACTGCTTTTTTGTGTTCCTGTTAACATATTCAACCACTGACATCTTTTATAACACACTCTGCCAAATGCAGCAGTGTATTTCTGAAACCCACACACTCAAATTAAGTTCAACCCAAGGTAACTGACACATGAACTGACACAACGACTTAATTTATTGAAATTTAAGGGTTAACGATGGCTCTGTGCTTCTCCCTAATGAGCCACTGTGGGAAGTTTTGCATACATATATAAGAAAGACATAAAAGCATGCATGATTTTGAGTGGTGTGTACAGATACAGAAACAAATGTAGATGCAGTTTATGGGATGCAGAGTCTGGTCAGACAATTTTTTGGGCCATCATGTCACTCCAGAAATTTTAGATTGGTTGATTTGCTTTGACAACTGTGATACAAGACCGAGTTGTATGTGAGACTTCAGCACAGCAGCAGCAGCAAGCAGGCTCACCGAGGGCCCTCACGCTCACTTTTCGCACGTGTGTGGCAGAATTTAGAAAACACATTGTTGGAAATTATAAGTCTATGTCATAATGGCTGTTTATTTGTGTTTTTGTGTTTGTCGGTTTGTTTTTATATTTTTATTTTGCAAGTAGGTTCTCCCTGTGCAGCAAGCAGCAGGTGCACCTCACAAGTGGAGGGCACCTTTACTTCTCGCAAATGGGCAATAGAAAAAAATGATTGGTGCCTATGCCATCCTCAAAATATGCTGGCATGATGTCAGGGGCAGCATGAGTACAAGCAACTTTTTTTGTCGATGCCTGTGATGCCGCTCTGGGCAAAGACCCATGTCGCCCATATCAAAAACGGCCACTGCTCCGATGAAACACACAAGTAGACAGTTTCAGAATGAATGAATGTCTTCCAAAAGGATCAATAATGTTACGAAATGAACTACATAAATTGACTTACTAATTTTCTTACCTGTTGTATGCCACAACAGTCATCTTACTGTCAGGGGCGGTCCCTGGCCTGTTTGGTGCCCTGGGCAAACACTCCCTCTGCCGCCCCTAACACACCCTGACACACCCCAACACACACACACATAAAACATATTAAGGATAGTACAGTAACATATATTATTATGAAAACTGCTGCCGGAACCATACTGAAATTAACCAGATAAATATTTTATATACTGAGAGAGAGAGTACGCAAAAACAAACAGCCATTATAATTCATCATACATTGAGAATAGCAGACAAATCAAATTAATTCGCCAATTAATGGCTAATTAATATCATGCTGAACACAGTCCAAAAGATTAAATAAGCCACATCAGTGTCTACTGTCTGTCTGCTGTTTACCATCACAGCCAAGTGGCTAACAAATGTAAACAGAAGTTTTCCCAATCCCTACTAATGAATTTTATCTTGTTTCAGGATACATAATACCTCCCATTATCAACAGACACATCTGCTTACCCGTATGTTTTGCTCGTTTCTCCTCTTCTTTTCTCTGTTTTTTCTAAACTGAGGGACCTGGTGACCTTTGACCTTTTCTTGTCCACCTTCCATCAGTAATTTTGCACATCAGTGTCAACACACAACCGCACAACATAGACTAATGGACTAATTGACCTACACCTTGTATAGAGTTTTTTTTTCTGGGTTTTCACACAACCCAGTTAACATAATTAATACATAATGGGCTTGAATTGACAACATTATGAATTAAATGTGCTCCATTTGGAAGCAGCCCGCCCCCTCCCCTTTCGACAGGCTGTGTGTGAGCAGCAGCAGCAAGCAGACGCACCGAGGGCCCTCGAGCTCACTTTTTCATGTATATGTGTGTGATAGAATTTAGAAAACACATTGGGGCAAATTATAAGTCTATATCATGTCTTCAGTTTTTGTGTTTGTTGTAGGGCTGTCAACGTTAACGCATTAATGCCGTCATCACGATTAACGCCATTAAAATTTTTAACGCAATCAACCCATCTGGAGCGCAGAATGGACAAACTTTTCTGCCTGAAATGCGTTGACAGAGACATTTTAGGGATTTTGAGTCATTCGCTCTAAAAGGATTAATTGCATTAAAGTTTTTAATAGCGTTAATCATGATGACAGCGCCTAGTTTGTTGGTTTGTTTTTATTTTGTTTTATTTTGCGAGCTGATTATTAGATGCCACTCCAGCCAGACAGAGTATCCTCGTCACCCATATCAAAAACCGCTACTGCTTACTGTAACGTAAGTAAACCGAATGGGTAAAGAACTCGAATAAAATACTTGAACTCTGCCCAGCTGTAGTGAGATAAGGTGTGTCCACTTTATGGGTCCATATCTAGCCACTTCCATAACACCCACATGCAGTTAACTTTAATATGTAATGTTCAATAGACCACCACATCTTGATGACATATGTATATTATAAACCTTACACATAGCCCCACCAATAGATATGTCAAGACTTGAGAAAATGGTGGCTTAGTCCCTCATCAAGTATACAAATGACATCCAAAAAAAGAAAGACAAAAAACTTGATTGGACTTTGATTGCATGAGCGATTGTTTTTCTGTGTGTGTTTCCTAAACTATGCCTTTTTAAACTGACCAAGTAAATAAGATTTGTGTTTAATTACAACCCAGCTCTTAAATATGTGACAGAGAAGGCTGTTTCTTCAATCGAGTCAGAAAGAAGTATGGAAGGGGTACAGGAGGCTGGCCCTGTGATCCACATTTCTTATTAAATTCTAAATAAAAAAATATTAAAAAAAATATGGTGATAGACTGAGAATATAGCTGACTTACAGTAGAGAGCAGTGTAGCTCTTAATTTACCATATTTAAATCAGCCACATTGGAGGGTTTTTGAGCATGAACTGGGTTTTTTAATCCATGCCATTGCATTCAAGTCAGGAATTTCAAAGTCAAAATTCAAAGTCAAAGTCTTTATGGTCAAAAACCATATGTATAGCTCATACACAGGAATTTAAAATTCAACTAAAATTAAAATACTCCACTGGCCCTCAGTGTACAGTAACCAACTTAAAGATAAAAAGATGCAAATAAAAATATATAATGGCTTTGAATGGCCTAAGAAAAACAAACTGAAGACTTTGAAGTGTCCTAGTAAGAGGTGTTGTGTTTGTTGCTAATGTGTTTTGGATCATTGTCCTGTCGCTGAACCCAAGTGTGCTTCAGCCTGAAGGTCACAAACAGATGGCCGGACATTTTCCTTTAGGATGTTTTGGTAGACAGCAGAATTCATGGCTCCATTTACCACAGCAAGTCTTCCAGGTCCTGAGGCAGCAAAACAGCGCCATACCATCACACTACCACCATATAGGGCTTTGGAGCGTGATGTCACGGGGGTGGGCGTGGAAAGGATTTTGGCCTGATCCGCCATTTTGGGGGTCTAAGTAAGGAGCGAAAGCATAGCCATGGTTCGTACTTGCTGTGTGCTCGGCTGCAATGTTCGATCTTACGACCGGCACGGGAATAAGTTTGGATTGTCTTTTTATGCTTTCCCAACCTGGAAGCAACATGAAGGAGCTCATGTATCGGATATTACCAAACGAAGGCGTCTAGCCTGGATAGCAGCCGTGAGACGAGCTGATATCAAGTTCTGTTACCAAGTTCTGTTACGTCTCCAGATATCAGCTGGTGTGCTCAAGACATTTTCATTCCGGTAAGTTCTAAATATGTTCACATCACACTTTATAGCTGAATAATATTATCGTTGGTGGTCTCGGAAGTTATAGAAATTGCGATCAAACATCGAATGGAGTGACTTTGCAGACATATGTGCTATGTAAAGATTCGCAGGAAGAGACAGGGAGGACACAAATTGGCGTTAATAATTTGCCCGATTATCAATGTGTTAATTTGCATCTACTTTACAATTATGGGCACATAATATGATAATATGATAACGATATTTTAGCAGTTTAATGATAAATGTATAACATTAATTATGGTGGGGGTGGAAAATGGCTATTTCACTCGATGCACTCCAGCTGACTTACCTTGGTATGAATGATGACGTACTCAGAGTTTGGCGGCTTGAAAATAGCCAAATCTTGCACCCAGCCATTTGTAAATTGGATATGCGCCTCCAGTGACTTGTATTACGAAACTGGTTCGCAGTGTAAGCGCTTACTCCACAAACAAGATAGGTGAAGATATCGGGGTAGACAGTGGCGGTAAGTCGTCTGGGTCTTTACTCCACTGCCGTATTTCATATGGGTCCAGATTTGCGATGCACTCTATTTTTTTCAAATACCGCTGCTTCGCCTCTGGACGCAATCGGTCTCTATACCGTCCGTTTTCTTTTGAGCTGCTTTTAAGCATGTTTCTTGTCGTCGTTGCCGTTCCAACAGTGAGTTTGTTTGGATCGTAGACCCCGAAAATGGCGCAGCGCTCCCACAATGCATTGCGGCGTGACGTCAACTCCAAAGCCCTATTTTACTGCTGGTATGATGTTCATTTTCTGAAATGCTGTTAGTTCTATGCCAGATGTAATGAGACTCAAAGCTTTCAAAAAAATCAACTTTTGTCTTGTCAACCAACAGAGGATTTTCACAAAAGTCTTGTGGGTCATCAAAATGTTTTCTGGCAAATATAAGACGAGCCTTCGTGTTATTTTTGGTCAGCAGTGGTTTTCACCTTGAACTCTCCCACGGATGCCATTTTTGCCTGGTTTCTTTCTTACTGTTGAATCATGAACACTGACTATAATTGAGACATGTAAGGCTTCTTTAATGTTGTCTTGTTAAAGTTGGGGTAATTTTGGTGGAGCTCCTGGGAAGCTCCACCAAAATTACTGTGGTTCACTCGAGCCTTAGAAATGTCTTTGTAACCCTTTTCATGCTGATAGATATCAGTGACTTTGTTTCTCAGGTGTTTCTTTAGGTCCTGGCATGATGTGTTGCTTTTTGAGATCTTGCATGTGATCTAGCTTCATTTTGTCAGACAGGTTGTATTTAAGCGATTTCTAGATTCAACAGGGCAGCCAGTAATCAGTGTGTTTAGTGAAACTGAACTCTAAACTGAGCTTTCCAAACAATGTGGTTAATCACAGTTTATTCATGATTTCACAAGAGAGGCAATGGCTTTTTCACATGGGACCAGGTAGGTTTATATATATATAATTTTTCTCCTTTAATCAATGAAATCGTTATTTAAAAACTGCCTTTTTTATTTACTCGGGTTATCTTTGTCTGATAAAAAAATGTGTTTGATGAAAAAATGTTAGTCTGACAAATATGCAAAACACTAGGAAATCAGGAAGAGGGCAAACACTTTTTCACACCACTGTATTAGCTGTATTATGGAAAAGACATCCAGAGACCAAAAATGTAATTATGTCCGTATTATTTTAGTATGGCAGACCATTGTAGCTCCCTATTGAAAATACCTTGATCCCTATTAGTGTAAAAAGAATAGCAGTCTGAATTTACTGAAGGTCATCACATATGTTGTTCCACACAATGTAAAGTGAGTAGTTTAAAAGTAATCTTGATCATTAAACATATACTTAACCTTACTCAACCTTTTTATTGTGTTTCGAAACTCTGCGGTTGCACATCTTCAGTTTATTTCTAGCTTCAGAGCAGCTCAACATTGAGGGATATTTCTAGAACAGCTTCATGCATGCTAATGTTTCAAACCCAGAAATAAGAGGAGCAGGTAGAAAACTTCTCAGCACCAGTGTTACGTTTATGATTCGGATCTTCAGAGCCACCAGCAAGACAACATGGAACTTACAGGCATCTGCATTAGACTGGGTGAGTACTTTGCCATAATTATATTTACAAAACAAAGTCGGTGCTGTCTAACCACCCATCATTCCTAACTGCAAAGAATATGTTGCATTTAACAGATCACACTTTATCAATAAGTGGGTTATGTGCTGTATAAAATGAGTCTTAATGGTTTATCTGTTGGCTTGTGTTATCTCACCAGTGATGAATGTGTTGGTTCTGCTGGTTGCACACACTCGGGAGAGTTCATTTGGTCATTTGAAGTATGGTAAGATGCAAGGGAGAAAAATTTTAAAACAGGAAATCATGACAAAAGGCTAATGTGTTTCCTCCTCCATATCCCTCAGGTGTAGCTTTTCCTCGTATTTCTCCAAACAGACTGCAGTTTTTTGAATATGAATCCATCACTTTAAACTGTGAGTTTGATGGCTCATCTGTGTGGAAAGTGATGAGGGACGTCCAAGAAACAGTTCCACCAAACATTTCCAACTGGGTAACATCAGCTGGGCCAAGCACCATTAACCCTGCACTTTCATCAGACAGCGGGAGATACTGGTGTGAAAATGAAGGAGGACTAAAAAGCAGCATTATCAACATGAGTGTGACCGGTACGGAGAAAAAATATTGTCATGTGCAATCCCATTATACACTGAAAAATAAACAAGTGTTCTAGTCATTTGAAATGATATTTACTTTAAATGGTAATTCATAAAGTCTGCAAGTGCCTTAGAATATTCAGTCACATTCAAAGAGGAAGAGAAAATTTATTTACAAAAACATTTTCAAGCTGACCGCTATAGAGCATTAGCAACTCATAGATAAAATACTGCTGATAACTAATGTCATTAATGATTCTCTATTAATATCAGTAACTGGTTGTTTTGTTTGTGGTGTTTTTTGATTCAATTTCACATTTGATGCAATTTCTTCAGCTGGTTCTGTGATCTTAGAGAGTCCTGTTCTGCCTGTGATGGAGGGAGACAGTGTGACTCTGCGCTGTATAAAGAAGAAAAGCTCAGCTGAACTTGTGGCTGAATTTTATAAGTATGGACTTTTATTCAAAACCGGCTATAAAGGACACATTACCATCTGCAATGTTTCTAAATCTGATGAAGGACTTTATAGCTGTAATCTCTCTGGATTGGGAGAATCACCACAGACCTGGCTGGCTATCCAAAAACATGTGTTTGGAGGTATAAACTCATAATAATGCAACATTTTACTATACTGCTCAGAATCTAGATTTTCTTTTGTGTTGCTCTTGCTGACAACAAGGATGTGAAACTCTTTTTAGATCGTGGGACACATACAGACCACTTTAATCGTAAATTTGCCAGAGCAGTGAAACTACAAAATTACAGAAAAAGTCATAATAGTTCAAAATGTCCTGTGATAATAAATAAATAAATAAATAAATAAATAGACTCAGTGACAGGGGAGAAACAGGAGCTTTCGTGTCATTTAATTCTTTATCTGTTAGTTAATTACTTCGATATATTACAAGGTACAATCTTTATCAAAAATACAGCTTACAAATCAAAATCTATGCACTCCTTCACATTTTCCAAAACTGGGGCCGGATTTGAGTCTTCACTGGGCTGATTCAACCCCCGGACCCTGTTTCATGCCCCTGATTTACACTGTATAGTCCAGATATCATCCAGAATAAGTACGATTTTGTCATCCCAATGTATGAATTACTACTCTAGTTTCAGAAGTTATTTGTGAAACATGCACAAACAAGATTTAGATCTGTTTAACTCACTGACATTTAAGGAATGTGGAAAAACAATACAAAACAAGAAAATTAACATACAGTGTAACAATCATGAGCCTTGCTAGGATATTTGAATCCTATATAAACAATCTTATACTGAAACTACCTTCATAATTCAGGGTTCAGTTTTACACATGCACATACAAGAAAATGCATTGATTACGTGGAATCCTGATTTATTTTATGCTTTTTTTCAGTGTCTGAAGAAGAAAATCAACCACCCCAAAGTCATTCCTCTTATCTGTCCCCACTGTGGATTATCATCTGTGTTTACCTGGTTGCTCTACCACTATTATTGATGGGACTATATCACTGTACAAGAGATATAGGTAAAATATATATAAGACTGCAAACAAGGGTGAAAGAACTTTAATCATGCCAGTAAAAATTTGTTATGCAGCTATTGTATACTTTCTGTGAAAAGAGGGGCGACTCTATTCAACAATAATGGGCAACAGTATCCAGTTAAATTCATACATATACATATATATACATATATATATATACACACTGTTACGGCCCTGGGCCTTGGAGGAAGTGAGACTGCCTTTTGTTTATGCAAATCTAAGTGTGCCAGACCTCGCGGACGATTGGCTGCCTGGAGATCCCATGACACTCCAAGACCAATTGACTGGCTGATTGTCCGCACTTGGGAGTATAAAAAGGCTGAAGAGTCTTCACATTGTGGGGAATTGTTGCGCTGATGTGAACATGTGGTGGTCTCCTTGTCTGCCTAATGTTTGAACTCTGTTTGTCAACTCTGATATACAGCTGACCTTAGTTTTACTAGAGTCTTGTGTTTGCTGGCTCACCTTAGTTAACCCTTAGTTTTTATTCTTGCCTATTCTTTTTATTGTGTATTAATTATTTGCCCGGTGGTCTGTTGAACAGCCCCGTTGGTTTTCAGCTTAACATTTGCAATAAAACCCCTCATTTACTCTGATTTCGTGAGATGTTTCCCCCCACCTGTCGCCTAGCACAGGGGGTCGTAACAATACTGCAATATGACTTACTTGCATTGGGTTCTAATTGTGATAATTAATAATAGATGGCTGTATGTAATTTTAGATAAAATTGGAGACATTCATAACTATATTAAAGTCATATTGTAATTGATATGTTGTCTTTAGATAAAATGTCAGTCTTTTTTTCTTCAACAGCAAAGAATGACCTTAAGACTGTAGCTGTTTACTCAGCCATGAGCACTGGTAAGACTTGACAATAAGCCTTTAAATATTTCAATATTTAAAATGTTATTTCTTCATAACTTGTGTAATTTTCTGACTTGTTTCTCAGATCAGAACCTGACTCATATCAAAGGCAGTTTCAGACCTCCAGTGTTTCAGTCCTTTAAAACCAAGTGGAATTAATTTTGTCAAAGAGAGAGACTACGAATGTCAAAGGACCAAGTGAAGCCAACTGAAAATCAAGTAACCTGTGTGTTTTTATCACTGAGTGTATAAACACCCATCTACAGAATAAAGCTGGAATCCAAACAGAACTGGTTGTATCATATCTTAAGGAATCAAATCTCCATATATTTGAATGTTTACATGACAATCTTGTTCTGTATTTTAACATACTTGTACATTACATAGAAAGTGTTTTATCAGCTTTGCCAATCTTTTATACATTATTATTTTTGTTATATTTTACCTAATATTGGAACACACACACACACACACACACACACAATGCACTATTTCTTTAGGACGTAATGTTGTAGTTTTTCAGTTACAGAAATTCAGAACAAAAAATGTTCAAAAGGCACCCAAACAAAGTGACTGTCATGGGTCTGGGTCCGTTGGACCCAGTATGTGGAGTTTCATGTTTTTGTTATTCCATGTTTGAGGTTATTATGTTTTGGTTTTAGTTTGCATCAGGGATTGTTTTCTTGTTCTCTTGTTGTGTTTATGATGATGATGATTATGATGTTTATTATTTGAGTTTCATGTTTAAGGATTTGTTCTCGGTTGTATCTCACGTTTAGTTTAGTTCAGGTTCCATGTGTCATTCTGTCTGTCTCTCAGTGTCAGGTCTGCGTCTTGGTGTGGTGTTCTCATTTCCTGTTTTATTGTGAAGGTCTGGGTCTCATGTGAGTGTTCAGTTTTACCTCTGTCTCGTCTTGTTGATCATTCCCAGCTGTGTCCACCACCTGTGTGTAATTCCCCTGTGTTTCTCTGGGTGTATTTAAGTCATGTCCTCCGTCATTGTAGTTGCTGGTCCGTCTGTGTATTCCACCCTGCCTCATCTGCGTTTCTACCATGTCTCACCCGTGTGTTCTCCCTGCTGTCCGCCGTTAGTCTCTTCTGGTCGTTCTCGTTAAGGTTTGTGCTCTGTAGTTTAGTTGATCCCAGTATAGTTTAGTTCTAGCTCCATTTGCCGTTTGTATTTACTTTCATGTTCAATAAACCACCTTTGCACCTTCACGACTGCCTGCATTTGGATCCTCCTTCATTTCCTCCACACGGCTCACCTCACTTGCCGTGACAGTGACAGCCTACAGTCTTAAAATGGTCAACCTGTCGTGAACTCCACCAAAATTGCACTTTTTAAATCATCCCTTTGGGTTGCAGTGTTAATATTTGTCTTTTAATCAGTGGTATTGCATTACGTTTTAGACTTAAATGTACTCTCTTTCACAACCTGGCTCAAACTTTTGTGACGCAGAAAGATATAGTCTTAAATTGAGAGTAAGAATTTTAATTAAAGTAACAAACAATCACGTGTGAATCTCAAAATGACATTAAATGTAATGTAAATGTGTGAACATTTGCATGTGAAACAAACAAAACAAAACACACACACATCCATCCTCTTCGGGGTTGTGGGGGGTGGACTGGAGCCTATCCTAGCTGCCAAAGGTATGCTGAGCTATGGACAGGCTGCAGAGGTAGCCGTGCCATGCCAGGGCTTGGTTTTAGCATGGGGGTGTAGCCAGGACCCTTACTGGATACCGGGTGACATTAAACCTTCGACTCCCACTCTAAAGGTGTGCAGTCTTACCACTACACTATCCAGTTGCCTGCATAGTTCACATATTTCCTCATGTTTGTGTGGGTTCTATCCAAGTACTACAGCTTCCTCCCACAGTTCACAGACATGCAGTTAGTGGGGTTTGGTTAATTGGTAATTCTAAATTGCTCATAGGTGTGAAGGGTTGTCTGTCTCTCTGTGTTAGCCCCGTGACAGACTGGTGCGCTGTACCCTGCATCTCACTCTATAGTAGCTTTTGTTAAAACTGTATGCTTCAAAATATGACTGAATTCCATTGTGCATAATGTTACATTAAAACGATTTTGTTTTAACTTGGTAACTCATTAAGGATCAAATTCTGATGTTTGGTTTTGTAAGAACACTAAAGACATGTAGTCGTCAAATATGCACTCACTGAGATTATTTAAGATACAAACATGTTTGTAACTGGGTTTGAAACCCTTGATGGGTATCTCGATCATTGGTTTGGTTATGTTAAATACATGCTTAATAATTCTAATCAATAACATATACCCCACATTGGGCTAATACACTGAGATAAAGGTTTGTTCATTTGCCAGGAACCTAAAAGAAATTTGCCAAGATATTCAAAAAATAGCAGATATAATCAAAGTTGTCCAGTGATGCACAAGGAATACTTAAAGAGGACACTTGTCCAGTATAATGGTACATTTCCTTATTTTTTATCATTGAGGTCCAAGCAAAACCCCCCCTTTGTTTAAAAATAAAGCCAAGACTGAAGTACCGCAGTTGATTAAGGCTGGCTCCAAAAGCAAGATAAACCTCACAGAAAAATTAAATCATATACACAGTCATATATAAAACAAAAAAACAACAGTTGCAACCGCTTGCGAGAAACCCAATACAAAATCATACATCGCCTTTATATAGCTCCTAATGTCTTGCATAAGGTTGCACCTCATATTTCCCATCTTTGTAGTAAATGTCAAAAAGAAACTGGCACTTTTTTTCATTACTTTTGGGAATGTAAATTAATCAAAAGATTTTGGAGCTTCATATCTCAAGAACTAAGTAATATTTTTAATAATCTGATTCAAAGGGACCCCGGGTATTTTCTTCTTGGCCTACCCTCAAAAGAAGTAACATACAATACAATACAATACAATTTTATTTATATAGCACATTTAAAAATCCGAAGGCACACCAAAGTGCTTCACAGTAATATAGAGAGTCAACAAAAGTCAAAAACAGGGTACAAATCAGGCACAAGCACAGACAGGATAGAGGCACTAACAGACCAGGAGAGTTAGATAAATACAAAATATGCTACGAAGACAAAAACAGCAGTAAAATTAATAAAAATAATACATTTAATAAAATCTAATAAAAGATTTAAAAGTTTAAAAATTAAAAGATTTAAAAGGGTATTAACTAGTCGGGAAAGCCAAGTCAAATAGATATGCTTTTAATCTTGATTTAAAGGATTGGATAGAGTCCAAGGCTCGAATAGAAGCAGGGAGGCTATTCCAAAGGTTGGGTGCAGCTGAAGCAAAGGCACGATCGCCATTGAATCACTTTCAGCGCAAATTATGTGACAAACTATTGCTGGTAGCTAGGAAATATATTCTCATTAATTGGCTTAAGGATAAACCTCCCTCTGTGACTTTGTGGTACAGGGAATTATTAAAAGTTATTCCTCACGAAAGAACTGCTGCTATTTTATGAGGAAATGAGGGTTTCTTTCTCAATGTTTGGTCCCCTTTGCTTTCTTATTTGCCAAATGATTTGTCCCAACTGTTGGGGGGGTTATGTGATTAAGATGTTCTCAGTTAAGCGTAAAGGACAACAATTCACTCTTGGAGTTTATCTTTTTCTCTTTCTAAATCTGTGGGTAATTGAGCAAAAATATATATATATATATATATTTTTCTCTCTTCTCTTTACCCCATATGTGTATTTGTACAGGTATATAATGACTTTAATATATTCCCATATAAAAACTGTATATGTGAAATAAATAATGTACAAATGTACAAAGAAAATTAAAAAAAAAAGGTTTATCAATTCCTTGTTTCCAAAGTAAGATATGTCACCTTTAATTGACAGGTGTCCCAGATCTTGGTTAACTTTTATGGAATTTTCATTTAATTATCTGCAATAATAATATATGGTTAAAAATGCAGCATATCAGCCCAATCACAAAGTCTCTGCACTGGTTTTATAGTTCAGTGTTAGTATGTTTTATGGCCCCACTATGGTTAAATTCACAGATACACTTTCTAAGCAAACTTGTTAGTAGGCCTATTAGCTTAAATTCATGGCATTAGAAAGTCAGAGAAGTCATCATTTTGAACTCTCCATTTATGCTACATGTCCATGGCTCAAAAGCTAAAAATGGGCTCTCAAAATTAAAGAACTAATTATCATAGTGGACTAAATCAGTTTTCCATGCCATGTATTCTTTAGAGTGAAACTGTAAGTTCATCATCTTAGAAAATATGACCTTCACTTAGCCTGTTCTTGAGATGAGTAAATACAGTAAGTGATGACAAGTAAAGGACGATATAAACTCCAGCTGTGGTTGTTTATAGACTGAGGTTACAGTGAGCGTGACTCTAACTCTGCACAGGAAGAGGAAACTCTCAAATACTTCAGCTGTATTTCAGCCTGATGCTCAGTCAACTGAACAACATGGCAGTTACAACTCTGTGCTTCAGGATGAGTAAGTGTCTAGTCTCAGGTTTCTGTATGAGTTTATATGACCAGTAGATAATTTTTGAGGAAAAACATCAAGAGGTTTTTTTTTCTTTCTTTGTTTATCTAGTGATGGTTGAATTTATTCTGCTGGGAACACAAGTTCAGAAAAGCTGTACGTGGGATCAGGGTGAGTGTGTTTATTTTTTTAAATTTATTAATTTATTTAGAACTCATTCATTCTTTTTGTATAAACAATGTTAAAAGCCAAAACATGTTCTGTATGTGCTTACAATATCATTTAGGATCCTCCATTTTTACTTTTTCATTAAAACATCTCATTATTATTTTTAGGTAAAGTGATTTGTTAATTTTGGATTACTAAATAATACCAGAAGGCATTTTAGTTTAAAAAAAGCATTTACACAGTTTCAGTTTTAACAGTCGGCTGTGTAACTAAGATATTCTTAATTTCAGATGTCGCTGTCCCTCGTGTTACTCCAAACAGACTGCAGCACTTCGAATATGAATCTGTGTCTTTGCATTGTGATGGCTCCACTCAGCTGAGAGGGTTTAGGAATAATGAAGCGTTTAGTCCAGCATGTGTAACAAAGAAGACATCATTGGGTTCCTCCTGTGTGTTTGATAAAGTCTATCAAGAAGACAGTGGAGAGTACTGGTGTGAGGCTAAAGGAGGAGAGCGAAGTGATACTATCAACATCATAGTCACAGGTATGTGTATCACAGCTGGTTTATACTGCAAATCAATTTGCTTTTCATTCATTCATTCGTATATTTGTAACTTATTTATTTGTGAAAAGAAATATAGATTTGCACTCGCTTTCATCCCATTGATAGTTATGAATACCTTCTTAAGGGTTTTTATACTATTATTTGTATGTTCTTGTACCTTGTATTCCTGTGTATATTAGTAGTAATTTATTGTATCTCTTTATGGTACTAAGATTTTCCACAATCTTTTCAGGTTATCACAAGGAATGCACATGAGAGACATGTTTCTTTAAAATTTGTTATTATCATGTTTTATAAATATTTAGGTGGTTCTGTGATCCTGGACAGTCCGGCTCTTGCTGTACTTGAAGGCAGCAGTGTCACTCTTCTCTGCAGAAAAAAGACAACTTCCACCAACTTTGCATTTTTCTACAAAGATGATGTCATCTTGGAAAAAAGAGCTGTAGAAAAGATAAACATTGACAATTTTTCCAAGCTAAATAAAGGTCTCTACAAGTGCAGCATCCCTGATGTTGGAGAGTCACCGGAAAGCTGGCTGGCTATGAAAGGTGAGTCATAATAACATATCAGTGTCATGGTCCTGGGTCGAGTGACCCAGTGTTTGAGTTTTATGTATCTTTTGTATTCATTTGTGCCCTAGTTTAGCTCATGTACTTTATTTTGAGATTGCTGTTTAGTCCTTTGTTCCTTAGTTGTTTATGTCATCTCCCCCTGTACTAAGTCTCCCTGGTTCATGCGTCATGTCTGCATGGTTATGTTTAGTTCATGTCATGTCTAATCTCCATGTTTCCTGTTTTACTTTGAAAGTCTGTATTCAATGTCAGTGTATTCAGTTTCACTCCTCCTGTCCTGTCGTTAGGTTCATGTGTGTCAGCTGTTCTCCCATGTGTGGCCACTTCCCCTGATCATCCCTCATGTGTATTTAGTCTCTGTGTTTCATGTAGTCTGTGTCGCGTCGTCTGTGTTCCCACCCTCCATGTTTTCACGGTCAGTCTTTGCAGTTATCACCATAGTCGCTGAGTCTTCTTAGTTTGTCACAGTACTAGTTTTTAGTGATTGGCAGATGAAGCTTCATGAAGCACTGAAGCTTTTCATCCAATTGGTTCACCCCAGTGCAAAGCTTCTTGAAGCTTCATTTGCTCTAGCAGGACACCTACTGGACGTAAAAATATTAGTTGGCATGAATGTGAAGAGTGTGGCATTTTGCACACAGCCTGTAAATGTCAACAACAAAAGGAGTGTGTAAAACATGTTGTTACAGGCATGGTCCTTTAAGGGAGAAGCCTGATGGGAAATGTATGCGGGGGTGTGTAGCGGAACTGTCTGTCGGGTGTGTGAGGGTGAGCGGAGAAGGAAAAGAAAAGTAACGGTTAACTACAGAAGAGACGAAGAGAAAGTAAATAAAAGGAATATAATAACTCCCTCGGCAGCCAAAGTTGTATCGGCGATGCCCGCTGTGAGTAAAGTGTTTCAGCCCACTGTACGCGGTGTTCGTGCCTTGGAGGAGAAATAAAGGTTCGCTAAAGCAGTTTCCTACGCCTCCCTCGATTTTCTCGCCAGCGGAGTTGACCTGTTTAGTAAGCTGTTGCCGGCTGCGAGTCAAGTAACTGCCAGAGGTTTCCTTACTACGGTTCGGGGCCGCGGATCTGGCGCGGTAACACTGGGGGCTCTTTTCCGGGATAAAACTCCGCAAAGCGCCGAGAGAGAGGGAGCGAACTTTCGTTTTCTCTTTTCCCTCGGACGACAGAGAAAATGGCGGCTCCGAGAGATGCTGAAGGGGATGGCATGGGAATGTACTTCAGTAAGAGCAGCAACCCATTTTTGCCAGAAACCCCAGAGAGTGGCACAGCTAATGTGGACCGTGCCACTTATGTAAACAATAGAATCCACAGCAGCAACCCCTTCATCACAGACATAGAGTTAACGCCAGCGGCGAGCATAGCAGCAGTCTATACGACGGAGTTTGAGGCTGCATGGCATCTCACCCCGCCACCTTCAGCTCATACCAACCCTTTCTTAACACCAATAGCGAAGCAGAATGCAGTGTGCAGTGAGTTTATGCAGTTGCAGTGCTCAGACTGCGAAGGCCCTGGTAACACTGCATCTACACCGCTTACAGTGGGACAGCATGGCTCGCATGATCACCCACCTCGGATTGTTACATCTCGGCCATGCAGCCAGCCATTCACCGCCATGAACTGTACCTGCAGTGTCCCTAGAAAAACGCAGTTTACTGAGCCAGCGAAGCTACCCATTATGCCGGGTATACTCCAACCTGCGCAGTACAGCTATGAAATGCCAGCTCAGGGCTATTTTTCCCCAACAACTCGCATGGCAATACCAGCACCAGATGGGGGGTGTGGGCTTTGCAAGCATGACCAGGGTCACAGTTCAAAACAAGCCATGCCAGGGCCACGCGGCTGTTTTCCTGGTGTAGTGCAAGACGGGGGTTTTGCAGATTGTAGTGCTGATGGACAGACGAGGGGCAAGGAGAAAATTCCCACATTACAACCAGACCATTTCGATGGGTCAGGGTCATGGAAAGACTTTCTCTATCAGTTCGAGACCTGTGCAAAGGCCAACTGCTGGACGGAGAACACCATGGCTGTCCAACTGAGATTCAGCCTGAGGGGCGCGGCTGGAGCCATAATCCACAAAAACCCCAAATCTGCTCGCTGGAGTTACCAGAGGATTGTGGAGGAGGTGGAGGCTGCCTATGGGCCGTGTTCAGAGCATGCAGCAGCCATTGGCATTGAGCTACGGCAGAGAATCCGGAAACCAGGTGAGGCCCTGCACACCCTCAGAGATGATATATACGAGAAGGTTTCCATTGTGTATGCCAACCGCTCCGAGCTGGAGCAGGACTGCATTGCTGTAGAGATCTTCACTAATGCTTTGGCAGACGCTGAAATGGTCCAGAAATTGTTGGAAGAACAACCACGCACCCTGGCAAGAGCCTATGAAATCGCCCACAGGTTCGAGACAACGAAAAGGGCCGCCAGGGCAGTCACACAGCTTATGCAGCCAGGGCCACGGGTCTCTACAGCACAGGGGACCCGAACCGCTGCATTACGGGAGAGTGTTCATATGCTAAGTTATGAACCACCGGAGAGGGCCCAAAGACCTATCCAGCGTGGGCGCCAAAGCTGGAGCACATCTAACAGGTCAAGCAGGAAGGAGGCTGTTTGCCATAACTGCTCCGGCATAGGACATCTACAGAGGAACTGCCCCTCTCCTCGCTCACCTGCCCAAAAGCCTGTAAAAGCTGCTAGAGGCCCAGCCCCTGACCCAGGCACAGTGTTCCACAACGGAGGCCAAGACGTGATGTGTGTCCAGATAGCAATACAGGGACGGGAAATACGGGCCTTGCTGGATTCTGGTGCACGGCGGAATGTGCTGCCCCTCCACTATTTTAACACCATCCCCGCAGAGTCAAGACCTCAGGTGCAGGCATCCATTGCTCAGACTCTACAAGGCATTGGTCCAGAGGGATTGGCTGTTCTGGGCGAGGTCAACCTGCCTGTACAGGTGGGGAGCGGTGTTGAAAATGTAGACTTTCTTTTGGCCGACATGGCTGAAGGCACTGAAGTTATTCTGGGGCACCCTTTCCTGCAACAATCGTGCGCTTGCTTAGACTACGGCCGCCAAGAGATAACCCTGTTTAATGAAAAGATACCATGTTCTGGCGTGGGCCCTCGACCCCAGGTGCTTGTTGTTAGGGTGGCACGCACTACGGTTTTGGAACCAGGCTGCGAGTATGTGGTCCCCGGGTTTTCCAGCTCCCACTGTGCCGCCCATAGAGACATGATGCTAAGCCCTACAAAGGGCTTTGTGGAGAAGCACCAAGTACTGGTAGCACACGCAGTTGTGCAACCTAGTAAACCCTCTAGCATCCCAATCAGAGTCTTTAACCCTGGGGCCGCAGCTGTCACCTTAAAGCGTGGTGCCGTGGCAGGGGTTCTTCAGCCCGTGCAGGTCCTGGAGGGGTCGGGGGGTCGCCCACCAAGGGTCCTGGCAGCCCTCGAACTTAATGGTACTCCCCCTGCTTCTGTACCAAGCCATTTGCAGGCCCTTTACGCCGAGAGCAGCCCCGGTTTGACTCACGTTGCCCGCTACGATCTGGCAGGCCTGCTGAGGTCCTACAGTGATGTCTTCTCCACTGGCCCGAATGACCTTGGTCGCACTGGTGTTGTCCAGCATGACATCCTGACCACGCCAGGGCCACCAGTTAAGCACCCGCCGCGCAGGATGGCAGGGGACAAACAAATAGCGGCCGACCAGCAAGTACAGCAGAGCTTGGAGGCTGGGCTAGCTCAACCTAGCAATAGCGGCTGGGCTGCTCCAATTGTGATGGTGAAGAAGAAGGACCAGAGTCCCAGACTATGCGTGGACTATAGACCACTAAATGAGCGAACCCTTAAAGACGCTTATCCCCCGCCACGCATCCAGGACACTCTTGACACGCTTTCTACTGCCAAGTACTTCAGTACACTAGACCTGACTTCAGGGTACTGGCAGGTAGAGATGACCCCCAGAGCCCGAAAAGCAGCTGCATTTTGTACCCGTAAGGGATTGTTCGAGTGGAATGTGATGCCGTTTGGACTGTGCAACGCACCGGCCACATTCCAAAGGCTTATGGACAGAGTCCTGGCTGGGCTGCAGTGGGAGACATGCCTAGTGTACCTAGATGACATCATTGTCCTGGGCCAGGATAGCACCCAGATGCTGGAGCGGCTCGAGCAAGTGTTCATCAGATTGCGTGGAGCCAACCTAAAACTGAAGCCATCTAAATGCTGCCTGTTTCGGGAGCAGGTGGCCTATCTGGGCCATATCATCTCTGCTGGAGGTATTTCCACGGACCCCCAGAAAGTCCAGCAGGTGACGGACTGGCCTGCACCGCGGACCGTCACAGAAGTGCGTCAGTTTGTTGGCTTAGCCTCATACTACCGCCGGTTCGTGGAGGACTTTGCCACAGTGGCTAAACCCCTCCACGAACTCACTAAGAAGTATGCCCGTTTTAACTGGACTGCCGAGTGCCAGGGAGCATTCCAGGAATTAAAAAGACGGCTTACGGCAGCCCCTGTCCTGGGTTACCCACTGGACCAGGGTGACTTCTTCCTCGACACTGACGCCAGCAATTGTGGGATTGGAGCGATTCTCTCCCAAGTGCAAGGGGGCGAAGAGCGGGTCTTGGCCTATGGGAGCAGGCGGCTGTCGGCTACCGAACAAAACTATTGTACGACCAGGCGAGAGCTTCTGGCGGTTGTGGCGTTCACTTCCCACTTCAGACAGTACCTGCTGGGTAGGCCGTTCACTGTCCGGACTGACCATAGCAGCCTCCGCTGGCTGACCAGGCTGAGGGAGCCCGAGGGCCAGCTGGCCCGCTGGTTGGAGAAGCTGGCAGAGTATAACTTCCAGGTGCTGCACCGACCTGGGAAAAACCACCAGAATGCGGATGCACTTTCCAGGAGACCCTGCCGCGCTTCATGCCCGTGCACACTCCCAGAGCCCACCATCAACAGCGGCCGGTTCGAGCATAAAGGTGTGCAGTGTAACTTAGAGGACTGTGGTACTAGCATGACCCCCCCAGGGCAGCCCTCAGTGGGGGTAGTGGGGCCTGATGGTACCGATGGGAAAAGCCGGGTAGCAGAACCAGAGTGTGCACCCGTAGCAGCAGTGGACTGTTGTTCCAGTAGTAGCCACGACACCTGCCCAAATATCCACCGGGTGGATGAGTCCCATCACACTAGCTTGTTCAGTGGCTGGACCCCAGAACAGCTCTTGGCTAGCCAGAAGAATGATGTGGATGTAGGCCCAGTTTGGGAATGGAAGGAAAAAGGGGAAGGTCGGCCCGTCTGGGCCGATGTAGCGGCATGCAGCCCCGCAACCAAAGCCTACTGGGCGCAGTGGAAGAGACTGTACCTAAAAGATGGAGTGCTGGTGAGGAAATTCCACTGTACAGAAAGTAATGTGTTTTTCCCCCAAATCCTTCTGCCTCACGCCTATCGTCACTCCGTAATGCAGCAGATGCACGATGGCCCAGTGGGTGGCCACTTTGGGGCAGAAAGGACCCTGGCACGCTTGAAGAATAGGTACTACTGGTACAACATGAAAGATGATGTGACCCTGTGGTGCCGCACTTGCACCAGTTGTGCTGAAAGGGCGCGGCCCCCAAAAACCCCCCAGGCAGCGATGGGCACGGTACGTGTTGGCGCCCCCATGGAGAGGATTGCAGTCGATCTGATGGGACCGTTGAACGAAACAGAAAGGCATAACCGATTCATATTGGTGGTACAAGACTACTTCAGCAAGTGGGTGGAGGCTTATCCAGTCCCCGATGCACAAGCGCCCACGGTGGCAGGAAAGGTTGTTGCGGAGTGGGTATGTAGATATGGAGCCCCACAGTCTCTGCATAGCGACCAGGGCACCAACTTTGAGTCGGCTGTGTTCCAGGGGATGTGTGAACTGTTCGGAATCAAAAAGACACGCACCACGCCCTTTCATCCACAGTCCGATGGCCAGGTAGAGCGTTTTAATGCTACCCTGCAGAAGGCCTTAGCCACCACCGCGGAGCGCTGCCACTGGGACTGGGATATAATGATCCCCTATGCTGTCATGGCTTATCGGGCAACTAAGCACAGTTCCACAGGATTGACCCCAAACATGATGCTTCTGGGCCGAGAGATAACCGAGCCTATTGACCTGGTCGCGGGTCTGCCGGCCGACGACACCCCCAACTGCACTACACCACAGTATGTGGTGCAACTCAGGGAAAGGCTGGAGCTTTCCCACCAACTGGCACGGGAGGCTCTCGGGAAATCTGTTGAGCGCGCTAAGAAACAGTACGATAAGAATATCTGCCAAGTTCAGTATCCAGTTGGCGCTGCAGTGTGGCATCTGATCAAAGGGACCAAGAGAGTGCGGCACAAGGTTCGCAAGTTTCTGCCTTCCTATGAGGGCCCCTACTTCGTAGTGGGCCTGTTGGATGATTTAGTCTACTGCATTAAAAAGGGGCCCCGAGCAAAGGCTAAAGTGGTTCATCACGACAGACTCAAGCCTTACCACTCAAGAACGCCGCTGGACAACAGCTGGGTCTTCCAAGACTCCGACCAGGCAGCACCCACCGAGGTGCCTCCTCCAGCGCTCGACGAAAGCGATTCTGACATTGATTTCGGCCCCTTCGACTTGTGGGAGACCCCAGCTGGGGCAGATCAACCAGATACTGATGTTTCCCTGAGAGCTGGCTCTCCGCCACCCGCTCAAGGAGATGGTAGTGGGTTGCCAGCCAGCCCTGTTCAGCCTTACGTGGATGGGGCTGAAGGACCAGAACAGCACCCTTCCTTCAGGTCCACACCCCGTTCCAGACCACGGCGTGTGCGGCGGGCACCGGACATGCTTGGTGACTGGGTCAGTCACTAGGCTAGTATGTCCTAACTGAGTCGGGGTGTAGGCGGATCGCTGCCCTGCTCAGTAGTTCAAAAAAAAAAAAAAAAAAAAAAAAAAAAAAATTGTTCATGTTACATATGTTAAGTGATATGACTGTTGTAAATTGAGTTGTTACAGGGGGCTATTCTTACGTGTACTGTTGGGCCTGTTTGTCTTGCTGTTTCCTGGCAACATGGCTGTCGACGGGCTGCAAGTTATTGTTTGAACTGTTTATACTAATGAGGTAAAGCTGGATATAGGGGTAAACGTTCACCTGTAGTGCCTTAATGTCTTTCTTTATGAATACTGTCTGTGTAGAAGGGCGGGATATGAACATTGACCTGCACCCTCCTCAAAGTGAACCCTGTACATCCTATGTTTTCTTGTGCTTAAAATATGGACAGTTGTCTACTTCAAGATTGTTCCATCCTAAGGATCGCCATTTTTGGACTGGGGGCACGACTGCTGTCCCGCATTGAATGCTGTATGTTTCCTTGTTAATGGGGGGTTCATGTGCTGGAATGATGTTAAGGGTTTAATTATCATCCAGAGTGGGGGTAGTGTTACAGGCATGGTCCTTTAAGGGAGAAGCCTGATGGGAAATGTATGCGGGGGTGTGTAGCGGAACTGTCTGTCGGGTGTGTGAGGGTGAGCGGAGAAGGAAAAGAAAAGTAACGGTTAACTACAGAAGAGACGAAGAGAAAGTAAATAAAAGGAATATAATAACTCCCTCGGCAGCCAAAGTTGTATCGGCGATGCCCGCTGTGAGTAAAGTGTTTCAGCCCACTGTACGCGGTGTTCGTGCCTTGGAGGAGAAATAAAGGTTCGCTAAAGCAGTTTCCTACGCCTCCCTCGATTTTCTCGCCAGCGGAGTTGACCTGTTTAGTAAGCTGTTGCCGGCTGCGAGTCAAGTAACTGCCAGAGGTTTCCTTACTACGGTTCGGGGCCGCGGATCTGGCGCGGTAACAATGTATATTGTAGTGATGGCAGTATACTGTGTATAGTTATGCTGGCAGTATGGAAAATGATTATTTGCGGCAAAGTTCAAACCGCTTCCTGAACCAGTCACGTGGTACAGCCGGGCAGCGAGGCTTCGGACGTCATCATTTTCAGCTCCTCCCATAAATGAAGCAAGCCTCCATACGCGCTTCGCGGAAACGCCCCCTCCATTACTCGACACACGCTTGGAAGCCTCGATACAGAACGTCACATCACTACTAGTTTTCCCAGTTTAGTTATAGTCTAGTTTAGTCACGCTATCCCTGCTTTGTTTGTACACTTTGTCTTCAGCCATAATAAAGGCTCGCTTTCTGTTAAGTTCACTCCCGTCTACTCACTTGTGTACGCACCTGGGTCCATCATACACACCACCACACGGCCTGTCTCCGCAGACCGTGACAATCAGTTTCAATTAGAACAGATACACCTCGTTATTAGGCTTTAAGAAAAATAATGTGAATGTATAGACACATAATCAGATCTAGTAATTTGACACTTGGAAGAAAAGTTCAGTTTGTTTGTTTTTTCACTACAAAAAATAAATAAATAAGGAATTATAAGAAGATTGAGCGAATGCTGTATATTCATTGGAACAAATGTTCTCTAAAAAATGCTTATTTCTTTCTGTTAATTTATTACAATATGTATAATTTATAAATACAAAAACATTCTGTGTCTAGTGTTACCTGCATTGCCTCATGAAGACACTCGCCCTCATGGTTCTGACTACAAATATGTCATCGCCCTGCTTTGGACTGCCATCATCATTTTGATCATGATACTGGTGACTCTGCTGGTTCGATTTCTTCATACGGGGAAAGGCAGAGGTAAAAGTGACTGCTACCTCTAATAAACTGTAGGCAAAAGACTCTCAAATAAACACAAAGTATGAAACACGTAGTAATCTAGTACAATCTGGATTTGACGCTAGATTTCTACAATCCAACTTATTTTTAATTCATTGCTATATTGGCTTACAACTTTAATCAAAGGGTGTTGTAACTCATGTTTTCTGTAAATTAGTGTTTTTTTAGTTTTTACTTTTTAATGAAATCTTACATGCCCATATGTTTAACCTCCTAAAACCTGAACTCTTTCATGGCATGCATTTTTAATTTCTCTTTGCTATTTGGGATGATTGGGACCTAATGAATGTAAAAACAAATAATTACCTGATATTTGTTTCTGAGAAAAATGAAATCCACATGTTAGTGCATTTGTTTTAAATTTCTATAGAACAGTGGCAGTATAATGTCCTCGTAAGTGGATATCAGGCCCTTGTAGAGCAAAATTTATTATTGTGGTCTAGACAACCCAAAATGTGATGTCCACATAGGAGGTTGAGGAAATTATATACTACAGTATTGATGAGGAATGAGCGACCAACCACTAAACAGAAAATGGTTGTATGAATGACTGTTAGTCTTCTTTTTTTCTGACTTTTTGTCATGATAAAAAGCTAAACTTTAATTCATATTTTTTCTTGTATCTTTGTTCATTTCAGGATTTCTGCTTTTCTGTTCATCACCTTTACAAAGGAGAACAACAGCAGCGTCTATCTCAATGGAAGCCAATCCAGCAGGTAAATATTAAGTTTGTTACTGTTTTTTCTTTATTTTCTTTAATTTCAAAGCAAAATAGAGTTTTGTTTTTTTTTGATAATCTGATATTTACTGCTAGAACTCTAACTTTTGAAATCACCTGTTTTGCATATATACATAGTCATGTTGGAATGATAAGTTTTAATCCATCTTCTTTCTCTTTGTCTCTGTTCATGTCAGGATTTCTTGTTTTCTGTTCATCGCTTTTACAAAGGATACTAACAAGCACATCACACTCTGCTGAAGCCAATACAGCAGGTCAGTAGTTTGGAGCAAAATAGTGTAATTGTGTCAACTGATATTTGTTTTTAAATTGCTAGAAAGATGCAGTTCTTTGTATTTTGTTGTGTATGCCTTTGGCATAATTTTTTTTTATTTCAGTGTGACAAACACAAAATGTGTATGTCTAAATTAATAACACTTTTTTTTAAAACATGCACTGCTTCTTTTGAGATACTGAAATACTTTTATTATTTATAACAGGTTGACCTCCGAGAATTATGAGAGTCAAATTTGGCAGCAGTAGCGTCATCATGTGACGTTTGAGATATGCTGCATACATGCGGGATATTTTTACCTCCCCTCTATGTGTTATATGCAGGGTTTTGTTTTCCATCCATCTGGTGTTTGTGCTAATGTGAACCTGCCTTGGGTCAAACCACAGCATAAATTCACAGACAGAAAATGCATAAAAGTTCAGTATGTAATATCAGTATTTATAACTGGTTGTGTTATATACAGCTTTTTTTTTCTTCTTCAGATGAACTTGTGTACTCCACTTTAACCATTCGTGGGGCCCAACAAAATTGCCAGCCAGGTTAGTATCTTGATTTTATTACATTTTAGATCTTTTCAAAATGATGCCAGTACATTTAAATCATATTACTCTTTAAAGCCACTGTAAGACAGTAACTTTAACTTCATCCTCTTACTCAAGATGTTAAACTGAAATGCCAGTCAAAACCGAAATTGTTCATCTATTCTTAGTTTCTTTAATTTTTCTGAAATATTTTCAAAAAAAAAATTCGCTCAATTTTTTTTTTTTAAATGTTCTCAGATTATTGTATCATTTCTCCATTAAAGTAAAACATGTGATCTTCTTGTTTTTAGAAGAATCAGACTTGTTGAGCTCCACAGTGAATTCCACAGGAGGTGAAGGCCCAGGGCTCCCAGTGAAGGAAGATATTTATTCCTCTATCCAGATTGTAAGACTACTGGTCTTTGGCCTTCAGAAGCCATTCCTACTTACTATAAACAATTGTTATAGTATAATGTCTCTGTATATCAATGTCAGAGGTTAGCTGTCATCACACAGTGTAACACATTAATGCAGGGAAGTGCGCTGTCATTCCTTTTAAATCTATCATGTGGATCAATGTGAACATTTTTTAAAGACAGCATTAAGGTTCTATACCTGAGGGTTCATTTAAAAATAATTGAATTTGTCATTTATATTTTTGAGTTAAAGGAATATGACACAATTTCTTTTTTTCTTTCCAAAATTATTTATTTATTTATTTGAGCAGTCAAAATTACTGTCACAAGTTAAATGACAGAAGACCAAATCACCAAAGCTGACAAGTTAGAATTGAGCCAAGTTTGGAGTTGTTGCTAAAAGAAATGTAAATTAGTACTAACAAGAGCACACAGAGTGAACAACTCCCTCTGATGGGCATGCAAACATTTGCACATACATTCAGTAAGATTCATGCACTCAGGGATTCCTGGCTATTAGACAGACGCAAGGCATAATTTTACAACATCCTCTCATCCAAAACTGTTAAAAACTCTACTCTCACTTGAATCCATGAATAAAAAGTATAACATTAGTTTACAAAAATGCTCTATAAATTCTTTAGTCAGTGACGTGCAATGTTTTCGAAAAATGCAAACATCACAATTTATACAAATGAAACGTCAAACCAAATACACCCCAAAAAATCTGGTCATGAAAAAGCTACAACATAACACTGAGTACAAGTACCCAGAACGCCTCACTTCTTTGCAATGGTAAGTCCTGGTTTTTAACCCTTGGAAGTACTGGAACATGTTTAACGCCACAAAATCACAAAGATGATAAATCATGTTTGGATATCAATAAAGTGGCTGCTAAGAAGTATGGTGAAAATTAACTTCTCCTTCAAGAAAGGACCTTGTAAATACTGCTGATGTTGCAGGGTGGGATCAAAAGGGCTCCCCCTGGTGGTTTTCAGAGGTTTGGCGTTCTGGAGGTTCTACACTGCATATTTCAATAAATTGCTGCACTTATTTCCAGTTTCAATTTCCTAGTTAAATATAAAGGAATAAGTGGTGGCTTAAGACCTGAACATTAATGTATATTCTTTATTTTGAAAGTTAGCCTCTTCCATTCTGAGAAATGCATTCAATTTGCAGTGGCTGTCATGCATACATTCAGTGAAGCGGCCATGTAATTGTGCTAGGCCTAAAACAGATGTCTTATTAGTCTGTAGTGGATCAGACTAGTGCTGGTGTAAGGGTGTGAGTGAAGTTATGTACTTGTCTTGTTACCTCTAGAGTAAATTTTGCTTACTAAAGCCTGGGCTTTAAGCTATGTAAGGGATATGTACATCTTTATTTCATGATATTTTATTCTGTCTTACAGGCCACAGAGAGCAGTGACACCTGACTCCAAAAGTGGAGGAGTTCTCAATTTAAAGCTGTGCTGAAAATCTGAAAAAGAACAAGAAAAATGTTTGTATATAAAATTGTAACTGTAATTTTGAGAGTATATTTTTTTGTTTACCTTTATGGGACCTGCAGCCTTCCCCTGATGTGGACGAGAGGAAAGTTTGATTGTTCTACTTGTTGTTCTATATGGTCGGCGCTTGAGTATCTCCAACTTTCTCACGATGATTAACAGGGTGTGCTATAAAGCTGAAACTGAATGCTATCCCACATGTATAGAATAAAGTGACACATAAGTGATAAAACTAAAACATGTGATCAACAGATAAAATAAATTTCAATCACAATGACAACATTTAGATATAATTCATTTCAATTAAATTTTATTTATATAGCAAAGTCAAAGTTCATTATGTTGTCAAGCAATGTTCCCTCTAAGCTGTGCACGTGCGCAATTGTGCACTGCTGGCACTGTCTCTGCGCACAGAAAATATGCGTTGTGCACAAAAAAAAAAAAATCTAACCTGAATTGAAATTAAAATTAATACTTTAACAATTCTGTTTTGCAGTGTTAGTCAGTGAGTGACTGGCTGCTCCCGTATGGGATTAGAACGATGCCACCTTATCCCATATTCCAGCCAATAATGTGTTTCACATTCGTATATACGCAGCTAATCAAAGTCGTTGACAGGCTATGACAGCGTCCTTATGTGCCGACACCGGTGTTTTAGCTAGCAGAGCGGCGTGGCTGATGTGGAGTGAAGCCACGTTAATGACAACGTGTACAACCATTGGAGATGTGAGCAGGACAGACGGAACAATTGACGGAAAAAGTGTGGACTTTATAACAGTTTTTAAATCGTGTTGATAGGTCACGTAAAACCAGAGTCGTGATAAAAATATACGCAATGTTTGGTTTCCTTGCTGAATACTATCGTTGTTTATATTTACTGCGGGAAGAAACAGTAAAAACGGTGTTTTATAAGAAAAAAGGCTTGAAAGCACTCTCCGCTTGTGAGCAAAAACAAACTCCACTCCCCTCTCCCTTTCCTATTCGTCCAAAAAAGTACCATGTCGACCAATCAAAAAATGATATGGCAACGTGGCATCTAGTTGTTAAGAAACGGGGGGAAGTTTTAGGAGTGACGGCGGTGTTTTGAGATGTGAGAGATTTGAGACGTTTAGCGCAAATCTTGTGTCGTTAGTGTGTAGTGTAGTCAATAGTTTTGTTGTGTGTGTCAGAACAATGAGGCGACTGCTAAATGTTACAGGTGTTACAGCAGTGATACATCTCCTGTTGTCAGGCCTGCAGGTATCAGGCTGTTGTTCTCCTTTATCTCATAGTGGACAGAAATTATTTTTGGAGTGGCACAAATAATTTGTGTGGCATCAACTTTGATGCAGAACAGCTGATTGTTCTGTAAATAGTTTGAAATGTTTATTTAAAACTGCCTTGGCTGCATTTAAAAAAATAGCTGCAAAAAACTGAGTAACTTTTTTGAAGAAGTAACTATATAATTAATTGCCCAGCATTGGTCATTATATACTGTATTTTGCAGACAGGACTCTCTCCCAGACCACAGACTCATACTCATAATACAAGTCAGAGCTTTATAAAAATAAAATAAAATAAAAAATTAAGTTGTGTTTTCGAAATTGGAGTTCAAGTTATTTTTACTTCCAATAGTGTTAACATACTACACAGATCAATGACTAGAATTTTTTACATTTTCATTGTAAGTGGGCTAAAGCAGTTAATTAAAAGTAGTCTAACATAAATGTAAATGCTGTAATTTGATTATTTTAATAAACCATGTAACTTGGATGGATTAGATGCCGGCGTGACCACAGTGCACACGTCTGATGTCGCTCACAGTGGTCCAAGGGACCGCTCAGGGAGTTTGTGTGTTCGCTCAGACACGTGAAAAATTAGAGGGAACATTGTTGTCAAGTAAAGATCATACAATAATACAAAGAAAACCCCAACAATAAAAAAAAACCCCATGTGAGTCCAGTTCCTTGGTTACAGTGGGGAGGAAAAACTCCCATTTAACAGGAAGAAACCTCCAGCAGAATCAGGGTGGGGTGGCCATCTGCTGCGACCAGTTGGTGCATATAACAGCATTAAAGTTACACATTTTAAAATTGCTCTCTGTCGTACACACACATACACATATGGGTGCCTTGCAATTTGCTTTGTCTCACCAGCTGTTGATGTAAACATAAATTTAAACTAATTCTTTAAAAATAAAAATCAAATCAGAAAGCACAGCACTGATCTTTGGGCTGTGCCTTGACTTCTTTCTGAGGCTCCTTCAGTCTCTTTTTCTTCTGCTTGGACGGACTCTTGATGTGAGAAATCTGCACGTCAGAAGCATTAAGGAATGTGAGACATGCTGTTTTTAAGGCACACGAGTAATTACACAACACAGTCACAGATGCCTTTAGTTTAAATTTTAAAAATTGGTGAAATATATTAATTAACAATGAATTTGAATTTTTTTTAGATTTGTTTCTTCCTTAAAGTAGACAGACATTTTTTTATTATTATTTGACATTTAATCAGATCATTAATTAATAATAAATGGTTGTTTTCTTTGTTGGCGTTGGATTTCCTGACCATGTAATTAGAGTTCCTTTTCTCAAACCTAAATAAATAATACGTGTGCGCTCCTCACTGGTGAACAAATTAAAAACACAAACCTTCTCTGCTTTGATCGGCAAGGTCTGAACTTTTTTCTCAGTTTCTTCTTTTTTCTGTTTCTCCTCCTGGAGTTGAATAAAAAGACTCATGAGACCAGATTATACACTTGCTGTCATGGTCTTTGACCCAGTGTTTAGTCTTCTAGACTTTTTCTTTTATGTATTATTGCTTTGATCTTGAATAGTGTGCTATGTTTCCTAGTTTAGTTTTCTTGTGCTTTTAAGTTTCTGATTATTTTGCTTTGAGCATATCATTGTGCATTTAAATAAATGCTTTACAGACACTGCTTAGATACATGACACACTCTAAATTATTTTCATTATATCAAAAATATTAATAATAATACTCCTTTATACCAACATTGGTTTACAACTGCATCACTCAGCTGAAAAATTGGTACATATTAATTATGGGTTTGGTATCTACAATAAAAATATTTTTATTAATTGAAAAGTAAAATTTGTACTTTTCATCTGTTTCAGTGTACAGAAACAGTCAGATGTGCAGACATTTGTTACCAAAGTTTCTCTTCCAGCACTTTACATTAAACTGAGAAAGAGACTTTTTTTAAGATGTGTGACTTTTGTTTTTCTTTCTTCTTTTATCCCCCTTTTCAATATTTCAGGCTTATCTACTATGGAAACATTTTTATGTCATACATTTATTGAAATCATTGATTTCTTTATCAACTTCAGTGTGTAGAAATTGCACATTAACAAAACAGTTTTATAAAATAAAGATTACATTACTAAAGTTTCCTTCCTAGCACTTCATATTTCAGAAATTGATAATGATAAGATGAAACTCCTGCGTTTTGAACTTAAATATTTCCTTTAGTTTCTCCACTTTCCTCTCAATGTGCTGCCTTTTCTCACATGAAAAAAGTAAAAATGGGAGACATGAAAGAACGAATGTAAATAAAGTAAAACAAATAACTAAATTTGCCTGTTGAAATTAAAAGCATCATTTTCTTTACTCTTTATCTCTTCAAAACCTATAAGGAGACACCCTTTAAATCATATTAAAGTTCTGTTTATAAAATAAAAGATTTGATCAGACGTTAGTCAGTAAACCTGTTATTAAGGGAGGCTGTCATCTTTTTGGGGGAAAGAATTCAAACATAAATTCAAAAAATCAAACCTTTATCAAACTGGATTAAAAGAACAACAAATACATTAAACTAATCTTGATTTATATATTGCTTAATTACACTGGATTTCATTGTCACTAGTAATCTAATTCCATTGTTGTCTCATGTTTGTTGTCATTGATGGTTTAATTTTTCTTGGTTAGTGTCATAAAGATAGAGATAAAAGCTGACAACAGGTAAGTGGCTCATGACCAAATTAAAAACACAAACCTCTTTTTCAGTTGGCAACATCTGAACTTGTTTCTCAGGTTTCTCCCTTCTCTGTTTCTCCTCCTGGAGCTGAAGAAAAAGTGAAAAAGACTCATAAGAACAGACTACACACATGTTCTTTTAAAAGATCATAATACAATGAAATCACACCTCTCTTAAATTAACACTTTTTGTTTCTTGTTCTTGTTTCTCAACAGAAAGTCAGAAAGTAGCAGGTTGATCACATTAAACACGTCACTTCAGCTGCTGTGCTACCAACCACTTCACAGAAAGTCACAGAGAGGTACACAGAGTGTGCCGGTCTGATCATCGGGAGTATGACAGCCATCACATATGATCTTTGTATACTCAGATACTTACACTGACCTTTGATTCCAGTGTAGAGATCATCTGCCTCAGCTTCGTAATGATTTCATCCTTCTCCATCTCAGATTTGATCATCTGTCAGAAATAAAGTCAGACAGATGTTGATGTTTCTGCAGCGCTTTGTTGATAAAAGTGACAAAATTATTGAAGCTTCACACTGTGAGCAACATGTTTCCAACCACAGTGCCTCAGAGTTAATATTGAAATACATGTAACGTGTTCTACAGCATAATGAACTGTGAGTTGATGCAATAAATGACGCTCAGATTAGGGTCAATCTTTTTCACACGAGTGTCTCTGCTCCTCTCCATCAGCCGCACCTTCAAAGACAGCAAAACATGCACATAATGTCTGCAGGATGTGTCAGACAGCAGCCTGACGCACAGCTGTAATTCAACAAAATGAACAACAGCAAGCTGCATAATTCATGTTTGCTCTGAATTATGTCAATGTTGAGGCAAGTGGTGATATTTCTATGAATTTTCTGTGCTCCCCTGGTCCTTTCTCTCTATAACTGGTTAACATAACCTCTGTTTTAAACAGCAGTGCTTTTTGGCTCAATAAAAAGCTGGAGCAGAATTGATCCTTTAGATCCTGGAGACAGTAAGGTTCTCCACCAGTGATGAAAAATTATTTAGCAGATGAAGAACATGCTGGACATGTTTAAATATGTTTCATATGACAGTGACAGACAGCTGAGTATCAAATGATGAAATGAACCTCCTGTTTGTTGGACTCAAGCTGATCCCTGATGGTGTTTATTTCACTCTCCCTCATACTTTTCTCACTGTTAAGCTCACTGATGCTGTCAGAAAGCTGCAATTGATAAGATAAAATTAGAGAGATGAGATGATAAAACACATTTTTTTATATGTGAGTGATTAATTGAATGATTGTACTATATAGAATTAAGAGCCTGATCATTTTGTTCTAATTCCTAAAGTTTCCTCCATAACTCTTTACATTACAGAGATACAGAGAGTTGGGTCAGTAAATCCAGGATATTTGTAACTGAAACACAAACCTCCTGATTTTTGGACTCCAGCTGCTTCTTCAGCTCCTCTAATGTTTCTTTCTCCTGCTGGAGCTGATTGATGATTTCAGTATTCTTCTTCTGCAACTGCAGGTGAAATGTTACATGAAGAAAGACCAGAAGGAAGAAATGTTCATGTTTAAGACACAATAATAATAACATTTTATTTAAGTTGTAAATATGTTTTAGTAACAGTTTTAGTATTAAATGTAAAAAGATAAAATAAAGATGAAAAAAATGTTTGAAAAATGTACCTCGTTGAGTTTTGCCTCTTGTTCCACATTCCTCTTCTTCTCATCCTGGAGCTCATTTTCCAGCTGCAGACAAGAGGGAGAGACATCACAGCTTTTAATAGACAAAGACACACAAAACATATAACAAATGACAAATATCAACCTTTTCTTTATCGTTCTGCAGGTCGCCAAGTTTATTTTCAGCATCCTCCCTCCTCTGTTGTTCCTCCTGGAGCTGCAGCCTTGAAGTTATTGGCAACTTCCATTGAGAGATGGCAGAGATTACAAGATAATACAGTTTTTCAAATTCATATTAAGTTAATGTGGACAACATGACATTAGTACTTTACAGTACAGCTAAACAGGGGTGATAATTGGATAATAAAAAACAATAAATGGAAGGAGAGAAAGAGAGAATAAAGTGAAAAACAAACCATTTAATTACCAGAGTTATAACGAGGGTTTGGTCTAACACATGACTTTGTAAAATATTAGTGTAATCATATTACATTTTGATGTAGCACAGTAATGTCACACATTACTTTTCTAATTACCTTTCCAGTAATCACATAACAGTATTTTTTACCCTAGAATCTGTACATCTAATACAGATTGTCTGTACTTCTGATGTTGTTGTTAAGATGAAGATTTATGTCACCTGCAGTCGAGGTTCATGTTGTTAAACGGTAATTATATCAAAGTGCGTTTCAGGCCTTGTTATGGACAGCACAAAAGTAATATAACACATGGTGTAACAGATTACTCACTCCAAATGATAAGTAATTTAACACATTACTTTAAAATGTAATGTGAGTTACAGTATGAGCCCAACACTAGTTACAACCACATCAGTAGATCTGCTCAAATGATATAAAACACAATGACAAGGTCAAAACTTTTACACTTAGCCCTGTTTTTCATATTAGGGTTCTGTTTTAAAACCTGATATTCTTATTTTTATGTTTCATTATAAAATTGTGTTGAATAAGATATACTGAGCATAAATATTGCCTATCTAAGTGAGAAATCAGTGGTAACATTTTGTTTGATTAATATTCAATTTCCTGAAAACCAATGAACATCTTGATATTGTGTGTTTATCTACTCACAAGTTAATTCTGCTTCTCAGTTTTTCCTCTTACCTTCATATTGAGTTGCTCTTTCTCTCTGTCTTCGTCAGTGGAAACTTGAAAATCTCCAGTGTGATCCTTTGGCCTTCTGTCGGTCTCTTTTTGAAATTAAAATTAAATAAGAAGGAAATGCCAAAACTTGGATTATAATATTAAAACTCTCATCAGAGTCTCAATGAAAACATTGATTCATAGTAGCGGTAAAGAATAATTAACCAGTGACTTACTGATGTGTTTCCTCTTTCTACGTACAAGAACAACAACTGATACAATTAACAAGATGATGCAAAGAGCCAAACTAACAGGCGAAGTGTCCGTGACTGAGGGAGAACTGGACAGGATGTTAAAGAAATCCTCTGAAATCATAAAAAACGATATTTCAATAAAACTGGAGTTCAGATATTCAAAGTGTTTCTATCATAAATGTAATAATATAATTTAAACCTGGAACATGTATGTGTGTCTCTCTGCTCTGGTTGGTGTTCCTCTGTTGGACTCTGCAGGTGATGTTGTTGCTGTGTCTCTTCTCCACAGTCACTCTGCTGCTGACAGTATAGAGGTCATCAGGACCTCTGAGGGTCTCTGTAGGTCCAGCAGAGAGGAGGTTTCCCTCACCGTCCAACCACAGCAGCTCAGGCTCTGGATACCAGCCTGCCGACTCACACTGTAACACCACTCCTGCTCTGTTTTTATCAATCCCTGATAAACGGATGACAGGTGAGGTGGCAGCATCTGATGCTGAGCAAAAAGAGTAAAAAAAAGATATTAATAGTTGAAAAAAACATTTTGTACAGTAATTCACAATTATGAAATTATTATTATTATTGCAAAATTCTGATTTGTTTGGTTTTTTTCTCTTTGTAAAGTTAATAAATAAACATTTCTGCAATAAAATCTTTCCTCATCCTGCACAAATATTAATTTTCACTGTAACTAAATCCACTACACCATGAACATATGACGTGTATCTACTTACCAACCACAAGATTAACAAAAGATTTTTTCTCCATTAAAGGAATGCTGCATTCATATGTTCCTTCATCAGAGAGTTTTACTCTGGAGAGTTTCAGTGAAATGTTTCCACGCTTCAGCTCATTGATGAACAGTGATGTTCTTCCCCTGTATGAAGGATTTCTTGTATTCACCAGATCCTGACCGGATCGCCACACATGGACAAATCTTGGGTTCAAGTCAGATCGTGTCCACTCCAATATCTGAGCTGTCACATCCTCTGCAGGCTCGACGTGACACGGTAAAATAACATCATCATCAACTAATGCAACTACTGGTTGATGTGGACCAACCACCTGAGACTCCGCTGTAGACAGGAGACAAAAGAAAAGAAAGAAAGAAAATTAGTTTATTAATTTCTGCAGCAGGAGTGAATGCATATATCAAACTTAAAGATGATACTCAGCATATAGCATTATCTGTCTTTATTTATTTTTTAATCTTGGTTACCATAAAAATGTCAAAAATTTGTGTTTCACTAAATAATTAAATAAAAAAAAATGCAGGCAGGAAACAAAAAAAGCACAAATTACTATTTGAACCAAATGTAATGTACCTGTATGGTTTTTATACAGTCTTGCTGCACAAAACGTAAGTGCATTAGCACCAATGATAATAACAGATATAATGCATGTAACATCAAACTTACCTTTATTTAGGTATATTAGAAGATGGAAAATGAAAATACTGAAGACTTTGACTGGAGAAAGGGAGAGGGCATCTATCTGTGGAAGCATCCTCCTCTGAAAATACATCAAGTGTGGCCACAAAAGTTCATTAATATAATAATAATTTGTTCATTTCATATCTAAAATCAACTTATTCAAGACTAAAAACACATTTTAGATGTTATTTCAGTATATTAACTACCTTCATGAGGTCATCAACATGACTTTCACTTAACATGTTATTGCTCTCCAGTAACTCCAGAGTTAAAGCAACAGACATAAAGTTGTTGATTAAAGCAAACCCATTATTTTGCATTAGTGCCACATTGCAGACTAGAGAATAACCTTTGATCAGTGCTATCTCTGTTCTTGAAATGACCTCTGTATGACTTTTCATAGATACCGTACCGAGTTATTCAATAGAATATCTCTGCCCAGACCTCTACAGTATACTTTAACTATAAAAACTTTATTTTCTGCTGTCCAGTCAAATATTTAAAATCTCGGTGATTCATTTCTAAAACATTTGATAACATTTACAAAGATCTATTCATGACAGTGGAATAACTTATACTATAATTAGACTTTATAACTAGACATCAGAAAAGCATGTAGAACTTGAACACACTAAATACACAATTTGAAAGAGACTTACCTGTGGAAAGTTGTGTGAGACAACAAGGGTGAAGTCTGAAAAGCATTAACCTGCGGCCTGAACTTACTTTGGCTTATCAACTGCAGATCCCTCATGTATGCTCAGATTTATGGAAAAAATAGGCTCAAGTTCTTCTTAATCAAAGTATAATGCTGGAAAAATAAGAATTTATCAGGTTCTGGTCCAATCTGGTTAGATCAGGTATACACTGTGTCAAATGCTGAACTTTGAGCCTGTTATAAAATAATCGAGCTGAAACCATATCTGTCTTTACGGTGTTCAAAAAGGGGGGAAGCGTTCACATGTTATGTGTTATCTCAGCTATCATACTGAAGGTGGCAGTACAGGACTGATATTTGAACTACACTGATAAGCTACTCAGGGGTGTTTTAAATGATCCATTTCAGTGTCACAGGGGTGCCGGAGCCTTTCCCAGCTGTTACAGTATGAGCAGGGGTGCCACCAGGGATTTGGGTTCCTGTGATCATCACAGCCTTGCCGTATTGGTCCATTTGATCGACCTTTGTTGTTATTATTTATTTTATTTTCAGTTGTTACACATGGGACAGACATTGCTGGGGGATAGGAAAGGAAAGAAGCAAGATGAAGGAAGAGAAAAACAGAGGGGAAGATGGACAGTGAGAAAGGGCACTTAAGAAGAAAAAAAATTCTCCCAGATCACCTGTTGAGAGAGAAAAAAAGAGAAAACAAGCAAAAAAGAGAGCAACATAATAAACATGACACCATAGCTGGGTTTCATTTGACGTAGACGTGACGTCGACGTAAAGCGCGAAATTTGACTGGAGGGCGGAAGTGAAAAAGATCAGCGCAAAATCACAGACAGACAGTACGCAAAATGCCTTTGTCCTGTTGTGTTTACGGATGCTCCAGTAGGTCGACCCGAGAAACTGATAAACGGTATTTTAGGGTACCAAAAATAGCCCAACGAAGAGGAGAAAAATGGAAAATTCTAACCGAAAAACGTAGGAAAAAATGGATTTTAAATTTACGTTTACAGTCGGGAGGAGCAGAGTCTGCCAATGCCCGTGTCTGCAGCGACCACTTCGTCAGAGGTAATGTTATGTTTGCAAACGAACTTATTAGCATTATGTTGTCGTTAAATTCTCGTTTACTTAGTGCTTTTAAGTTAGTAGTCTAATATTGACTTGATTGGGACTATAGGCTGCCCAAGTGCTTTGCAATCACTTCTCCATCCTCCTTTGCAATTACCCAAGTCTTCAGAGGTGTCTCGTTAGACCTCTGAGAATGGTTTACCTTGAAACAAACAACTGTCACTCTAACGAAGTCCTAAGGATTTGGCATGTTTGTTGACGTTAAAGCCGCTAACGCTAACTGTTAGCGTGTTTAAGATAAAGCAATATAAGAACAAACACTCACCCTTGCAAACACCAAACTGTATCCATCACGGAGACGTTTTGTTCCAAGGTTGTGGACCCACCCGCTGACAAAAAAAATTGTACGCCTCCAGACTCTTGAAAGCTTTCATTTGCTGCCTAGTGTAGTAAGAAGTCTGGAGGACCAAGTAGTTGGTGATATCCACAGCGTCGATAGTAGGCAAATCCTTTACTTCTGTGGTGTATTCGGACATTTTCAAAGAATACGGATCACGTCCGATATATTTTTTAACTATCTGTTTATATCTCTCCCGAGAAACGGGGTCTAAAGTTGCACAATAGCTGCTCTCCTGACTCTCCACAGTGTCCTCCATGTTTACTTCCGCCCTCCACTCAAAAATCGCGCTGCCTCCGCACGTCATCAGAACCACGTGACTGCAACCCAAGTATTGCATTAATCTTGTTAAGTGTAAATAACAGTAAATAATAAATATTGAATGTGTTTGTGCAGCACGCAGGACCGACAGCGCACAATGTGCTTTGAGGTAGCAGCCAAGAAAGGTGTAGTTTGTGTCTATGAACAGTGAACATCCATGTGCACACCTGTGTGGATGAGCACGCCAGAGGGGCATCTGTGCCACCCTCCTGGGAAGAGCTGAGGAGAGCCCCAGTTGAGGGGTTACCCAGCAGCCACAGAGCAGAAGCCAGGGGGGGCTGCAGTGACGTGCCCGCGGGTGGAAAGAGTGAACCGAGCCGTAGGCCCAGAGGCTGGAGGTCTGAGGGCCCCCCACACCCCGGAAGAGGCCCAACTGGACCTCGGGCGCCTGGCCCCACCAAGTAGACACCGGGAGTGAGCAGGTACATACCTGAGCGCCCAGCCCCGGACACCAAGAGCCACCAACGCACCGACACCTGAGGGCATCAGCTACCAGCAGGGAGCGTGCTGGGGGGAGATAGGCCTCCATACTTTGGAGGGCCTGAGATGTTCCCAGAGAGGTGGAGTGTAAGACCGGACCTGAGATATAGACACGGACAAACAGGCACACACAGACACAAACAAATCAAATCACTTTTATTGTCACATCACACGTGCAGGTACGCTGGTACAGCACATGCGAGTGAAATTCTTATGTGCAAGCTTCACAAGCAACAGAGGTGTGCGAAATACAATACAATAACATAAGAACAAGCAAAATATAAGAATGGGTAATCTGAGGATTATAACAACAAATATATGTACAAATATAAGAGTGTATGTGCATTACTGAATATGTACAGGGTGGGCCATTTATATGGATACACTGTAATAACATGGGAATGGTTGGTGATATTAAAGTCCTGTTTGTGGCACATTAGTATATGTGAGGGGGCAAACTCCTCAAGATGGGTGGTGACCATGGTGGCCATTTAGAAGTCGGCCATCTTGGATACAACTTTTGTTTTTTCAATAGAAAGAGGGTCATGTGGCACATCAAACTTATTGGTAATGTCACAAGAAAAACAATGGTGTGCTTGGTTTCAACATAACTTCATTCTTTCATCAGTTATTTACAAGTTTCTGACCACTTATAAAATGTGTTCAGTGTGCTGCCCATTGTGTTGGATTGTCAATGCAACCCTCTTCTCCCACTCTTCACACACTGATAGCAACACCGCAGGAGAAATGCCAGCACAGGCATCCAGTATCCGTAGTTTCAGGTGCTGCACATCTCGTATCTTCACACCATAGACAATTGCCTTCAGATGACCCCAAAGATAAAAGTCTAAGGGGGTCAGATCGGGAGACCTTGGGGCCCATTCAACTGGCCCACGATGACCAATCCACTTTCCAGGAAACTGTTCATCTAGGAATGCTCAGACCTGGCACCCATAATGTGGTGGTGCACCCTCTTCCTAGAAAAACTCAGGGAACGTGCCAGCTTCAGTGCATAAAGAGGGAAACACATCATCATGTAGCAATTTCAAATATCCAGTGGCCTTGAGGTTTCCATTGATGAAGAATGGACCCACTATTGTTGTACCCCATATACCACATCAAACCATTACTTTTGTTGTTCCAACAGTCTTGGAGGGATCCATCCAATGTGGGTTAGTGTCAGACCAATAGCGGTGGTTTTGTTCACATAAATGTTTGCCTCATCACTGAACAAAATCTTCTGCGTCAACTGAGGGTCCTGTTCCAATTTTTGTTTTGCCCATTCTGCAAATTCTGTGCACCGATCTGGGTCATCCTCGTTGAGATGCTGCAGTAGCTGGAGTTTGTAAGGGTAAGTAGCTAATATCTGCCAAAGGGATGTTCACCAACCATTCCCATGTTATTACAGTGTATCCATATAAATGGCCCACCCTGTATACTAAATATTTATATCAACGTGTGTGTGTGTGTGTGTGTGTGTGTGTGTGTGTGTGTGTGTGTGTGTGTGTGTATGTGTTTGTGTGTGTATACATAAAATAAAGTAAAATAAAATAAAATATACAGAGGTCGGCAGTCGGAAATGTGCAAAACAAGTGGCATTAATGTACAGTATGGAGTGCATAATGTTGAAGTTCCGTTAAGTGAAGGTGAGGTGTCTATGAAGTGTTCAGCAGTCTAATGGCCTGATGGAAAAAGCTGTCTCTCCGTCTGCTGGTACGGGACTGGATACTGCAGAACCTCCTTCCTGATGGAAGTAGTCTGAACAGTTTATGGCTGGGGTGACTGGAGTCCTTGATGATCCTCCCCGCTTTCCTCAGGTACCGCTTCCTGTAGATGTCCTGGAGGGAGGGAAGCTCACCTCCAATTATCCTTTCCGCACACTGCACCACTCTCTGGAGAGCTTTGTGGTTGTAGGCGGTGCTGTGGCCATACCAGGTGGTGATGCATCCAGTAAGGATGCTCTCAATGGCACAGTGGTAGGTCCTGAGGATGCGGGGGCTCATGCCAAATCTTTTCAGTCTCCTGAGAAAGAAGAGGCGCTGTTGCGCCTTCTTCACTGTTTTGTTTATGTGTACTGACCACGTAAGATCCTCCGCCAGATGTACAGCAAGGAACCGGAAGCTGCTCACTCTCTCCACAGCAGCGCCGTTGATGGTGATAGGGGTGTGTACTTCTCTGCACCTCCAGAAATCCACTATCAACTCCTTTGTCTTTGCGACGTTGAGGGTGAGATGGTTGTCTCGGCACCAGTGTGTCAGGGTGCTGACCTCCTCCCTGTAACCCGATGGTATTGAATGCTGAGCGGTAGTCTACAAACAGCATTCTCACATACGTGTCTCTCTTTTCCTGCTGTGAGAGGGCAGTATGTAGTGTCAGGACTATGGCATCATCAGTGGACCTGTTGTGGCGGTATGCGAATTGTAGAGGCTCCAATGAGTCGGGTAGCATAGAGCAGATGAAGTCCCTGACCAGCCTCTCGAAGCATTTGCTAACGATGGGGGTCAGGGCTACCGGTCGCCAGTTGTTCAATGTTGAGATGGTGGAGGATTTGGGTACAGGGACGACAGTGGCCATTTTGAAGCAGGCTGGGACTGCAGACAGAGAGAGGGAAAAGTTGAAGATGTGTGTAAACACTCCAGCCAGCTGAGCATGACTTGAGGATGCGGACCAGTAGCTTTGCTTGCGTTCACCTTCCTGAAGCACTTCCGCACACTTCCTCAGACACTGTGCAAACTGACGTCATCCGTGGTGTGCCCACTGTCCGGTCTCGTGGTGTTCGCTGTGTCGAATCTAGCGTAGAATGCATTTAGATCCTCACATAGATAGGCCGTGGTCTGCGGTGTGCGTGCATTCCCACCCTCATGCACACATATACAAATATTCACCCAACGTAAAGACAGACACAAATGGACATTGCCTGCACCCTGGTGACACACCTGCACCCCAGGGCTCTGCATATGTGGGTGGCTGTGGTGGAGTGGGAAAAAGAAGGCAGTCGGTGATGGGGAGGAAAGGAAGAGAAGGGCAAGTAGCCCCTCCCTGGGTCCAGCTCCCCCCCACTGACCCCAGTAGGCACTTGCGTCCTCTGGAATCCACCAAGGCAAGGGGGCCCAGGTCCGCCAAGCCTGGGCCCCCTTGCTGTGATTGCATTGTTATATCATCTCTTGTAAAAGAGCATGTCGCCAGTCATGTGTCCTTTCACTTGCTGTTGGAGAAACCCCAAAAGTCCAAAAGTCAGGGACTTCATCTCTGTGTTATTATCTTCCTGAATGTCCTTCTAAGCATAAAAAACATAAAAGCAAAATGCAAAAATGTTTTTAAAAAAGCCATTCCAGAAGATATTTTCCCCGGTGCCTTGGACTAGAGGACACTGCATGTGATGTAAACATAGAAGGATCCAAACTTCAAGTACTGGTGTTTATTCACACACATCAAAACAAACACAAGTGCTTATTTCCAAGTCAAAACAAAATAGTAATTTCACTGAGGGAAAAAAAAGAAATCAGTCTACATTGTGTCGTCTCTCTGGCCACAAAATTTCGTCTACATCACATGCAATGTCCCCTAGTCCAAGGCACCGGAGAAAATATCTTCTGGAATGGCGTACCCAGGCCTGACATGATGCCTGGTCAATATCCCCACATGCCTCCTCCATTGCCTGTAAAAGGACTATACGTTGATGGGGATGATGGTCATAGACCTTCCAGCGCCAGGCAGAGAAGAACTCTTCAGTTGGATTCAAAAATGGTGAGCATGGGGGGAGGCTGAGTACAGTGAAGAGTGGGTGATCTTTAAACCAGTTGCGGACCAAAGCAGCCCTATGGAAACTAACATTGTCCCATATGATTCAATTCAATTCAATTTTATTTATATAGCGCCGAATCACAACAAAAGTCGCCTCAAGGCAAACGTCGCCTCAATAGCAGACCAGATGACGTATCTGGTCTGCTCTGGTCTCTGAACATTAGTGAGCATGTCATGTAAGGTGTCCAAGAATGTAACAATATGTGCAGTGTTATATGGGCCCAGGGTTGCACGATGGGGAACAACACTATTTTGACTTATAGCTGCACACTGATTGATTATGGCACGGTGTCCAATAATGTTCCTGCCGCGTCTCCTTGTCTTAGTGAGGTGAAAACCAGCCTCATCCACAAAAAACTGCTCGTGACCCATGGCATCTGCCTCTATCTCCATCACTTTCTAGACAAGACAAAACAAATTCAGCACAGCAGGCACATGCACAGCACTACAGTATGCACTGCCAGATTCAGTACCAATGATACTATAGCTTACCTGCACATAGTCATTGTGCCATTATGGGTGCATGTCTGATGCAGGGGCTTTAATACCTTTCTTATATCACCACTCTGAAGACAGATGAGTGTTGTCAACAGGTTTACTGACATTCAAAAGGGTAAAACTAAAAACAAGACAAAAAATACAGTCATGACATACATATGTGCAGCATAATATGCATTTATATACCACAATGCTACTACATAGCATATGTCTAATTATGTAAACTTTTTAAACTACTACTGATGCTATCCCAGACGACCTCCAAAATTGCGGGTAACTAGCTTAACAAAAGGACTAGCTTTACAGCCAAATACTGCATTAGCGGGCAACATATTGCACAAAAAACAAAGTTGCAACTTATACTTTAAGTACATACCGGCGATACAACCATAAACAGAAGATGTGGACAGTATTTTTTCCAACAGGACACCATAAACTGTGTGCCGATATGTTTCCCTTCTTCTTGCTCACTTGCTTTGCTTGACTGAGCGGACTTCCTGTTCAATAAAGTTTTTTCCAAAATAAAGCCGTTTCCAAAGTACATTACTTGGAGCAACCACAGAGGGCGCTGTAAACACATAATAAATAACAACTGACTGAGAATGATATTTTAGTGATACAACATTTTACAACTTTTAGTGATAACAGAACAGTCATGTCGCAGCTGTTTTACACATTCACTGTTTCTTTCAAAAGGTACTCTGTAGATTTGTAATAGCAATAATGGCATCTAATGGCTTGTCATGAAATCAGTTAATGAAACTCTGCTATATGGAAAAATATCAAACATCTTCTCAGTGGCATCAGTAGATTTCCTTCTCTCCTAATGTGCAGATGACAGTGTGTAACTTGTGAAAACAAAGGGCAGAATACGAGTACATTTGACAGGGGTACCCCAGAATAAAAAAGAGGGGTTTCACATAAATCAGTATCACAAGATATAGCATTAAATTAAGTCCCTGCCAACATGTGCCAAGAATATAAGTTATGCTGTGACTTTTCATTGATTACACTTAATTTATAAATCCATTCAACCCACTCTCCTCTTTCTGCAAACTATCATTTTATTCCACACACGTACACACAAGTATACTATCAGCTGACTTTTTCCATTGTTCTGGAAAAACTTGTCATAAGTCCTACAGCCACTACAGGGACTTATTGTGTGTCTTATGTTCATAAGGGAAGCTGGCTGATAATTTTCTTAGAAACAAAGTCTCCACATTTAATGTTGGTTAAGCCCAGATTATCTGCACTTTCACATTTCAACAAACCAATATAAATTCCTCACATGCTGCATGTCTTGTCAATGGGTTGATAGGTATCATCTGACTAGTACACAAATACAGACTATTAGTGGCAGCTTGTCAGTAGTGCATCACATATATTACATAAGTAAAGTTTGCTCATGCAACATTTGTGGATGCCTGCATGTACTTGTCCAAATCCGTCTTGTGGTCAAATTAATGACTTTATCCATACAAGTTCTTGCGAATAATATAATTATGTTTCTCAATCAAAAACTGAAATCTACTGGGATTTTACCACACAATCATCTATATAGATTACAGAGAATATTCCAAAAGAGGAAATTCCAGTAAGAGGCAGTTCTGTGGGTGAGAATGCCTTGTTTATGTCAGAGGTTAGAAGAGAGAAGCCAGATTGCTTCAAAATAATAGGAACTCAAAAGTAAGTCAACAACTTGTTGCAACAAAAGTATGCAAAACAGCAGCTCTGAAGACACAAGACATCAAACCTACAAGCATGTAAGTTAGTGTGCAAATATATATGCAGCCCAATATAGCATCACCTCCTACTATAGTTGTTAGATCACAGTGGAAGATTCATTTCAATTTTATGTATATAGCACCAAATCACAACTAAAGTGGCTTCAAGGTGGTTAACAAACGAAGACGTACAAAAGCAGAAGTAGCAGTCCTGCTAAACTTATAAAAACAGGAACTTGCAATAGGTCATATCTCAAATGACCATTTAAAGGTGTGAAGTCTTGCTACAAATGCAGAATTGTGTATAAACAATGAAAAGAGCAGCGTGTAGAAATACTCCTATTTCTAGGGTGCTGGGGGCTTCCCATGATGCACCATGGCAGGATAACTAAGAGAAAATCCAGGGTCATGTGATCCAGGCATAACTGTAAGCTTTATCGAAACGTTTTTAGCCTAATCTTAAATGTAGAGAGTCGCCCAAATCCAAACTAGGAGCTGGTTCCCTATAAGAGGGGCCTGAAAGCTGAAGGCTCGGCCTCCCAGTACAAATTGAAAACATATATGGTTTGTGAAAACAACACTCAAAGAAAAGCTGCAGTGAATTGCACGATTTAATTCAAACCCTGCAGTGGTCGGTGTGATCTTTTTTCAGGTGCTTGCTATATTTCACTTCCTGCTCCCTGTGAAGAAGGTTTATTTCCTGTGTGTTCTATAGATTACTGAAGAAAAGATGACTCAATGTTTTAGTACAAAAAATGTGAAAAGGAATCTTTCTTCCAATCCAGTAGATGTCTGATTGAATATTGTAGAATGTTGTTCTTACTATTGGTAGGGAAGATAAACAGTTTTTTTGTTTTGGTTTTTGTTTTTACAAAGTCATACTTTGTAAAAACGATATCCTTGTAACTGGATATCTTCAGTCACCCACTGGCATCTCTAAAGTTCTGATTATGCACCTTATTAGTGAGAAGTCATCATGACACCTTAAAAAAAACAGCTGAGTGGAACAAAACAAAAGTACAAGAGGTGTGTGTAGCTTAATAAAAGCAGATGTGGTCTGTCTGGTAAGTCACGTAATGACTGTTGATTTAAGAGTAAGCAGTTTATTTAAGTCTAACAGTGAAACCTCTGCCTATCATCTTTGGTGTGTCTATGCAGGACACTATGCTTAGAAGGGGCACATTTCATTACTAGAAACAGAAACTGGGTCATTTTTAACTCAATTGCATGTTTAAAGTACCGGTAATTAAAGTTCATTTGAAACCACACTATCTCATCTCTCATCTCCTCTGAGGTGTGTGAAATGAAAATAAAAAACACATACTTGTATACTAAACCACCAAATATATCTGCTCCAATGAGCATTTGCAGATAATAAGCATTTGCTTTTATTCTTTTAATCAACTTATTAATATGTGTTTCTTGTTTTGTTGCAGCCATACCTGAGGTCAATTTGAAAATATATAGCCCCCTCGAGGTGCTTTATATTTTAAGCAAAAGACTGTATTTTAATACAGAGAAAACCCCAACAATCAGAAAACTCATTATGTTCAAGAACTTGCCAGCAATGGGGAGAAAAAAACCATCTGCTGTGACTGAGTAGGGCCTGAAGGGAGAGAAAAGAGAAAAAAGACACAGAAAGATACACTGTAGAATAAAGTTACAAATGTCTTTGTCACGAAACTAAAAATTTTAAATTTTGAGGGTAAGAAGATGCAGCAATGATGAAGACCCAGGATCTTCCATTGCTCTCCAGGACACAAGGCCACACATCTCAATGACAAACCTGTGTCCACCTAAGAGGAAGGAGGAAGACAGAGCTCTCAAAGCCAATGGACAAGAGCCCCAAAGAACTAGAGGAAATGGGCAGCCAATCCTGCTAGAGGCTAAACAAGAGCCGAGAAGAGTCTCGTGCCAGATGTCTAAGACCCACCAGATACAAGTTGTAATATTTGTTTATTCAGAAATTCTTATTAGTGGTATAAAATTAAAATGATTCATTAACAATAAAAATAAATATATACAGGCTTTATGTCCACTATTGTTTAGTGATGAGTATCACAGCACATGAAGCCTCAAAAACCAGGATTTCAGGAAGTACGTTAAATACAGAAACCACTTAGAGAGCCAAAGAAATTTCAGTTCTTAAAACCAAACAGGATCAAACAAAAACAAACAAAAAACCCCTACAAATTTTTAGTTTCAGTTCCTCATGCTCAAACAATAATATATTGTGTCTAAAGAAGTCTTAAATAGAATTTCAGTGTCAGAGAGGAACGTTAGTTAAATACCAACGATAAACACCAATAATCTAACAAAATACACTACATTCAAAAAATGTAAATTACATTTTTAGAGATATCTAAAAAAAAAGGATCAGTAAATAAATCAGGGGATATTGTTTCTGTGCAGATTCATAATGTGTGTTACTGTCACTATCAACATGATAACACACTGTTTTTATACACTGCAATCCCATTAACACGTTCCATCAACCATTGGGCATTTCTGAAACCTACACACGACATTCAAATTAAATTCAGCTCAAGGTATATGACGCATAAACTGGATCTAGAATTTTTATGGGGTTTCTAATAATATAATATATAATAATACAATTAAGAAACATAGATTTAGCAGAGTCCATCTTACATCCACTTCTAATCCAAATGACATCACACATGGCCTTTAATAAACATGATAAAAAAAATTTTTAATAAAAAAGTCAGAAAGAAGTAACTGAATAATTTATTTGTTCTTCCTTTCATGACCACAGTAGTCTTTCACTGAGCTCTCTGCAAACTTGCAAACTCTGTTGACAGAACTTTGGAGACACTGTGGTTGTATCACAGACTTAAACACTGAGAAGATTAAAAGACATTTAAACTCATGAGATTGTGCCACGTAAAATAATTAATATACACGACTGATCTACTTCTATGCCCAAAATACATAGTTATACTAGACAGATAATGTGTGTTTTTTGTTTTCTTTGTTTTGTTTTGTTTCAAACAGGTCCATGACAAAATATCAAAATATCTAAACAGGTTAGCTGGTGATAAAAAAATATCTGTCTATATCTACATATCTATTCAAAAAATTATCCTCTCGCCCCTGCAGACGGTCTTTACCCTTCCATGAATGCTCCTCCTCTTGCTCCTTGCGTGAGGACAGAGCATCTCCTTGGTAGATCCTGCACTTGATGGCAACATGCTATTCGCTTGAAGATGGCCTCCAGTGTTGTTCCCCACATCCCCACAGAGTTCCTGATGGCTCTTAGTCCTGTTGATCTAGGATCCAAGTGTGGGGCATCGAGTCATAGGCTTTCTTGCAGTCAATCCAGGCGGTGCACAGGCTGGTCAGTATGGTCTTGCAGTCTCGGGTGACTGCTCTGTTTACCAGTGGTAGACAGAGATTGGCTTTTATTTGTCACTTATCCATAGATATAATTTTCAAAGGCTTCTGTATGTATATATCTCTATATATATATATATATATATATATATATATATATATATATATTCTATCATAATATAGAAAATTCATTTTTACAATTTTGTTGCTTACAATTGTGCACATTTTCTATATAGCATGGTCATTCCAAGGCTGACGTTTTCTTAACACCACCAGCAGCAGAGTGACCCATAAAATGGTGCCAACAGTTCTTAGCAGGAAGTAGAGAAAAACAGGAAGTTGATCATAACAAAGGAGAGTCACCATCTCATTGTCTGTAAAAAAAAAACAAAACACAACAAAAAACATCCTTACTTAATATATACAAAAAGTAAAATTTGGGTTTAAATAACCAATTATTATTTGTTCTTGTCAAAAAGAAATTACTGAATTTACAATATAAAACTCTCTGTCCAGAGGACAAATGATGCCCCAAAATGATGCTCTGTCATACTTTCAAATACATGCATCCACTGTACAGGCAGGTGATACAAGCCCAGTTATACTGACAATGAGTTTCTTTATTAAAGCAATAAAAGGGTCAAATTTTCCAGGCGAGTGAAAACATTTCAGTTTATACTGGGTATGATACGATGCTATCCTATGATCACACAGCCAATTCTAATTACATTAGCACATGCAATGAGTTCTTAGTGAATTTCTAATAATATTTATTATTAATGCATTTATTCTGCATTAAGCTAGCAGAATAAATGCTAACTATTGTCTACTCTTTTCTAGTGGATATATTAGGTACAGTTTGATTTACTAAAGCATTAGAGTATGTCATGTAATATAAGGCACTAAGATTTTTTTCCCAAAATGCCTGTTCTTGGTTTTTTGCAGTTTTGCAGTGTCTTTACAGAAACAAACCCTCCAATGTTGGTTGGAAGCTTTTGTCTCTCATTTTGAAGAAGTAATTATTTGTCTCTTTGTCTACCAAACTGAGTTCCAACGTTTAGTGGGGGATTAATATATGTCCATATGTTATATGAAGTGTAGGCCTCTAACAGCCTGAAAAGTATGTGACCTGAAACACATCTCAAAATACATTACACCACACACACACACACACACACACACACACACACACACACACACACACACACACACACACACACACACTTATGTATACTAGTAATGTGTGCTCTCACCTGTGTTGTCTCTGCTTCTGACAGCCAGCCAGCTCTCAGGTGATTCTCCAGCTCCTGAGATGCTGCACTTGTAGAGTCCTTCATGAGACTTGTTAATATTGTGGATGATCAAAGTGCTGGTGGAGATGCTCTTGATGAAGATGCCATTTTTATAGAAGGATATGGAAGTGGAGGTTTTGGTGAAATCTGTGCTGTTTTTACAGCGCATACTCACAGTATTTCCCTGCACCGCAGGAATTAAAGGGCTTTCCAGGATCACAGGACCAGCTGTTATAATTATAATATATGGTATAATTAGACGTTTATAGCTCAGCACAAATGAAAATCATGTGTTTGAAACCTGTTTCTCATAGGATTTGAGCACTTTCATGTGCAGTATGTGTTATCATTTTTTTTTCTCTGTGACACCCCTGTTGAACTCTAATTTTCTTTCTTTTTTTCACTTGCACAGGCCAACACTTAGCAGATATATAATTATCAGAATATTTAGCTGATTTCTCAACAAGCCATCAGTATGGTGGTGTACTTTAGCTCATAAAACACATTTTAATATGCAATTCACCACAGATTTCTTTACCAACATAAACATAAATGTCATTGAACACAGATACAATAAACTTACGTGAAATGGTGATGTTTACAGGGCTGCTTTTCTTTCCATCTCCGCTCTCACACCAGTACTGTCCGCTGTCTTCGATATAAACATTTCTGAAGATGCAAATGGACCCACTGAAAACTCCCCAGCTAGTCCCACACGCTGTATCAACATCTGTTGCTTTCCTCATTAGTTTCCATCCAAGAGACACATCAAACTCCTTACAGTCAAAAGACACTGTGCTGTATTCATAGTGCTGAGAAGTGTTTGGAACAACATGAGGAAAAGCTGAATCTATTTGACAAAGAGAAAGACAGGACCATTAAAATATGTCAAGTGACAATTAACAAATCAAACATAGAATTCTGTCTGACATTAATCAGAAAGTTACTAAATTGTGCAAAGGAATCAAATTAACTTTCACGTACTTGTTTGAGCATCACAACTATCCCAAATTTGTATCACCAGCAGCAGCCAGGTATTTATCACTGAAGAAGCAAATAACATGTGAAAATTTTAAAGATAAGTGAATAAAAGACACATTTAAATAAAATATAACTCAACTTGACCCACAGGTGATCTTATGGCTTTGTTAGACTTTGGAGGGAATTTTGCTGAATGCAAAATTAAAGGCTATGACAAAATAATGTGAATTATATACTATAGTCTTGATGGTAATATGTTGTCAGTGGACTTGTTTATAAACCTACCCTTCCCAAAAGGTCCAAAAAATAAATAATATTATAATAATATATCCGATTTGACTGGATCACTGTGACTTGTCCATCAGCTTCCAACTTAATAAATATATTTCTGCTTTAAGTATACGGTATTTAAGAGAGAACAATATATATTAAGCTGAACATATCAGGACATCTGAAAGGACACCTCATGGGAACCTCCTAAATTAAGTGTTTCAGGCATGTCCTGAAGACAGAAGCAGACCCAGAATTTGCCGGCGAGATCATGTTTCTCAGCTCGCTTAGAAACTGGAGATGGTCGAAGAGAAAGTGGTGTAATCATCTCTGCTTAGATTGCTAACCTGTACTGAATCTTTTTTTGCTCCTGTTCTTTCATGTACATTGGTATATGTTCAATGCTCCCCTGGATAAAAAAAATCATGACCTTAGTAGTCATTAAATAAACCTCACAAAAACAAATTCACAGCCTCTTTTCACACAGTTCGAGAAGTGTTGTGGTTGTACTGCAGATAGTTTGTCAGGCTGAAACACTAAGATTTAAAAAAGAATAAACGAGTTACATAAATATGAATATAGAGACGCTGTGTGGTTTGGAAACTCTGCAAAGGGTTTGAGCAGCATTCATGTCTGTAAAACTTCACAGCCTAATGTGGTCATTGAATGAATTTGTATTTCTTCTTATCAGACTTTGCATGTAATCCTGCTATGCTTTGTGTTTGGCCAGAAAACAGCATTGCACAAGGCTCATCACCAAAATCATCAAAATACTGAATATGTTTTAAAGAAAAATGAAAGTTACGCTCACAGTTGGAGATTCTGATATTTGTAGAATCAATAGTGCTGATACTCTTCTGGCGAAAGTTTAATACTAATGTATTGAGCTACAAATTATTACAACTGCTAGATAAAAAACAGCAGCAACACCTCAGATGTGTAACAAACTCAGTACTCACACAATCTAATGCAGAAACATGTAACCTCCATGTTGTCTTGCTGACAGATCATCACACCGATATGCAGTTTAATATAACTAACAACCTCTTCCTGTTTGGCTTACTGCTGAAGTATAGAGGTGTCAACTTTCTACTGTAGCATGAGGTCTTGTCTGGTATTATGACCCCATACAGGCAACTGATCTGCCCAAAAAATACCTTTACAAGATACCTCATGGGAACCTTGTAGATTAAGTACTAAAAACCAACTAAAGCATGATGATTCTGGAGCCCCCCAGTGCAAAATTAAACCTGTTGTTGCATATTATCTCATGTCACTTGGTTGTTGGTCAGGAACAATGACTAACATTTAATCTAAGAAAAAAAAAAGGTTAAATCAGGAATTTTATTTTAATAACAACACACACGGGGAGCAATGAGAACAAAGCAGTCTAATGACCGCCACTGTTACAAATATTTAGATATACAAAGTGAGCCAGTGACCTCTACAGGGCATGTTCGGCACACACAATCATACTAGATTCATTTGTGTACAGGGTTCCTACTAAAATGGCAAATGACAAATTAGTTGCTAAACACAATGCATAACTTCATTGCTATTCTTTTAAATTGTCTAACATATGAATTTAGTGAAAATCCATATCTTTTGGAGAGAGATGCTTTTCCCTGGCGGGCTGGATGGCCTCTTCTGGGCAGGTTAAGATGTGGGACCTTGGTGGCTGGGGTTAGCTGGTTTCTGGTTAGGTCCCTCCTTGAGCAGGTGTGGTTTGTACCCCCCTGGCCGTTTTGTCGTTTTTTAGTGGGTTGGTCCAAGTTAGAATGTCCGGTTCATGCCTTGGGTCCATTGGGAAAAGTGAGGCATTCAGGTGGGGGAACGTCTATTTCTGGATGCAGCTTGTCTCAGACCAGTTTGTCTTTTGCCTTTACTGTGTGTGTCTGCTGTCACTTGAATAGATGATTGGTGTTGCAGTGTGAGCCACTAGACTCATCTGCACACTCTAGACTGATTTTTGAGGTGGATGCTGTCTCTGACTTTGGCTGAGTCCTGTTATTAGCTCATGCCAGCGTGAATAGCCTCCTAAGGGCACAGAGACTCAGAGGTGGGTAGTAAGGAGTTACATTTACTCCATTACATTTACTTGAGTAAGTTTTAGAAAAAAAATTACTTTTAAAGTATCTTTTTTGCACGATACTTTTTACATTTACTTGAGTACATTTGTGAAGAAGAAACGGTACTTTTACTCCGCTACATTCGCAAAATTCGACTCGTTACTTTTTTAAAAAATAATTAGTTTAACACATTAGATAACATGCCACCAGTGGAGTTTCCGGTAACTTTCTTACCAATCAGATGTGGCCATGCAGTCACATGACCAGTTTGAAACTGTGGCGGACAGAGCGGCTCAAGCGTTTCACAGTAGTGATGTGCGATACCACAGATTTCCTTTCCGATCCCATACCAAGTAATATTCAGGGTGGTATCGACGATACTGATCCGATACCGATACTTTGTACAAAAATGGATTTTATTTAATGTATCTCAAATTATAGCGTCATAATAATTACAGGACATCAGATTACTTGTTCTTATCACTTAATAATGCAGGGTTCATTATATAGAAATAAAAAAAACTAAAGTTGTGGCTATTTGAACACCTTGCCTGCCTGCAGCACTAAAGGACTGTGAGAGACGTCTGTCTCGCCCTAGCTGCACCTGTCCCTTGCCTCCTCTTCAGTTCGCCTCAACATACGCGCCTCATATTCTGTGATATGATTTACTCTGAGGTGTTTGACGAGGTTAGTGATGTTGCCACAACCATACATGCCAACCCTCCCGATTTTTCCGGGAGAATCCCACCTTTCTCCAGATTTTCCACCCGGACAACAAAGTTGAAAAACCATATCGCAGAATTCATAGAGCAGCCCAGCCAATTCCAGTCTCCAACAATGACGGCAGCGACTTAGTTTTAATATTACTCTTATTTGTCTTTCTGGGTCGCAAAAAAACTTTTAACATATTTTCAGGTGAGAATAGCTGTGTAAACTTCAAATATCTGAGCCGATCGACACATCGTCTTCAAACCCCCGCGGTCTTTCACCACTCAGGTTAAACATGATATATAAGTCACTTTGATCATTTAAAAATGTTATTGTTTGGCTTTTTCAGTGTTTTGTTTGTTCGTGAGTAAATCGGTTTGGCTGAGATTAAAGTTATTAGATTAGATTAAATTAAACTTTATTAATCCCTCGGGAGGGTTCCTCTGGGGTTTTCACACAGCTGAATAAACGTCAAACAGAAAACTGATTAAACAGAAGTGTGAGACGGTCGAGAGTTTACGTTTACTGAAGGGAGGTCAGTTCCTTAATCTTAATTATGCAAATTCTCATGACCATGACCTCCCAGCCCATTGTTCCTTCAGTGGGCTGGTTTCAGTCATTATGCAAATGTACTGTTTATAAGATTGGGGAAACCTGCAGTCAGCTGAGACTGAAGAAGTCACTTGGATGAGTGATGAAACGTTTCTCCCACAAAACGCTACGTCCAGATGAACAGAATCAACTTTTTGGAGATTATTTTGCTATTGATTTTACAAATTCATTTGTCTGAGTCTCATTGGTTTCACCTACTGTTGATCATTCCCTTTATGGAGAGTATAGTATAGTCATAAAATAATTTTTTTAGGTTTAAATCCAGCTTTTTGTGCAAAAAAAAAAGACAGAAAAACATTTTAAAAAGCTTTTTTGTGAAAGCATGTTCTTATTCACTTAAACTGTGTCCTTCTTTCAGATACTTGGGCCTTACTGAACTGCATGTAGTAGAACCTGTAAAAAGACTGCTGACAAAACCCCGTCCAGGCCCTTAAAAATATACATGTGTCTAGAGATGGTGGTTTTTAATTTTTGGCAACAGCCTTTGCAAAAACAAATGTGGAGACAACAGCATGTCGATACATTATCACACCTATGTTCTGTTTTAACCTCAAGGGTCAAGACATCATGAGAAACTACAACCACAGCCCCAAACCTCAACTACATGTTTCAAATAAAAAGAGAAAAAAGCATATTGAAAAATATATTTTAGATGTTTGACAGTTAGAATGATTCTACTTTCACCTGACTGCAAAAAGATAAATATACATTTAATAATATAATGATAGATGACAAATACCTCACAGGTTACTTGTTTGTGAGCAAAGTTTTCAGCACACCTATGTTTAAAGACACATTTAATCCTTGTCTTGCTGGCTGACAGTAAAGGCATCCTTCACCAGCAGCTGCAAGAGCAGAGCCATCATTACAATAGTTAGAACATCCTTTAAAAGGAGATGAGCCTCTCTGTGAAGCAAAGGCACCAGAAAGTACATGTAGTCACGTATTGACAACATGAATTTCCCACAATGCACTTATTTCACTTTGGAGGAAAAAAGCCAGTCTTCTAAGTCAGCATTTTAAAGTTATTTTAAATATCATAGTTCTAATTGCGTCTGTATAAGTATAAATCATAAGGAAGCAATTCTATGTCTCAACTCTGATAGCCAGCTTTCTCTGAATTGTCTGGCCAAATTATAATATGCACTTGTAGGGTCACGTGAAGATTATACCACTTCTTATGGAACACTGGCAGGAGGCTGGTGGACAATGTGTTATTATTGCAGCTTATTCCTCTATCACATTATGAGCAGGACTCTTGGATCACAGCATCAACTGAAAGAGATGAAATTCACCAATATCAATAGATGTTGATGAAAATTAATTTACCTCTTAACATTTACCAAGTCGAGAACAATGTAATTTGTAAACTGCATATATATATATATATATATATTTTGTAAGTGCAGCAATGAGTACTTACCACTTCTCAAGGCACAATTTCACTGAAAATGTGAGGTCAGAAGCAAGAGCACACTGAGCACTGGAGGAAGAAAGAAAGTGGGCATTATATGTTTACATGCTGTAGATGGTTGGAGAAATGTTGGCTATATATTGCTTAGAACAGTATAATATTACAAACAAAAGTGGATAAATTAAAATTAAAAATAAATAAATAAATTAGTTTTAGTCATTAAAATACTTGAGGGTAAAAGAAACCAATTAGGGAATATGTTACAGACTCTAAAGTTTACTGACAAGCACAACATTATATACCCAGTTGCTGCTTCCACTGAAGTAGTCCCAACACCAGCAGCTGCAGAGCCAACCCAACCGTCACAGCTGTGCACCGGAAGATGTAGACATTGTGTGAAAAAGCAATTTCTTCATGAGATACTGGAAGAATAAAAACACAAAAAGAAAAAAAAAGATTCTTCAGGGTTGATAAGTCATCCTGTAAAAGCTAACTCTGGTTCCCCCAGGAAGTCACCATTAATCTTTCTGTTTCAGAACACCAATATCATTAAACTTTGAATGTTTAGTGTACATTTTGCTTTCTTCATTTTAAATTTTGATCAACTTACTATTTTAAATGCAAGCCCATTATAGTAGCCAGGATTGCTGGGATTCAGTAAATGTGAATTATATGTTTGAAGCGCCACAGGGCTCAGATTAAAGCTCACTGAAAGCGTGGATGTTCTGTGATTACAAATTCATCCATGCTACTAATAAACAAATACATTGAAAAAAATGTAGAAAAAAACGTACCTTCCCCTGCATTCGATTTCCTTCTGATAGCCACCCAGCTCTCTGGTGATTCTCCAACTCCATGTATTCTGCATTTATAGAGTCCTTCATGAGACTTTGAAACATCAGGGATTTCTAGTTTTCCTTCATATCTGGTGCCGATGAAGATGCTATCTTTGTAGAAATCTGCTGTGAAATTGGAGGAAGTGTTTGTGTTTCTACAGTGCAGAGTAACAGCATCTCCCTCCCCCACAGGATGGGCAGGACTCTCCAGTATCACACCACCAGCTGAAGGGAAGTAATTTTAAAATGTCATCGATGTGCCAATGTTCAATCTTACAACTTTTAAATTTCAGATTTTAATTTTGATAATAACATACATGAGACAGTGATGTTGACAGCATTGCTCCTCTCTGCCCCACTCTCACACCATTATTCTCCACTATCTGAAGCAGAGGCATGATCAATCCTGCAGGTCTTTGTCACAGTGCCATTTGAACATTGAGAAATGATTTCCCTGGCATTCCTCACTTTCCAATCGGTTGAAATATTAAACCCTTTACAGGTAAAATAGACTGACTCAGTTTCAAAAAGGTGCAGTCTGGATGCAGTTATATGAAAAGACGAATCTGAGAAAGAAGAACAATGTAAAAAAAAATATCAACTGAATTGCCAGAGATCCAAAAAGTAAGGTTTAGCATTCCCAACAGAAAACCAAGACTAATTCAGGGTTGCTGGTAGGAAATAAGGATTTAGTCAGTATCTGTGAGTCCCCTTGCCTCGTTTCTCCTCCTTGTGTTTTTTTCAATGTTTTCCCCAGCCCGTTATGTCTGTGCTCTCCCCGTGTTCTCTCCTCCCCTCCTGTCTGCGCCTCTGTGTACTTCCTGTTTTACTTTGACAGTCTCCTGTCAGTATGTGTAACGTTTGCTCCTGCCCTGTCTCGTTATGATTATCTGTGTCAGCTGTGTTCTGCATGTTCCCATGTCCCTCGTTATCCTTCTGTGTATTTATGTCCGCGTCTCCCTCCATTCCATGTCGCGTCCTCGCTCATTGCTGTGTTTCCCTGTGTTTCCTCGCATTTCAGTTAATCATTTCCCAGTTTAGTTTAGTTCTCTGTTTTCTCTTTATTCCTACAATAGAGTAGTGCTTTTGATGTTATTCCTCGTGTCTCTGTGAGTTTGTGAGTTTTAACCTGCCTCCGTTACGCAGCTGAATCATGACAGGTAGCCAGGATTGCTGGGATTAAGTACATTTGAATAGTATATCTGAAGTACTGCAGGACACTTATAACTGCTTACTGAAAGCACGGATGTTCTGTGATTATAAATTTTCATATGCTATCAAATAAGTAAATAAACAGAAAAACCATACCTTCCCCTGCATTCGATTTCCTTCTGATAGCCACCCAGCTCTCTGGTGATTCTCCAACTCCATGTATTTTGCATTTATAGAATCCTTCATGAGACATTAAAACCTTTTGGATTTCTAGTTTTCCTTCATATCTGGTGCCAATGAAGAAGTTATCTTTATAGAATTCTGCTGTGAAATTTGAGGAAGTGATCTTGTTTCTACAGTGCAGAGTAACAGCATCTCCCTCCCCCACAGGATGGACTGGACTCTCCAGTATCACACCACCAGCTGAAAATGTGAAGAAATGTAGAAATTCACAAATCTGCAAATGGCTAATCACAGAACGTTCAATTTGACATTTTAATTCTGATAATAACATACCTGAAACAGTTATACTGACAGCATTGCTCCTCTCTGCCCCACTCTCACACCAGTATTCTCCACTATCTGAACCAAGAGCATATTTGATCCCGCACCTTTTCATCACAGTGCTATTGGAACATTTCGAAAGGACTTGCCGAATGTTCCTCACTTTCAGTTCGGCTGAACTATTAACCCCTTCACAGGTGAAATAGACTGACTCATATTCAAAGAGCTGCAGTCTGGATGGAGTGATATGAAAAGGCGAATCTGAGAAAGAAGGAAAATGCAGTAATCTGCTGAGTTCCCAAAGATCCAAAAATTGAGGTTCACCAATCCCAACACAAAATCCAAGTTTAGTACAAAGTAAGGATTTAGGCAGAAGGGCTAAAAACATGACTTCAATTCATGCTACTTACAAGACATCGTAGAATAACTTGTATGCACATGTGCCGTCATCACCATCAACCCTGTAGAAATAAACAGATTTTTCTTTATAAAGATGATTTCCATACTAATATGTATTATAGACACAGTATAATAATATTGACTATATATATATTTTTTTTTTAAAAGAAAACATGTTGTGGTAGAATAAGAAGTAAGCCCTTGCTACACAATAAAGAAAACAAAAATAAGTGCATATTTAAGTAAAGTACATGAGACAAGAGACATACTGTACTCACAGAGTTTACTGTAGACACGTTTGACCTCCATGCTGTCTTGCTCACTGTGACACTGAAGCAACATTAATGTTTAATATGCAGCTGAGGTTTTCTGCTTCCTGTGCAGAAAACCTCAGCTTCTGGTGTTGAGCAGACTTTAGAGAAACATTTATAAATACTGCTGCAAGTGCTTCACAAAAATACATTTAAAACTTGAATTAAAGCAAAAAAAGACAGCAGAAAATCATGTTTAGTGTGACTGCGTATTAGTTTTTAATGTGGATGTCGACAGTGCAATATATAACGAATCACAGTGCAATTTTTGGAGTGATAGACTAGTTAAGTCAGTGGCATATACACTACCAGTAAAAAAAAAATGGACACACTTTCTCATTCATTGGTTTGTGTTTGTTTTCATGAATTTTTACATTGTAGATTTTCACTCAAGGTATCAAAGCTATGAATTGGACACATACGGAATTATATAGTAAACAAAAAACTGTAAAATAACTCAAATCTTGTTTTATATTTTAGATTCTTCAAAAGAGCCACTTTCTGCTTTGATTAGTGCTTTGCACACTCTTGGCATCCTCTCGATGAGCTTCATAAGGTAGTCACCTGAAATGGTTTTGAAGGAGTTCCCAGAGATGCTGAGCACTGCTGACTCTTTTGCCTTCTCTGCGTTCCATCTGCAAACCATTTCTATTGAGTTTAGGTCAGGTGGCTTTGGAGGCCAGGTCATGTGGCACAACCCCCCCATCACTGTCTTTTTGGTCAAATAGCCCTTACACAGCCTGGAGGTGTTTGGGGTCAATTTCCTGTTGAAAAATAAACTAAACACAACAATTAAACAACTAAACGCAAACCGAATGGGATGGCATGTTCCTGCAGGGTGCTGTAGTAGCTATGCTGGTTCAGTGTGCCTTCAACTTTGAAGAAATTCCACAATGAACCCTGACAAGGCACACCTGTGAAATAAAAAAAAACATTTCAGGTGACTACATCATGAAGCTCACTGAAAAAAGGGCGAGGGTTTGTAACGCAGTCAACAAAGCAAAGGGTGGCTACTCAGAGGAATCTAAGATATTAAGCATTTTGAGTAATTTACCAATGTTTTCTTTGCTACATAATTCCATATATTTGATCTCTTCAATATGTATCTACAATGTAGAAAGTAAGAAAAATAAAGAAAAGGGTTAGCTAGTGGAGATACAGGGCTTAATGGGCAGACCGCCACTGAAACTGATTCAAGAAATGACGACAAGATGGAAGAGCACATTTGGCATGTTGCAATAGTTGTATGAGCAATGTGAGCCAGTGGGAGCTGCACGTCCCAACTTGTGTGATCATTCCACTCACAAGCTTTATGGCGTAATTCGTGGATGTATGACACCCCTTCAATCATTTGAGCTTGCAACAACAGAGCTGTCAGAGGAGGAGAGAATGCAAACAAACTGTCTGCAAAAATGAAACCTGTAGGACTAGAGCCCACTATACAGTTACATAAGTTGCTGTGAGAGTATAACTATGTGTAGATACTACATAATTGGCCATAAAAATCAGACTGCGTCTGTTAATTTTATTAATATTTCACTGTTTGTTCTTGTTTTGTACATTAGGGTCACACTTGAAGGATTTCCTACACATCAGATGTGCGACATATGAATCATTGCGGGTGTTTGACTTGGGCACACTGCTTGACCCAAGTTTCAAAGGTTTTGCATTTGGACCTGTGGTTAGAGCCAAGGAAGCATAGAGGACTCTGACTCTGGTGTGCTTTGACTGACGCACATCACCAGATGGTGAGCAGTTGGCCGTCCGATTGGGATCTGAGGTGCGGGGCCTCCCTGCTGCTGCAGGGTGGTCTGCTTGCCTCCACGCCGGGGGAAAGGGTAACATTTCCTGGGTCTAGGTGCTGTTTCCCCCTTTGGGGGCGAGGGTAACTGGAACCGGGGTATAGAGTATGTTTGGAGAGTGTGATTGTGTGTACATGTCCATTTGTGTCTATCCTTATGTTGGGTGAGTGCTGAGTATTTGTATATGTGTGCATGAGGATGGGAATGCATGTTTGTGTCTGTGTGTGCCTGTTTGTCTGTGTCTATATGTCAGGTCGGGTCTTAGACTCCACCTCTCTGGGAACATCTCAGGCTCACCACACTCCCTGCCGGTGGCTGATGCCCTCCTTGGCTGCTGGGTGACCCCTCATCTGGGACTCTTCTCAGCTCTTCCCAGGAGGGTGGCACGGATGCCCCTCCGGTGGTCTTCCTTGGGCTATCCATGCCTGCTTCATGCCCTGGGGGACGGGGCTATGGCTCTCTACATCCTCTAGCAGACTGTTACATGGGGAAACCTTTTGAATACAAGCGCTGATCCACACAGGTGTGCACACGGGTGTTCACTGTTCATAGACATAAACTACACCTTTATTGGCTGCTACTTCCAAGCACATTGTGCGCTGTCGGTCCAGCGTGCTGCACAAAAACATTCAGTATTTAGTATTTACTGCTGTTTACACTAAGCTAGATTAATGTGATGGTGTTGTGTTTAGTATGTTGCTCTGTTTTTTTGCTTGTTTTCTCTTCTTCTCACCTCAACAGGGGATCCAGGAGAATCTTTTTTTCTTCTTTCTCTTTTTAAGTGCCCTTTCTCACTGTACCTCTTCTCTTCTGTTTTTCTTTTCCTTCATCTTTCTTTCTCCCTTTCCTATCCCCCAGTCATGTCTGTCCCGTCTGTAACAACTGAAAATAAAATAAAATAAAATAAAATAAAATAAAATAAAATTAAATAAAATAAAATAAAATTAAATTAAATTAAATTAAATTAATAATAACAACAAAGGTCGATCAAATGGACCAATACGGCAAGGCTGTGATGGTCCACTTGGTAAAGTAAATCCACTGGGTATCCTTGTTGGCCTTCAGACAACAATTCTGACGGCTGAAGAAGCAAATGGGACAGGCAAAAAAAAAAAGAAAGAAAGAAACTGAGAGGAGACCGGGCGTTCTCTATCGTGGCTCCTAAGCTTTGGAATAATCTTCCTCTTCACATTAGGCAATCGACATCAGTGCTGGTTTTTAAATCCAGATTGAAAACACATTTTCATTCGCTGGCTTTTGACTCAGTGGTTAACTGACTTGTATTTACCGATATTTTATTGTTTTTACTATGTTTATTATTCTATCGTATTTATTATTCTTATGGTATCTATTATATTTTATTGTTCAGCACTTTGGTCAGCCTTGTGTGTTTTTAAAGTGCTATTTAAATAAACTATGATGAGGATGATGATGATTTAAACATTTAGCCAAAGCCAAAAATTTGCGTAGATGTTTTTAACATCAGTTACTGGGGAGTTTTTCACAATTCACATAAACTCTATGAGCTGAGATGAAGAAATGTGATAAAAGGACAGCAGACTCATACAATAAAAGGACCTGGTTGTTCACTTGACCAATTAACTGGATTGGATTAACAACAATAATACCATCTACAGGAAAGGACTGGGCAGGCTGCATCTGCAATGGACACTTGCAAATTTTGGAGTGCATGGGGATCTTTTGAAGCCCTTCTATGAATCTGCTGTGGTGTGCTGGGGCATCAGTATCTCTGGGACAAAAGAAACAGAACAGACTGATCAAGAAGACATCCCAGATGCCCACTTAAACAGTGGAGATGGAGGCTGAGCTGTCACTCCAATCAATCCATTCTCTTCTATTTATGCTTATCAGGGTTTCTGGGGGGCAGAGCCTACCCCAGTTACAGTACAATAGGGCAGTGGGCAGAGTACACCATGGACAGATCACTAGTCTGTCACAGAGCTAACAAAGAGACAAACAATCATTTAAACCTAAGTGCATTTTTTGTCTACATTGCGCATAGGCAACAACCAATTAACCAACCTCTTTAGGTCAGCGTACCCAGAGAGAACCCACGCGAACATGGGAACAACAAGCAGAAAGGTCACAGCCAGATGCTCTAGTTTAACTCAAAACGTTCTTGCTGTGAGGCAAGTATTAACCACTGCACAATACTGTCGTGCGGTTTACAGTGAAGGGATAGTTCAGTGGTTAGGTTGGTGTTCTCATCTTTGGAAGGTCAGGGGTTCAATCCCCTGAACGGCTAGCCTACACGCTTTCTCCCGGGCGCTAGATTGGTGGCTGCCCACAAATGCAGAGAAAGAAATTCCCCATGGGGCTCAATAAAGTATACATTGTTATACAAATGGTATTGTTCTTCTGTAAAAGTAAATTAGTCTTTCTCTCTTTTTATCCTCTGTGCATTACATTGTATTTTGTGATTTCTAGAAAACAGCGCTGTGAAGTGACTCAGGACACAACAGTACTGGTGTTGTGTGAAGATGCGATCCAGTCATGCATTTATTTTGCAACATTTTTAATCCATTATATGCCATTACAGATAATATATTGTAAATAATGAGATGTGTTGTACCTTCCTGTGCAACTTTTCTGTTAGAAGTTATGCACTGTGACGACACCAGCACTCTCAAAACTTTCAACATGTTGTGCCATCTCCATGGTTACAGCTGGTGTCTTTCCTGTAGATTAAATCCGGAAATTAACAGAAAGTAACAGAATTTCAAACATAAAAAGGAATATAATTTGAACTTTGGCTTCAAAGAGAAGGGCTGTGGACTATTTGGGAAAAACAGCTGTTGCAAAGTCTGGAATGAACATTAACCTTTAGTGGGTGTTTTTTTCCACTAATGTTATCTTGTCCCATTTTATCTTTCTTTAACCCTGCCCCGTCTCTCTTTTTCTACTGTATTTTTGGTTCATTGTGTTTCTGTTCATGCTCAAAAACCTTCCATTGTGGCTACATTCAAATAATTCAGCAAAAAAGAGAGAACAAAGGGGGCAAAGCCCATTGGTTTAATTTGTTACACAGGAAGGTTTGGTTAGTTTTTTTAGTTGTTTTTTTTTTAATTAATAAATTAAATTAGAACTTAAGAAAACTGTATTCTACATACTCATGTTGTCTTTGTCTATTATTACAATTTGATTGATAATCTGACATTTAAGTGTGTAAAATGTGCAAAACCTAATAAATCAGGAAGGGGATAATCCTTTTTCACAGCACTGTATCTGATGTATGTTTGTTCTTTCCCTTGTTTTCCTTTGAAAATACTCATACATTGTTCATACATTTACAATATGCAGATATTTTGAGATACCTGCATTTAACAAGTTCACTCAAGTCACCTGGATACATACAGAGAGAACTTGAGCACAAGCAGAAGTACAGAGTCAATGATGGTGACACAATGATAACACACTCAAGCACCAACAAACAAGAACTGAAACCAGGGTTATAAAACACTGCCGATGTGATACAACAGACAGTGACAAAATATCTTAACAATCTGGTTCTGTCATGTCTGTGTTTTATACAAATCTGTCCAATCCAGTCTATTACACATACCGCAATGTGATTAAAAAGTATAACATCTGCTATTGGTTAAAAGTGATAAAAAAATACATACAATTAACTTTTTACAAAAATTCAAACAGTCATTTGAAGCCCACTCATCTTCAGCGTGTTGCACCATCTCCATGGTGACAGCTGGTGGTCTTACTGCAGTGGAATTAGGAAACTGTAACATAGTTTGTAACTTAAAAAGGAACTTTAACTGAGCTAAAAACTGCTTAGCATTAAAGCTGTACTGTAGGTGTATTGTTTTTTACTGGATTTGAGTAGTCAGTTGCCCTGCATATAACACATATTGTATAATTCACCTTCATTCATCTTAATAGTAGTTTATATTAGTTTATATACATTGATTTCAAACATATATGGTACGTACAATTTTTTGATGGTTCCCAGCTCTGGAAGTTATCAGACCAGTGAACTGCTGTTAAAATAATTGTGTTATTGTGTAAATTTGTGCACATTTTCTACAAATGAATTGGCTGCAAACAACGATAGGTAACTCATTAATTATCAAAACTAGTATATAGATAAGGAAAAGGGGGCAGTAGGGAATTTATGTATTTATAGTTATGCTTAAAACAAGAATTACAAATCTATCTTCCTGCAGCAGTAAATGGAAACCACAAGATCAGTGGCAATGCAGTATGCAGATATAACCGCTAGATGGCATTAGAGTCTGACCAGAAAGAAAGCAGGAATGAGAGGCCAGGAGTTGTTAGTCACAGAAGAAGCTGTGAATAAGGGAAAACACATGTAAATACAATAATCCACATATTTTACAGAAATAGGCTAAAGGTTGTGTGATTCTTGTGTGACAAATTTAACTTTATAAAAGTATAAATAGTCTAAATACATTTACAGGTTTTCCAATTTTCCAAATCCTCTAAATTACAGGAAATCAATGTTTGTTTTGTAAAGTAACTAAACGTGGGATTCAAACTATTTATTATTACTATACCATTATTTGTGTTATGAAAATATTAAGAAATGACTGGTGTCCACTTGTGACCAGTATTTTTACATTGTTTGCCCTTACCCTATCAGCATTGTTTACATGATCATGTTTACTCCTCCACCTAAGATTGTTTCAGTTAAACACTACTCTAGAGTGGTGTTTTTAACCCAGTCCAGTTTATTCTCCAAGGTTTAGTCCTCCACTACGTCCACGTCAGCCCCCTGGATTTAAACAGGGGTCACAGCTTTCCTGGTAGCAGTCAATTCTTCTGTCTTTGTCACACTGAGGTGCAGATTATTCTGCTGCTCCACATGAAACAAGAGTCCACCATAGCCCAGTCTCATCACCCTCACCGATGCATCCAACCACTGCAGTGTCATCAGAAAACTTCTGAAGATGGCAGGTCTCTGTGCAGTGGTTGAAATCTGTGGTGTAGTGGGTGAAGAGGAAGGTGTGCCACATTTCTGTGGGAGGCGGCACATTTCAAATACCAGGAGAATCTCTCACTGGCCTGACAGCGTCAGACCACAGTGAGGTTCAACTTAGCATGTAAACCCGCAACCTGCAGACAAAACACCAGAGGTACCACAGCTGGACGCAGTGATTCTGGATGAGCGCTAAACATGTGACTTATGATCTTGAGAAGCCAACCAGGTGCCTGCTGTGGCCAGAGAAGAACGCACTAGTGGCTCTTGCTATGCTGGCAGCAGAGATGTTGGTTTAAGCTGGGGAATCTCACCCCCAGCCCTTCTTATGGCTGCATGCAGCAGGGACCCACCAAGCCCTGAAAAGTTGATGAATTATATGTGAAAGAGAGCGAATACATACTGTATGTGTATCAGATAACAGTGGGGTCAGCTGTTTTTTTTTTTTTTTTGTCTAGTGTAACAACATTACTATAGGATCTGGGCTATTCTGCTAGGTCCACAAGAATGAGCTATCACAGGAGGGTGGGAGTGTGTTCAGAGGGATGAGGGAACAATGGGGCTGTAAGCAGGTGTTTCGGCCATATTGGAGAGTTACGAAAGTGCTTTGTGCAGCTGCCTGTTATAGATGAAGGACGTGCAGATGGACTACACAATTATTGCTTATTTATGATGAATTTATTAGTGATGAATTTATGCTGAAACCTCTTCTTCAGCTGTTATGTAATCATACGAATACCACAGCCTCTATGTGTGTTCACATTCTTATTAACAACAATTTTATGCTCTTCTGATATAAAATAAGTAAAAAAAAATTAAAATGATTCTATTTCCTGAACTATAATAACTCTGCATTATTTGCAATTGTTCGCTGTGCTTAGAAAATTATATTAGTAACGAAAAATAATTTGTATTTTGAACACAAACATTCATACAGTTAATTAGTTCATTTTTAGCTGAAACTGACGATTGTTTTAAGCATATTAATCCTACAAATCATTTCCTTTATTTGAATATGTGATTTTCCAAAATATTTAAAAAGGTCTATTACAATTTCTGTTACAGTTTCCTACAGTCCAAGATGATCTATTACACTTTTCAATATTCTGGAGAACGGTCAAAAACCCACAGATTTCATAATAAATCTGCTAACGCACACCGGGGAGACACGAGCGTGAAAACCTCTGAGCGCAACACACAGGGCTTTATGCACAGACAACCCCACTTAGGTTTTTATACTCGGTGTGCCGTGCGTCCCGTGACAAGTTTAACATCACACTCAGCGGTGCACAGTGTCTGTGGCACGTCGTGGGGTCGTGCACTCCTTGATTTTTGTAAATTCTACAGCTGGAGTGTACGATCGTGTTGGTTTTTACCACTATTTTACTGATATTCCAGCGCAGAACATACTGACACACAACAGTTTGTCGAGGTTTTTTTCTCTCTTTTCTTTCCACAAACTAACATTTTCGCTTTCGGTTTTGACTTCTCCTCATCAGCGCGTTTGGTGCGATATTGTTTAAGTGGCGACACCTACCGAGAATACCGCAGCGCCTTCTTCAGCCTGAACGGCGGGTATAAGTAAATATGGCTGTATCTGTGTGATGATGTTAAACGAAGGGACTATTGCAGAAGGTATACTGTCAGCTGCGTAATGCCGATCCTCCCAGGCGAAGATGTGTCGTCTCCCATAGAAGTGTGGCCCTCTCTGCTTGCCATACTCGCTCCGAGTGGACGCGCAGCAGGACAGCGCCCACATTTTCCTCTGTTTCCTGAAGGTAGGCGACTATATTCCTCTGCTTTATCAATACACGGCTAATCTCTTTAGCTTATAGTGTAACGGGATACGGATCATTCCTGTATATGTGGAATATGTAATGGAGTCTAGAGACAGTCTCAATGTAACAGAGAATTAAATAGACATAGAGAATTGTCTCATTTGCCATAATCAGGTTCACTCAGATCACCGTGTCTCTCACTGACACAATCTGAATGGTAGTATTTACTGTATTTACATAGTATTTACTATGCTGTCCGAAGTCCGAAGTCTTTATATTAACGGCCATCTGTCAAACAATATTGTTTGCTCTGGGTCTAAACAGAGCATGTTGTGTGTGACGTCTTCTTTTGTGCATGTGGGCCGCTTTGAGCGTTCACACTAGAGCGCGTTTGCTGTCGCATTTTATTTGTAGTGTGAACAAGCAGACAAAAAAATCGGATTTGATCAAAAAATCGGAATTGAGCATTAAGACCTGCAGTGTGAACGTAGCCATCGATGTGTGGGCTGACTGTGTTATACAAATCTGTAATTGTGTTTTTCTTTTATTTGAATTTGCACTGCCTCTTTTCTGAACAGAGAACAGTTCAGCTGAAAAGTTGACACGACCAAGGAAGGAGGCCGAGTTGTGGTGATTTTTGCCCTTCATCTACAGGTAAGCTAACTACAATCAGTCACATGAAAATAAATGCCTTAATGCTTCACCATGTTGTTTGTGTGCTTTGCAGATATACAGATTTTGACAGTGATCAGTGCTGAATGCTGCTTTCAGGTTTCAATTGTGTGGTTTGAATTTTAAACTAAAATTATTGGTCTGTGTAAACTACTTGTATGAAAAGTAATCTAATGTAATATGATGCATTATTATATATATGCATTTACAATAATTACATTACTTACATTTGTCAGACACTCTAGTGATGACAGAATATTATTGCATGTCAAATCCAAACATGCAAACATTGACTTCTAATGTGCTGATCAGGCTCAACCAGTCTGATTATATTTTAAGTGACCATATTTGGCATTTCCTGTTTTTGACTGCAGTTCCTTTGAAGAGGAAAGACTTTTAAACGGCCCTGCTAGCATGATGAATTTACTGAGCACCATGAAGTCAGCAGTAGGATTACTAATTTTCCTTCTCAGTCATGATGCCTCAACGGGTACGTTATATGTCTTTCTCATATAATAACACAAACTTGATCTGAGGTTAACCATTCCACGTATTACATTTCAAAGCATGTAACTGGTCGAATTTACTTATTTCCTCTGTTCTCAGTAAGTCATTTTTTTCTGTTTTATTTAAAATGGTCATATATAAATTCATAGTACAGTGTATAGAAGTATCATATCTAAAGAGAATGTTACACCGGATGTCATTTGGTGAGATCAAGTGATATTTGACAAAAAATTAATTCATATTTCATTTTTCTCAATGTTCCACCAGCTCCAATAAACATTGCTTCAGCATCGACAGAGAATGCAAGTAAGAGAATACTTCACTTATCTGGTTATAATCCAAGGATGATACCAGATGATAAGAAAGGAACTTGGCACAAATGAGCAAAACAGGCTTAATTTTAGCACTTAGAACATAAAATATTTCAAGCATAGTGTTACATCAGAAAATGTGATTTACAACAGTAAGTACTTTCATTTTATTTATATATATACTGTAGATAGATAGATAGATAGATAGATAGATAGATAGATAGATGTAAACTTTTAGTCAAGTAAAGCATGTTTTTACAGCCAATGCTTTCATTTATTCTTCCAGGTCCTCAAACAGGCATTTACCTTGACATTGGCATCATAGCTGGCATTGTCATGGTCACTGTGATTGTCTTTGCCTTGATAGGAATGTCTGACCATGAACAGCATGGTAAGTGTATGTAAAAAACAAACAAACACACATTTGAGAGTTGACAACATCATCTTTCATATTCACTGTATGCGAGATTTTAATGCTAGAGGTCAATCTTATAAAAAACATTATTCCCTCTTTGACTAACTTTGACTTCATTTACTCTTTTTAGACGAACGTGTCAAGTTAAATAAAGGTGAGTATTCTTGACTTTGCTGTTGATATAAACTAGTGTGCAAACTAGGTTAAAGTGGGTAATATTACAAAAATTCATGCATTGACCAGAATGATTAAATTATTAAAACTGTTTATTGTTTTGGGGGGCACTGATATGTGTGTTTGTGTGTGTGTGCAGGTACGACTTCAAGCCAGGAAACACGCTGCACAAAATGTTGCACCAAATATTCTGAATATTGTTGCGGTCTTTTATCCTGTTGTTGTTCAGGTTGTGCTGAATCCCTTACCAAAGCTTGTGACATATGCTGCATGTCTCTAGGTTATGGATGTATGGTACCTTTATAAAGTATCCTTTGAATATTCTATACATCATTTTTACTGTTATACAGCTATCCATGCTCATGAAAGTATCTGAATATGTTTTGATATAACCTTTCTACTCAGTAAACAGACAGCATTGCTTTACAGTGCAAGCTGCTTCCCTTCATCCACATGGACTCAGAAATTACGTGCTATTGTTTACACTCTGCAAGCCTTTGGAGCATAGTTACCGATGGAAAAATATGTTATGCAATGTACTAATTAGTGTGAGCAGTGTGACAGTCAAGAGCACACTTATAACTGTTCTTGTGAGAAGCCTGTAGAAAGAAAAGTGTTATTGTGTGACAGTTTTACAGCAAAGGAGGGTGAGAATGTTACAATGTAATAAAAAAGCTCATTGGGAACTTCCCCTTTTGAGCACTTGCATTTGACGTACTAGAGTCTGGGACTCCTTAAAAAGAAAGACGTTCTCCAAAAAAGCTGTTTGAGGATGTAGAGGCGACTGGGAGAGTGATGAGCTCCATAAACCAGAGGAGCGAATGGTGGGAGTCCGGGACTCCGACTTTTCTAGTCCGGGACTAGAGGACAGCTTGTACACGTTAAAAGCAAAAGTAATAATAATAAATTGTTGTTGTTGGGCAAATAGGTTTTCCAACAGAAGCTAGATGCAAGGAAATGCAAAAACCTAGTAAAACAAATACGAACTAAGGAATTATGCAAATCAAAAGACAAAAGGAATTTATGGTAGAGAAAGGGACAGTGAAGACTACTTTACCTGCAGTTGTCACGCACATTGGGCACGAGCTTCCTTAGGAAAGAACAAAAGAGGGGGAAGTAAAGCTGGCAAAGAAGGAAGGAAGACTTTCTTATATGACCAGGGACTGTTAGCGGATGCAGGAGGGGAGAAAAAAGATGATCTGCTGAGCCAATTTGAAAGACATTTTACACATGGAGGATAATATACCACATGTGACCCTAAAAATTGGGGAAAAGACATAATATTACTCTGTGATTGTGGACTCACACGGGCAGTAATCTAAATGCTATCTAATGTTGTCTAAAGAAATGGGTAAAAAAAACTGTGAAAATGGAAAATAGGGAGTCTGGCGAAACAAACTGTGAGTGCTGGAGTCTGTTGCTCATCCTTAGGCCCTGTAAATTTGCAGGGGAGAAATTTAATGACTGAACTAGGAATAGAACCAGTAAAAATAATCCCCTAAACATTTTAAAGCCCTCACCGAAGACAGCACCCACTAAAAAAAAGAAAAGAAAAGAAAGGGTGAGCAGAGATGTATCTAAATTCCATGCATGGAACCAAATAATCATGAGCTGGAGAACAAAGAGTATGATGTAACAGCAGTAGCTGAAGTGAAAAGCATTTAGGATGAGCATATCGAAAATCCTAACCAGAAGAGATGTGTTACTGAATGTTTTTGTTGATAAACACAGCCTTAATTATGTGTATGTATATGTGTATATTCTTTAAATTGTTTTGTGTGTTGTGTCATGTTATAATTTGGGGCATAACTGGATAAACAGGAGGGAAATAATGGAAAAAATATGTTACGCAATGTACTAATTAGTGTGAGTTGTATGATAGTCAAGGGCACACTCAGTACACTTAATGCAAGCATGCCTGGTTACCAAAAAAGTATTACAGTATCTGCTTATTAAACGACAGACGCTTATAACTGTTCTTGTGAGAAGCCTGTAAAAGGAAAAGTGTTGTTGTGTGACAGTTTTACGACAAAGGAGGTTGGGACTGATAAAATGTAATAAAGCTCACTGGGGATTTCCACTTTTGACCACTTGCATGAAACCTTGTATTTGATGCTTTTACTCCTTTGCAAGAATAAAAGCTCCAGTTTTTGACTGTTGTTCATATTTGCTAATTTTTATTCTGACACTTGCCCTGAATCATTCTTGATTTTCTACAAGGCTGAAACTCTGAAGGTAGCGATGACACACTCAAAACAAGTACTGAGGTAAACCAAAAATTTAAAATGAACATTTACAACAGAACTTGTGTTTACTTCATCTGAAATAATGTTAACCTAAAAAAAATAAAATAAAATAGTTTTAAGTCCTGGTGGAAAAAAATGAACTGAAATTTATTTGAACAGGACTTTCCAATCCAATCCAATCCAATTTTATTCATAAAGCACTTTAAAATACCCAGCACAGGAACAAAGTGCTGTACAGAAAGTAAGTTAAACAGCAAATTAAATAAATAAATCACATAAGACATAAAATTAAAATTAAAATTAAAACAGCCCTATGTTAAAACAAAACAAGATAAAACAGCATCGAGTCACCTAAAAACAACTAAAATAAAATAAAAATAAATATAAAAACCAACATCTCACGTGGTGTCAAAGGCCAAAGTAAAGAGGTGGGTTTTCAAGAGTGACTTAAAAACAGGTAAAGAAGTGGCCTGTCTAATCTCTAAAGGAAGCTCATTCCACAGTTTGGGAGCTGCTACAGCAAAAGCACGATCTCCTCTAAGTTTACGCCCAGTCCTGGGTATCTTCAGGAGCAGCTGATCAGCTGACCTGAGAGAGCGGGTGGGTGTATAAGGCTGTAGCAGCTCAGAGAGATAAGATGGGGCGAGGCCATGGAGAGCTTTAAAAGTAAATAAAAGAATTTTAAAATGAATCCTAAAAGAAATGGGCAGCCAGTGAAGTGAAGCTAAAACAGGGGAAATGTGCTCAAACTTTCGAGTGCCAGTTAAAAGACGAGCTGCGGCATTTTGCACCCTCTGTAGGTGACTAATATATAATGCACTGACCCCTATATAAAGTGCATTACAGTAATCCAGCCGAGTGCTAACAAAGGCATGGATCACTGTCTCAAAGTGCTGCCGTGAAAGAATTGGTTTTATTTTTGCCAGCTGCCTGAGGTGAAAGAAGCTAGATTTTACCACTGCCTTAATTTGATTATCAAACTTTAGATCACAGTCCACTTTGACCCCCAGGTTTGTGACAGTTGGCTTAACATACTGTGCCAGGGAATCTACATACACATTGGGGGTCTCAGTGGGGCTACCAAAAACCATCACCTCTGTCTTTTTATCATTGAATTTTAAGAAGTTAGCAGACATCCAAGCCTTAATATCATCGAGACACTGAAGTAATGGCTGTGTAAGGTATCTGCCTTTTTTCTTTAGAGGGACATAGATCTGACAGTCATCAGCATAAAAGTGGAAAGCAATGCCGTGCTTTCTCAGTACAGAACCAAGAGGAAGCAGATATAAAGAGAAGAGGAGGGGGCCTAGAACTGAGCCCTGTGGGACACCACACAAGAGGGGAGCGGAGGACGACGCATAGTCACCAAGGCTGACACAAAAAGTTCGCCCCGTCAAATAGGACCTAAACCACTCCAGTGCAGTGCCCCTAATGCCCACCCAGTGCTCCAAACGAGAGAATAAAATGGCATGATCCACGGTATCAAACGCAGCTGTCAAATCTAAAAGCACAAGAACAACACAGTCCCCAGCATCAGTCGCTAAAAATATGTCATTAAAAACTTTTAAAAGGGCTGATTCAGTGCTATGAAAGGGTTTAAAACCAGATTGGAAAACCTCTAAAACATTTTGCTTTTCCAGGAAGGCCATTATTTTGTTGTAAACTACCTTTTCAAGAATTTTGGAAAGAAAAGGTAGTTTGGAGATAGGCCTGTAATTTGCAAGAACCATAGGATCAAGAGCAGGTTTTTTAATCAGGGGTTTGACTACTGCATGTTTAAAATCTTTAGGGACAACACCTGACATCAGACTATGGTTTACCAGCTCAAGCACCAAAGGACCAACTGTAGGTAACACCTCTTTTAAAAGTCGAGGAGGGACAGCATCATTTGGAGACCCAGCAGGCTTAAGATGACCAACAGTCTCATTTAAAAAGGACAGAGTCACAGGCTCAAACCTGTCAAAGACAGCAGAGCAGGAAGCAGAGACTGAGAGGTCGTGAGCATGAGAAGAGATTTGAGCCCTTGTGGAGGAGACCTTCTCGATAAAAAAGTGTAAAAAATTTTCACAGGCTTCTGTTGAGGGCTCAATACAGTCAGTATATGGTGCATTAAGAACAGAGTTAATAGTATTAAATAAAACACGTGGGTTGTGGCAGTTTGACAAAATAATGTCAGATAAGTGTTTTCTTTTGGCATCTTTTACAGTTCTTTGATATTGACGCCAACAGTCCTTCAGCATCTGGAATGACACTTGTAGTTTGTCCTTTTTCCACTTGCGCTCAGCTCGACGGCAATCGCGTCTGACAGCTCGGGTCAAGTCGTTCAGCCAGGGCTCAGATTTAGTTTTAGGCAGTCTGGATTTTAATGGAGCCACAATGTCCAAAGCAGTCCGACAGGTAGAATAAAACCATGAGCTCAGTTCCTCAGTCTGGCTGCATAAAAAATCCGGGATCTTACAGAACTGGTCAAAGACTGTTGAAAAGTGTTCAGCAGTGGAGGAGTTAAGAACACGACAGCGCTGAGCAGCAGCGCGAGTTTTAACTGAGGCACAGGCAAGAGGAACTTCAAACATCACAGGACTGTGGTCAGAAAACACAGCATCACAAATCTCTATGTTAGAAACAGAAAAACCATGAGATAAAACAAGATCAAGCGTGTGTCCACGTTCATGTGTGGGACCTGTCACACATTGCACCAGATTAAACGAATCAATAAGGTTTAAAAAGCCCTTTGCCATGGGCCTGTCGGGACAACACACGTGAATATTAAAATCCCCAACAATAAGAACACGATCATATTTTGGCATAAATTCAGCCAAAAAGTCGGCAAAGTCACTCACAAAGTCGTTATTGTATTTTGGAGGCCGGTAAACCACCGCACACAACACTGTGTGAGAGCAGCCCAGCTCAAACACAGACAGTTCAAAGCTGGTGAATGACGGGGTTGATAGCTGCTTACATTTAAAATGACTTTTAAAGATCGTAGCTATTCCTCCTCCTCGGCCCAACATACGTGGGGAATTAAAATAGCAGCAATCGCCAGGTAGAAGATCCGAGAAGATGCTGCACTCACCGGCGCTCAGCCACGTCTCGCACACACAAAGAAAATCCAGTCCTCGGGATGTGAAAAAATCCTTCAGGATAAACGTTTTGTTCGCTAGGGACCTAGCATTTACCAGGCCAATCCTGGCGGTAAACAGCGGATCCCCGTCGCTAGCCGTCCTAGAAGCCCGACACAGAGGCCGCAGATTCCGCAGATTCACACCACGTCGGCGGGGGCGAGGAGAGTAGAGTTTTCGGGACATCCCATCCAGGCCGATGACAGGTACCAGCCAGGCACAGACAGGTTCCAACGATCGCTGAGAGAAACAGAAGTTTGGCACCACTCCTTGTTTTCTGGACAAGGGCTTAAGAGAATACCTCAAAGAAGCTTTCAGCTTAACCAGGAAGCCAGCCCTTCGACCCCGGCGACGGCACTTTTGCCGGAGTGGAGGATCTGGAACACGGCACAGGTGAGCCGGGATCTCTGATATTAGCGGGGGCAAAGTTTTATGTTCAGCTTGGTTCCACTTTGCCCAGCTTTTGACAGAAGGTCGGAGATCCAGTAGGGTTTGGCGATCATACACCAAGAAAGAGTTGGCATTTATTACAATAGTCAATAAAATCAATACAAACAAACATAACACTGGCAGTGATAGACGGCAAGCCACACACACCGGCGCCATCTTGAATCACCCAAGGGGTCCTTTGAATTTTAACTGATTAAATATGCTAAAATACTAAGAGTGTGGGTGTGCCAGGTAACTTTAAACCTGCAGTTGTCATCAGGGTTTCATGTCGTTTCTCCTTTGTGAAAACATGTTGTATGCGTCAGTTCTGCTCGTGGGTCAACTATTTATTCCGACAAACTTGTCCCTCAAATTGCTGTTTTTGTTTTGTGTGTGTGTGTGTGTGTGTGTGTGTTTTAATAACTACATAAACTTCTCATATGCATTCAAATTGCCTCCCTTGCAGCAACATCATCTACAGACTTACAAAGCTCTTCAAAATGACAACACAGAGCAGTGTTACTTTCGCTATCCAGACACACACACTGACACAGTGACCTAAATGTTGGTATTATCTGTCACTCTATTGTAGGCCGTCTGACAATGCACTGAAAACCTACTTGCCTGTCTACCATAGCTGGACTGGCCATCGGGCATACCGGGCATTTGCCTGGTGGGCCGCTGGATTTTTGTTTTTAGGAAGGGTATATATAATGAAAGGTGTTGGATTGGCCAATTGGTCATGATCGACTCTGGGCTGGACCAAATACAGCCGAGGAGGCCGGATGCACCCTCCCGCTTGTTTAGCAATCACGTGATTTTCGCGCATTGCATGCCGGTGTTCTGACAAAACGTCCTACCTTGTCAAAACATCCTACCGTAGCGTAAATTTATGGTCTTGTCTATCAATCCGTGCTACCTTATCAGAATATGCTACCATACGTAGTTAATGGCTCCGTCGTATAGGTAGGATGTTCAGATGGCCAAATCACACTTAAAAACTTTGAGTTATTTCGCTAGGACGTTAAGAACATGCTCCCTAACGGGATTTACTTAGGTAGGATGTTCAGATGGCCAAATCACACTATCAAAACATGCTTCCTGCGTAGTTTTATTTAGGTAGCATGTTCAGATGGCCAAACCACACTATCAAAACATGCTTCCTGCATAGTTTTATTTAGGTAGCATGTTCAGATGGCCAAATCACACTATCAAAACATGCTTCCTGCATAGTTTTATGTTCAGATGGCCAAACCACACTATCAAAACATGCTTCCTGCATAGTTTTATTTAGGTAGCATGTTCAGATGGCCAAACCACACTATCAAAACATGCTTCCTGCATAGTTTTATTTAGGTAGCATGTTCAGATGGCCAAACCACACTATCAAAACATGCTTCCTGCATAGTTTTATTTAGGTAGCATGTTCAGATGGCCAAATCACACTATCAAAACATGCTTCCTGCATAGTTTTATGTTCAGATGGCCAAATCACACTATCAAAACATGCTTCCTGCATAGTTTTATTTAGGTAGCATGTTCAGATGGCCAAATCACACTATCAAAACATGCTTCCTGCATAGTTTTATGTTCAGATGGCCAAACCACACTATCAAAACATGCTTCCTGCATAGTTTTATTTAGGTAGCATGTTCAGATGGCCAAATCACACTATCAAAACATGCTTCCTGCATAGTTTTATTTAGGTAGCATGTTCAGATGGCCAAATCACACTATCAAAACATGCTTCCTGCACACAATCATCTAAGGTTGACAAAGAATGCAAAGAGACATGGAGGGGGAAAGACAGCTGTTTTTATTAGAAGTTGTTATGTGTTTTCCTCACATTTTTTGCATTTATATTCTTGGTTGCTTTCTTTATATTTTGCACATGCAAAATGTGCCCATCTTTGGCAAGATTCACACTGCACCTGGAAAGGAAAAAATAAATAGCTCATATTATGTTTGGTGAATACTATTAGTCAACATTTTAAACATGATTAGCAAGTAATGATACTAAGACTTATGTGTTTCTTTTGTTTTGTTTTGTTTTACCATTTCAATCATGCTGCGGTCAGCGTCAGCATCTAACATAGAGCAAACAATGCAGTAATCCTCAGCGTTCCCTGAAACACATTCATGGTTAGATTTTAATCAAACATTATTTATTGACTAATTAAAAAATAATAGTAAATATTTTCCACATATACTTCATGGCAAATTAGTCCCTTGAATTTTTTAAATTAGACTTAAAGAAGGGTCTTATCTGAAAGTGTTTGAAAAGCACTATTTAAATTGGAAGTACACACTCTAACGTGATAAGGACTTTACTGGACTTACCTCGATGTTCAAGTAGGGTGCAAGCTATCTGCATTCGCTCCAGCACAACTGCTTCTGTAGTGGTTAATACGTCACTGACCTCTCCAAAAGCAAGGTAGTGTTCTGCAAACTGTGAGATTTCTCATTATTATAATGTAAAGTCCTAATTGTAGCTAACAATAAATGGAATCATTTGAATAAGGGTTACCTTTAACAGCAAAACTCCGCAACTGCTGGAATCCTGTTGCTTGTTGTGTTGCATAGTCTGTAACTGCCACTCCATGGTGTCTTCATGCCCTCTCATCCTCAGAAAATTCCTAGTTGAACAAATATGTTTGTAATGAAACAAGAAATGTTTTATCTAAGAATAATACCTCAGTATCATGCATACCTCCAGTTGCGCAGAATTTTCCTGTCATAAACACCTTCATTCCCCATGGGGTCTATGAGCAGTATTTTCTGTGCAGAAATGTTGACAATCTAAAGAAAAAGTTAATAAATTAAAAATTACTATATGTCTGTGAAGGTTCTCAGTCATCCAGGTCATCGTAGTCAAAGGAGCTTGCAAAGAAAAGCGTCTGGACTTTTTTAAGTTAACTTAAAGAAGTCCAGACGCTTTTCTTTGCAAGCTCCTTTGAAAAAATTACTATAGGTTTTGCCACTGAAAACCTATTTAAGAATAACACTTTGAGCAAGAAACTGATTCACAACAAATTAATAACTAAATGAACACATACCACAAGAATCCAGTGCGTACCAAAGTTCACAGGGCACAACCACATGTCTTCAACTGGGAACTTCATCTGTGGGATTGGAAGAGCAGAGTAATTTCGATTAACTTAGGTACCATGCATCTCAGGGTGTTTTCAAATATAGTATTTTTTTAAAGGAACTGAACTCTGTCCTCAGAAATAGAAATGAGTCAACTGTTTGGACCACTTTTGAACTTTTAACATACCTTGTTGAGGCATCTGAACTGCCCAGAAAACAATGAGCTTGCAACTACTGAACAGAGCAGGTGTACAGCATTCTGTAGAAGTATACAAAAATGTTACAGAACAGTAAATACATTTTTTTGTATTTCAATATAAGTGGGCAAAGAACATTTCTTGCTTACCTTTCGTCTCTCAGTGACACGGTGCAGGTATGCATCAATGACCTGTTTTGAAAAGTCAGAGTTTATACACCAGCAGCAACAAGTTCTGAAGTAACTGCTTGAGTGCTGTACACAAAATCTTGGAAAGGAATATAATTGCTGATAAAGGTTATTTCTGCATATACTGGAACTGGGTATTATGATCTCACAGAGGTCACAACATCTGTGTTGTTGTTGATAACAATCTTTCCTATGGAAGTGAATAGGTGAAACTTTATCAGAGTTTTGCTATATAAACCCCCCCCAACTACCCGCACATTTTAGACTATTAATGGTGTCTGCACTGCAGATGCTTCAGAAGGAGCAGCACTTCAAAATCAGAATCAATAATGACAAATTCTCTTACCTCATCAGAAAGCCACCGTGACCCCTGCAGTGTTCGTAAAGAGGAATCAAATAACTTGTAGGGTCCAACAACTGACTCCAGGCGCCCAGTATCCTTTGCACGCCATAGCCTCTTTACTAAAAGAAAAATATGATAAGTTAGCTCAGGCATGCATGAGATTTTTAGTGGATAAGCTGGGTAAAGGCCAATGGGCCACAACAGGAAAAAAGTCAACACAATAAACATGCATTTTCACGCAGAGAAATAGGAAAGGTACAGTGGGTGGGCAAAAGAGAAAATTACTGACAGGCAGATCCATTTCCAGACTTCCACATGCTCAGTGCACGTTGCATGTTTCTTTACATCCAATATAAGTTGAAGACTGCAAAATGCAAACAAAGTCATGCAATGATCAATCATGTGGCAACGCCAAACTGGCAACAAATGACCAACGGGCCAAAACGAGTTGTTCACTATGCCACCTTCATTTTCTAAACTTTGTGTCTGGGAGGGAAGTTCTTGTTCACGCGTTTCCGGTCCTGGAACAGAATTAAACTCCTTGCGGGAGCAACAACTTTTGTCAGCCATTTTGGGTGCATAATGAACAATAGAGGGTCTGGTATCCTCTGGACTTTGCTGGCAATGAGGGTTAGCAGTAGGATGGCAGGGGGGCATCTTCAGGTCTGTGTTGCTGTTCACTGTCTGACTGACATTTACATGGTGGCTTCTTCTGTATGGCTTGATATGGTCAATGCTGTAGTGATTTCTTAAAGTTGCTCCTTCCGTGTTTTTTAATCTCACACATTTGCCAGCGATGTCTTGAATGGTGTAGGGTCCTGAAAAATCTGGATCAAGTCTTCCTCCCTTCCTTCCACGTTTCCTCATGTTCAAGAGAAGAACTTCATCTCCAACGCTGTACACAAGGTTTCTGTACTTCTTCTGGACTCGTCTAGCATAAGCTTCCTTTTGTAAGTCTTGGGACTTTGCCATATTTTCCTCTACAGTTTTTTTAACTTGCTCTTGTGCGTCTCTTGTAGAAGATACAAAGTCACCGTAACTCGACTCCTCAGGGAGAATGATGGAGGACAGCTAAAATTTTCACATTTTAAATTACAATTAAAATCATAAAGACAAATAATGCATGTGAAACATGAACTGAAAAATCTAACTATAATAACTCATGTTTAAAAGTAAATATACTATTATAAAGCTTTGAGCACAGAAAGCCACATAGACTCATATTATTTTTTGTATAGTCATTTTTACTCTTGATACACTTCCATAGGTGAACACATTATACTTAAAGGTCTCCTCAAGATGTATTACTTTACATAAAGATACAAATATAAAGAAGTAACTAGTCACTTACTTTATCCTTTAAATGTATCTTGCATATAGAAGTTAAGCAGAGAAGATTAAAGCTGCAGCCAATATCAATATGCACAATTTCCAATTAAGATTACATTTAATTTATGCATTATCATAGTTGTTGCATAAATAGAATTCCTTAATAACACTTACTGGGACTTCAACAGGAACTTCAGAAGGATATGTAGCTTCTCTCCCATACATTAAACGGAATGGTGTGTATTTGGTTGTGGTGTGGACCTTGGACCTCAAAGAAAACAGTGTAGCATCCAGATACACATCCCAGTCATTCTGTTGACTGTTGACTAATTTTCTCAGGGCTCTACATGTGGACATAAAAAAAACCCCACAATAGTGACAGTGTCTTAAAAGCAAATGAAATGTTACATACGGTACAAATAAAACATACCTTTTTATGTTGTCATTTGTCTTTTCGTCTAGGCCATTTGTCTGAGGGTGATACGCTGCTGTGACACTTCTTTCTATTTTCATTAAGCTGCAAAGTCTTGAGTTGAGCTTCAAAGAAAAAAGAAAATTGTTTTTTAAAAACAATCACACAAAACCTTTGGCCTGGCAGCTACTTGGCACACTGTGGCCAAGTATTTACCTAAAGAGGTATGGAAAAGTAAACTTAACACTTACTTCGTTAACAAATTCTCTTCCTTGGTCGGATAAAATTCGTTTTGGGCAGCCATGTCTATATATGAGTGAGCACAACTGATGAGCTACCTCAGCAGCACTTTTGCTTTTTAATGGAAAAGCCTCAACCCATTTTGAAAAATAGTCTGTTGCAGTCATAATGTACTGGAAGCCACTAGACGTTTTTGGAAGAGGTCCAGTTAGATCTATTCCGATTAGCTCCCAGACATGTGACACCTGTCAATGATAAAAGAATCACATTAATATGTAATTTACATTATAACATTACTATTTTCTACTAAAATGCTACTGATATTTACCTTTATACACTGCAGTGGTTGCACAGAAGCCAATGGTTTTCCCATTTTTTGACACTGGTCACAAGCCAGGACCTTAAACATATTGAATGATCTTTATATTATCCAACAATCGCAATTAATTAAACAACAGAATTGCAAATGTTCTATAAAAATACTCGATCAAGTGGCGAAACAGTGTTAATTACTGTACATCATCCTGAAATCTGGTACGCGTCTTCAGGATAACTATGCATTCTATTGGTGCACTATTAACATACTATATATAAATAACAACTTTAAAAATACATACCCAATTCCCAATGTCAACCGACATGCCATACCAGTAAAATCTGGAACAAATTGCAGTTCGAGTCTTGAGTACACCAGTGTGTCCACCGATGGGACTTGAATGAAACTCTTGGAATAGTCCCATGGCTTCTTCTTTTGTTTTTATCACTCTCCTGTTTCCAAACAAGAGCACTCCGCCTATATTTAAAAAAAATGTAAATTAATTATAACATGTATTTAACCAATAATTACATTTGGTTGTTTATTTACATTACAATACTGACCCTTCAGCCTGAATTTTGCGGCGTATCTCCTAAGGGTTTGCCTCTGGGACTTATCGTATTCCGATGGGTAGGACCCAGCAGAAAGAAATGTGAGCAGTTCCTCGTATTTGTTCTCCATAACTAAGGAGAAAATCGGACATTTTCAAAATGGCTTCGGAATCCATACAGTAAATAAAATGACTACACGACGTTATCACGCAATTAACAAGTATGTGGTGCAGTAGTACTTTCTTCGACATAACAACGGAGCGTGGTGTCCAGTAACTGCAGGAGGACTAAAATAAATTGAGAAGGTTTGCAGAAGTTGAAAAGCACAAAATAAACACTTGGAATATGACTTCGAGTGAGCAGCTTAAGGTAAACAATTATCATCTGTAATAAAGAAGTAAAACTTATAATACAAACCTTTTTTCGAAAGCAACGAGATCGGCACAAGATCGGGGTAGGATGAAATAATAGGCGTGTACTATTTACACCGGAAACATAGCCGTTTTGAATTGTGCGCATGCGCAGTAACAACAAGTAGGGCAGCTTGATGGGTAGGACGTTTTGTCAGAACACCGGGAACTCGTGGCAAAACAATCCAAGTACCGCATCAAATGTAAGCATTTGCAGCACCGCAAAACGTTCATTCTCCGGTTCCAATACCTTCTTGTTTTTTCTTTGCCGCACAAAAAAGGAATGTACAAAACAAAAGGAGAACAATGCCGGTCCGTACAAAGACAGACTCGACGAAAAGACAAAGAAAAGATACGAGGAAAAATCAAAGGAGTGAAAGGGTCAGACCCTTACGAGCACACAGAGTGGACAAAAGACGTTAGCGTGCTGCCCAACTTTCACCACGCTCAGATTTATAATTATACGGTTCTTGGAGTGAGTGCATACACTCATGAAGTTTAGTAACTTCAGGTCACTGCAACAAGCCCAGGTACAGTTTACCGACGGATGGGTACAGGACCTTGAAATGCACCGTGTAGAACGAAAGACCATCGTACGAACAAAGGTAAGTTTACCAGTCTCACAAATCGTCGTCATGAATACACATTCGTTAACCGTTTATTAATAGGACCTTTGAGCTCAACGGTAATTAATTAGTAGTGGAAATAATTTCTGGTAGCATCACAGAAATGTAGCAGTGACAATAATATTGTATGTTGTAATCGTACTGGGCAATTAGTGATACAAAACAACTGTTTTATCCTGTGAATAAAAGTATATGTTTTTGTCAATGTACCATGGTAATAACAGAAGCGAAACACAATATTGTGTCAGGACAATTTACTATTTATGCACAATAAACAAAGGAACATAGCGCAACAATTTCTGTTCAGCGCCAGACTTGCTTGTAACCTATATCAGCAATTATGTTAAGAAAAATGACGTATTAACTACTACAAAACTCTGACCTTTGTGGGAATGCTTGGAGCAGACTAACATGTGAGCTGGAGTGTTCTGAGACGTTATATTTGGTATATCCAGGCCATCCGTCGGCTCTTACTTCGGAAACATGGCTTAAAAAATTTCTCTTCAACGACGTAATCCGATAAAAAAAACGATCTCTTTACCCGTCGGCTTCCCGTGGCTGTCATGCGACCGGCTATTGCAGTTAATAATACAACAGCTTCTTGCCATTTTTTGGGTTTCTTTTTATCGCTGTGTAACTGAGTTCAATTGAAAGCCTGCGTGCGCTAGTACCTCTTGCCACAAGTTCCCAGAATCCTTTGCGGTTTTACCCCTGAATGACGTCACATTTTCAATCTTTAACCCTTTAAGACCTACCATAGAACCAAGTCCGCCAGAGCTTATATTATATTTTTACCTGCTGTGGAGCCATTTTTGGGAGCATTTCAAGTTGCTATACATCAATACAACCATTATAGCCCAGATTTTAATAATATGTATTCATTAAGTGCATAGTAATTACATAAATTGCAAAAAAGTGCAATAAACTACAAAAAAAATTGAAAATCGTTTTTGTTTTTTAACATATATTTCTAGTTAGAGAAATTTAAGAGGCTTATCCCTCAAAACTGTAAATACAAAAAAGTTGCACAAAATAGTTTCCCACCACAGGAAATTTATTTTGAGTGTCTTCATAGTTTTATTTTTGAAATACACCAATTTTTATACACTGCAGGAAAAACGAAAATAAATATTATACTGCAAATTTGCAAAAAAGCAGCATATGCATCAAAATAAACTATTTCCAGCAGTGCAATATGAGTCCTAAGCATCCCAGAAACGACACAGAAAGTCATAAAGTCAAAGATAACTTTTAAAAAGACGAGTATAGGCTTATGAGGGCCTGATAGCAAAAAAGACTACATTTCCGCGAAAATGACGTCACTTCCGGTTTCGGGCAATGGCGGAAATGCAAAAGTTCGCGCTGACGTCTATTCCAACGTAGGAAGTGTTATGAACAGCTGATCGGACCGGCACAGCGTGTTTATGGAATATTATGTTTTTGTTGCTGCAAGTGCTTTGGTACCACTTTACAATAAGGCTCCCCTTATAGATGCTAATAAATAGTTTATAGCTATATTATTAATTAATCTGTAAATGCTTTATAAACCATTATTAATGGTTTATTATGCATTAGTTAAGGGTGAGAAAGAGGAAAAAAACTGACCGGTTTCTTGCCAAATAGTGAGCCAAATGTGTTCACCTATATATTTCATCTAGAGTTGCTATATTAAACATTTCAGACTAAGTTACTATCCTGTAAGCACAATCAGCATTTGTAAACATATTTTTTATCATATAAAATTGTACTTCAGAAATGCATTATAAATATCCACAACTATCAATCGGAGCTTTGTTGTAAAGTGTAAAGCATAAAACCATTTATTAATGAATAATAAATATTTATAAATACCAGATGGGAGCCTTATTGTAAAGTGTAAAGCATGACACCATTTATTAATGAATAATAAATATTTATAAATACCAGATGGGAGCCTTATTGTAAAGTGTAAAGCATAAAACCATTTATTAATGAATAATAAATATTTATAAATGCCAAATGGGAGCCTTATTGTAAAGTGTAAAGCATAAAACCATTTATTAATGAATAATAAATATTTATAAATACCAGATGGGAGCCTTATTGTAAAGTGTAAAGCATAAAACCATTTATTAATGAATAATAAATATTTATAAATGCCAAATGGGAGCCTTATTGTAAAGTGTAAAGCATAAAACCATTTATTAATGAATAATAAATATTTATAAATGCCAAATGGGAGCCTTATTGTAAAGTGTAAAGCATGACACCATTTATTTATGACTAATAAACATTTATAAATGCCAAATGGGAGCCTTATTGTAAAGTGTAAAGCATAACACCATTTATTAATCACTAATAAACATTTATAATTGCCAAAAGTGAGTCTTAAATGTATAATGTCACCATTTATAACACTTAGACCTAAATTACAATCAGTGCTTGAAATAACATTTAACTACTGTCAAAAATGGCAATGTATTGTAAGAGTAACACATGTAACATTAAATGTGTTTTTTAAAACACCAAACAGTCACCCACTCCAAAAAAAGTTCATGCCAGACTGGTTCAAACTGGAAATATTTTTTGTATGTCCTTAAATAAGCGTCCCAGTGGTCCATCAGGGTGTCGCGCTCCAGTTCCTCCTTAAGAAAAGTCAGTTTCTCTCGCTCCTTGTTAAGAAGGGCAGTTGCAGTAGGGGCAGGATTAGAAGAAGAATCTAAAGAACAAACAATTATTAAATCACAATACTAAAATAATTTATAATCTAAACTTGGGAAACTCAAATAAAATATTGATTAAAAACGGTTACAACTTGAATTTATAAAAAGCCACTTTGTAAAAATTATGTTATATACACATGTGGTGGTTCAGACATTTCTAAAACAAGGCAAATAATTCTTATGTGTACTGCCTTACCAGGGTGTTTAATATAAATTTAATGATGCACATAAACAAAACTAAAAATATACAACTAAGTGATATCAATCGTTTGGAATAACCAATAGTAATAGAGCTATTCACATGTTATGTGATGTTAGTTAGCCACTGTAGCTAGCAGCCAAATGGCTCGGTAGCTAGCTAGCTAGCATTATACTCACCTTCATGTCTAACTGCTGACGTCGTTGGCTTAGTGCAATCTAGATCATCCAGTCTCTGCTTTTTGTATCTCTTCGAACGTGTGCTAACTGTGTAAGTCGCAGACGCACACAAATTTTTATCTTCTGCTCCATCCATGGCGCAGCAACTTGAACGACTGTTCAGTGTGTCTGTTCGTGCCCCTTTGGCTTGACCTTCCAGAGCGCTCCACTGCCTGTCGCGCTCTAAGAGGAGGGGCTTTCCTTAATAAAGTTAACTGTGATTGGATGGTTGTATAAGCTCCTCTGCGTTTAAATTAAATTTGTTTTCCCTCCCTTTGGCAGCAGAACATATTTTTTTTAGCATGAATCCAGCGGGTTAGATCTACATAACAAAGTCGGAGATACATTATAACAGGTGAGACAATCCTCTTTTTTGCGTGGGACTATTTTTGATTATAGGGCTTGTTTTATATAGCATGTGAAGTTCTTTAACTCTGAACCGATTTGCACTAGACTCCCATAGAGTATTTTACGGTGTTTCGAGGTGATAATAAAATAAATTACTCATTTTTTTCCACCAGAATGTCTTTGGGAATGAGATTGCGCACCAGAATAGAAGGAAAACAAACTAAATATAAGGCACTAAGGCTCATTAAATGGCTGCAGAAGAAACACCTGCTAAAAAAGAAGCTTAGATGTCCTGTTTGTCACCATAAGATGAAAATGATTTCCGTGGTGAAGAAAGACCAATATATGTGGTATGTATAATGCATGATAATGTAGTGCATGTAGTAAATATAACAAAATATTTTGGTTATCAATGCAAGAGGGAGCATTAACCTCTTTTCATTATTATTTTCTTCATACTTAATTTTGTGATTATCTTTTCAATTAATGCTCTTGTTTAAGGGTCCATTTCTTTACTTAACTCATTGGTATGTTCTCAGGTGCTGCAAAAGAGCAAGTCATAGGAAAGTTTCCAGAACAATTAGAACTGGCTCCCTCTTTGAGAAATCAAAAACATCTCTTTTCAGTTGGATGAAGTTCATTTACAGGTATATGTAGATGTAGACATTAATAGCAATGCACCTTTCATAATTGAACACCAATACGAGACTTGTGAAATAAAATTAGGGCCTCAGTAAGTAATAATTGCCTCAATTTCTATCACAGATTTTCACAAGGGCTCAGGCTCAGACAAATAGATATGATCGATGATGAAGTGGCTGGCAGCTCCAGAACACTAAGTAGCATGGCAAGACACATTCGACATGTTTGTATACGTGCAATTATAAGACACAGAATAAACAATGGACACCGTCTTGGTGGTGACAGAGAATTTGTGGTTATAGATGAAAGCTGTCTCCGTCATCAGTAAAAGGTTGGTAAACTCTCAGACAGGTTTGTTAGAATCAATGCAGATCTGAATGTGTCCTCTAAACATGGAAACCTTTACCATAAGTAAAAAAAATTAGTAGAAGCAACCATCTTTTTGAATGTTTCTTTGTAGATATTTAATTTTATTCTTTTTAATTTTAATTCTGTTTAATTTTATTCTTTTTGTTTTCAGTATGCACGTGGACGCTTTGGAAATGCATGGAAAAGGAAGAAATGGGTATTTGGAATGATGGGAATTAAAGACAAAAGGCGAAGGCTCGTGTTAAAACTTGTTGAAAAACGATCAAGGCGCCACCTTGTTCCTCTGATCAGACAGCATGTTAAGTTGGGTAGTGCCATTATCAGTGATGAGTGGAGAGCCTACAAGAATGTTTTGACAAACATAGGGTACAGACACTGTAAATCACAGCAGGTGGTTTGTAGATCCTCAATCTGGCAGTCATACACAGCATATCGAAAGGGCTTGGATGACCATCGAAGGACATGTCCGTAGACTAAGAGGAAATCGCACTGAGAAGTTGCTGGAGGAACACCTGATGGTTCTTGAGTGGTCATCTTGGCTTGGTTTGCGACACCCTGATGGACCACTGGGACGCTTATTTAAGGACATACAAAAAATATTTCCAGTTTGAACCAGTCTGGCATGAACTTTTTTTGGAGTGGGTGACTGTTTGGTGTTTTAAAAAACACATTTAATGTTACATGTGTTACTCTTACAATACATTGCCATTTTTGACAGTAGTTAAATGTTATTTCAAGCACTGATTGTAATTTAGGTCTAAGTGTTATAAATGGTGACATTATACATTTAAGACTCACTTTTGGCAATTATAAATGTTTATTAGTGATTAATAAATGGTGTTATGCTTTACACTTTACAATAAGGCTCCCATTTGGCATTTATAAATGTTTATTAGTCCTTAATAAATGTTGACATGTTTTAAACTTTACGACAAAGCTATCTTTTGTCATTTATAAATGTTTATTAGTGATTAATAAATGGTGTTATGCTTTACACTTTACAATAAGGCTCCCATTTGGCATTTATAAATGTTTATTAGTCCTTAATAAATGTTGACATGTTTTAAACTTTACAACAAAACTCTCTTTTGTCATTTATAATGTTTAGTAGTCATTAATAAATGGTGTTGTGCTTTACACTTTACAATAAGGCTCCCATCTGGTATTTATAAATATTTATTATTCATTAATAAATGGTTTTATGCTTTACACTTTACAACAAAGCTCCGATTGATAGTTGTGGATATTTATAATGCATTTCTGAAGTACAATTTTATATGATAAAAAATATGTTTACAAATGCTGATTGTGCTTACAGGATAGTAACTTAGTCTGAAATGTTTAATATAGCAACTCTAGATGAAATATATAGGTGAACACATTTGGCTCACTATTTGGCAAGAAACCGGTCAGTTTTTTTCCTCTTTCTCACCCTTAACTAATGCATAATAAACCATTAATAATGGTTTATAAAGCATTTACAGATTAATTAATAAAATAGCTATAAACTATTTATTAGCATCTATAAGGGGAGCCTTATTGTAAAGTGGTACCAGTGCTTTTTATGCAGTTTTTGCAAAGCTTTATGTGGAAGGAAACCGTGACTTAGGACAAGCTGATGGCATAAGATGTAAGTACAACTCCTCCGGTTTCATATGCAAAAAAATTTTTGCGCTAGCTTCCGTGGTTGCAGTGCTACCGGGATTTAAAAATAGTTACGCAAAACAGAGCGTGCCCGCTCCGATCGGCTGTAAAGGGTTAACCTGGTGGGCCAGTCTCTAGTCAAAATAACCGGGCCAATTTTTTGTCCCAGTCCAGCCTTGCTGTCTACCCTACTTTCCGGATTTAGCTCCCAGCAATGATTTTCATTTTGGTTAGGATGACAAACACTGGCTTTTTCGATACAGTGAACCCGATGAACCATGTATCACTGACAATGTTGGGCAAGTTACTTTGAAAAAGTAATTAGTTACAGTTACTAGTTACTTCTTCAAAAAAGTAACTGAGTTAAAATATTGGAAAAGTTACTAATTACTAGGAAAAGTAACTATTGTATTACTTTAAAAAAAATAGTTTATAATTGGCCAGGTTTGACTACTTTTGATTTTAAAAACTATTGCAACGGATTGCTGCTCACATGGACCATAACACATAACCTTTTGATCTCATCCTCTATTTGCAAATCAAGATTTCCTATTATAGTCACATAGACAACATCAAGACTTCTGAAAGTTGCTTTATTACTTGGTGACTGAGTTGTTCAACCAGTTCTTAGCAAAAAGACTGCAGACACTAAAAAGCGAGTTTGAAACTTCAATAGAATAGAATAGAATAGAATAGAATAGAATAGCCTTTATTGTCATTGTACAGAGTACAACGAAATTGGAGTGCCACTCCCTTCACTCTAAGAAATAAAATGTTGCATTTACTCCACCCAGTTATGTCAACCGGTTCCACACAACTGGGTTAGTGAAATCTAAAATGTATGATACATTTAATTTGAACAACAAATTTTAAGTACATCTGTCAAGCTTTGGCTAATTAAATGCAAATCACAAGAATGGTGTTGTATTAACTAAATATCATAATGTTGATCTAACTAACATGTTGACTTAAATTGACAACACTAAATAAAATCTACTCAACCAAAACAAGCCCTACTTACTCTATAAAATAAGATGTTGCATTTACTCCACCCAGTTATGTCAACCGGTTCCACACAACTGGGTTAGTGAAATCTAAAATGTATGACACATTTAATTTGAACAACAAATTTTAAGTACATCTGATAAATTGACTAACCCTAAACGAGCTCTACTGAAACTATAGGATTAAATTACTTACTCTATTTAAAGTAAATTGAATAAATCAAACAATTTTATTCAGTTAACCCAACTTTAATAACACTTTGTGTAAAATGTGCTGAAGCAAACTTTGAGCTGTTCAAAATTCTAGATCAATGCCTTTTTCCTAAACAAAAATATCTTCACATATATGCAAGTGCATATTAAGTTCAGGAAGACATAATACAGAATGTTAAAATCAAGTTATTAAAACTGGAAAGTGTTGTGATTCCAACATTTTTAACATTAACATGACTTAATTTAAACTTGCTTCGGGTACAATGGAAAACTCACAATACAGTCCTATAAACAACAAGTAGAAATGACTTTAGTGGCATTTTTGTCCATATTTAAAAAAACCTTTTTATTTTTCAAAACTTAAAATGAAGTCCAAACTTAGGAGCAGTCTTGTTCAATGTAGCTGGATGGTGGTAAAAGTTCAACATGAACAAAAAGTATGAGGCCTTGCAGAAGTTCTTGCGGAATTCAAACTGAACAGTTTATAAAGTGCAAGGAGATGGGTTTGAGAATCTTGTAACCAGTTCAGTGTCCTCTTTAGTTCAGTGCAGGCTGTTTCACTCAAGCAGTTTGTTTTTCAGAACTTGCACCTTCATGGATAGGTTGTTCCCATCCAACTCCATCAGCACCTTCTGAAGAAATTCAAATATGTATTTCAGGTGCTTTGGGTACCTCAGATTTAGACTGTAGATTAGTCCAAGCAGGAGGGCACACCCCTTTGCCACATCACTAAGAGCTTTCAGCACAGTGTATCCTTCTATGATGACACCAATGTCCTCAGGTGTATCTGCAGAGTCTGCTCCTTCATGTCTGACAACACAGACTCCTAAAGTCAGCTGCTCCGTTTCTCTTCTTGCACTAAGATCCACATCCTTAAAATGAAAACAAGGGGGGGGGAAAGCTAATTGCATATAGATACATATGAACAAATGAGCCCACCTTCAATTTACTATCCCAAATTAAAAAAACAACAACAAACAAACTGATCTTTCCCCTTTTCTAACTTACCAAGAATTCCTTGAACAGGTCCTCTGGCTTTTTATTTAAGTAGACACAGATAGTTTTTAGGACGCATTCCCGTCGAACATCAATGCTGATATTCTGGTGGAGATAAGAACTCAATGTGAGACAAGATTTTGGTTCTTTTCCACCTCTTCCCAAACCAAAGTCAAAAATATTAACAGATGAGTGATTAGCGATGAGTAATTAAACAATGTTTGACAACTCACATTAGTGACATTCAGTGAGGTTAATGATTGGTTAGGCACTGACTCTTCTGAGTCAGATCAACAAATATATGAACACAAAACTAGAAGCTTTTCAATTTTGACAATACATGAAAGCTTTCACTTTTGCTTTAATCAATTCTAGACTGTTCAACAATATAATTATTAATTGTACCCCTAAAAATGTTAAAATGAAATAGAAGATTAGAACTCGGCAATATGGATTCAAAATCCTATCACAATATTTTCTGGTATTTATTACGATAACAAGAGTTACAATAAAAGATAACAGTAACCACAATCACATCTGAGCCACTTTTGTTGCTGTTATTTTTTACAGTTCATGTTTTCTACTTGCTTTCAAGTAAATCACACATCTCTCACAGGTCACGTCACACCATGATTCACAGTTGACGGTCAAGCCATCGCTATTACACTCTTTTGTAAATAAAGACTTGTAAATCCCATTCACCAGTGCCTCCGTGTGTGATCTGCATTTGAGTCCATTTGTCTGATTCAGCTTTCCGACGTGACCGAAAGCCCCCCCCCCCCTTCTCTAAGGAACTGGGTGGGTGTCAAAAGATCCCCACCTGGGGTGAGATAAATCAGGCAGCGTGGGAGGACACTGGACAGACATAAATGTATAGTGATCGTGCGTTGGAAATACTTAGTAGAGACATCTTCAACTTTCACCTACAGCAGAGCTTTGACAGTAGTCTGTACGACACTGAGGACATTGAGACTGACTGGACCATGTTCAGCACCTTCATCACTGAAGCTGCATTGAGCTGTGGCTGTAAGATGGTTGGTGCCCTTTTGTGGTGGTAACTGCTGAATCATATGGACACCGGAGGTGAAGGGAGCCACCAGGCTGTAGAAGAATTCCTATTGGGTTGGGGTAGCCTGTGGGACCTCGGAGGCAGCCAGAGGGCACTGATTGGCCAAGTGGAATGTGTAGCACTCATTTTTAACATAAATGGTCATTCACATAATTTGTAATCTATGCCATTTTTTTCATGTCACTGTTATAATGAAGTACTTTGTCATGTTTTCATCTGTCATACATTTTTTTTGTTTTTTATTATTGCTTTGTTGTGTAGTGTCATCATGTTTTTGTGAGAGTTTGCCCTTTTTGTAGGGTGGCTACAGTCCGGCTTTCCTCTACAACCAACTCAGATGAAATTCTCTTCATTTGCACCAGTGACTGTGAAAAAACGTAGATGACCTAATAGCTCCCAAAGAATGAAGCCAGTCTATATCGCCACCCGGTGTCTCGCTGCAGCATAGGTTAAACACCCGCCTTCTTCATGATAGCAGATGGGAGGACTGGAGCCAGACTAAAATAAAAATTTCTCCTCAGATAAATTTACCTAAAGATTTTTTCATTCATTATCAGCAGTTCTCATGATGCATATTTGTCCTCAAGGGCTCTCCTTTATAACATGTTTGATTCTAATTACTAGCATAATGCTGTTAAATTGGGCTGTGACGTCAGCTTTAACTGGCAGCTGCAGTCACAGAAAAACTTGAGCCTCTCTGTTTGGGAATAGCAGATAGAGCGGGGACGCTGAGAGGAGGTCCAGTGTTTATGTTACAAAACCACGACCGACTGTTTCAACCTGACAGCCTGAGGTGTTCTTCAGTAAACTGGGCTGAATATGTGCAAACGGCAGCATGTTTTCTGTCTCTTGCCACAACTGTATTTACATGCTGAAACCGATTACAGCCATTTGGCAGCTTAAGTTCAAAGTTATTTTTAATGTTTTCACTGATCAATAATTTTAGAACTGACTCTGTGTGTGTTTGTTTGTTTATTTATTTATTTATTTTACTGAGTTTTTATTAAATACTAAGGTAAAAAAAAAAACAGTCTATGAGCAATACCTCATTAAGAATCATTCAAAGCTACATGTGCAGTACTCCGTACAGCTTACATCCTTAGAGAGTAACCACTTCAAGCATTAACCCTTTGAGGTTCACACCAAGAAAACTGCAATTTAAGAAATAATTCTTTGCATTGTTTATTCCTTTAGAACAACAGCAACAAAGTTTAGATGTTTTTTTAACCAACTCTATAGTTTTTTAAACATAGTCCTCTACCAAACAGTAGAGATTTTCATTCATGGCAAAACTCAGAATACAAAAAATATTTTTTTTAAAGTTTAATAAAACTGTTATAAACTTCTGCAACTTCGCAGCAGAGTAAACTGAACAGATAAAAGAGAGTTGTAGTGCTACAGAACCCACTGCCACTGAGATTTAGAGGCGTTAGATTTCCTTTATTTCTGGTGATATGCAACAAAGCACTGTTGGTGGGCATTCTTCACAGAAACACTTTGCACTTCTGACAATTTCACCTTGACACTCCCTTTGGACAGAGGTTACACCGGCCTCGGTTGTCAGAGTGAAGTGGCAGGTGTCCCAAGTTGTCATAACGCACATCTTGTTGTGGATGTGAAGGTCTTGGGGTGAAATGTTTCTGCTGAGGCAACATTTGAGGTGGAGAAGAAGATGATGGTCGACCAACCTTTGATGGAAACTGCTAGACAAAACCTTTTGGGGAGGGAGCGGTTTCACATTCAGTAGGGCACAGTCCCTCTTGTGAACAAGCCAGGCATTTGAGATGCCAAACAGCGGAAAATACCATCGCCTTGATTTTGCTGGAGTCCTGTACATTATTCCTGCAGAGAAGCTTGTAGTAGACTCCAGCCACCACTTGCCGTTACTTATTAGGGTGTGACCCTAACCCTAGATATGAAGCAAGGTGGGAGGGATATTCCTGCTGAGGTCAGCTGTTCAGTGTAAGTGATGTCCTGCTTTAATTTAGAGATTGCCGAACTGCTGCTTTGCCTGGGTGGATTTCTGGCTATTGGGCCGAGGTCCTTATACACCGGTGGCTATTTTCATTTGTTTTAAAATCGGTTTAACTTGACAGGAGCTGAAGGCTAAGATGGAGTAGATGACCTGCTCCACCTCCTGACCTATAGTTACCTCAGTAGTGTTGCTAGCAGAAGTTGAAGTAAATTATGTAGAAATATTCATATTCATTCATATTCTTTTCTACTCACAAAAAGCGTGAATTCAGTCTCCTTGAAATTAAGGGACAATTTATTGATATCAAACCACATCTTCAAAATTCCCAGTTCATTTTCAATTGTATACAAGAGATCCTTTACATTACCTTTATGTTACCTCCAGTAACGCTGTGGGAACCTTGGAGTCATTTTTGACCAGGACATGTCCTTCAACGCACATATTAAACAAATATGTAAGACTGCTTTCTTCCATTTGCGCAACATCTCTAAAGTTAGAAATATCCTGTCTCAGAGTGACGCTGAAAAACTAGTTCATGCATTTATTACTTCTAGGCTGGACTACTGTAAGTCATTATTATCAGGATGTCCAAAAAACTCACTGAAAAGCCTTCAGTTGATCCAAAATGCTGCAGCAAGAGTCCTGACAGGGACTAGAAAGAGAGAGCATATTTCTCCTGTTTTGGCTTCCTGTTAAATCCAGAATTGAATTAAAAATATTACTCCTCACATACAAGGTCTTAAATAATCAGGCCCCATCTTATCTTAATGACCTTGTAGTATCATATCACCCTATTAGAGCACTTTGCTCTCGCTCTGCAGGCCTACTTGTTGTTCCTAGCGTATTTAAAAGTAGAATGGGAGGGAGAGCCTTCAGTGAATATAAGGTTTACAGCATATCTTGTCACTGGAAATTGTTTGCACTGTTTATATATTTATATTATTTGCTAGGTATTGGTGAAAAAAGCTTTATGTTGTGAAAAACTGAAATCTGGAAATTAGAATTGTTGTGCCTTATTTTGTTGATGTTTTTACATATATTCCTTTTGAAAATGGTAAAATTTGTATATTTATTAATTTTTGTTTGTCTGATAAAATTTATTTAAAAAATAAATCGGACATTTCAAACAGTTACTCACTACTTGAGTAGTCTTTTTGCCAAGTACTTTTTTACTCTTACTTGAAAAACTTTTTTGACATCTACTTTTCACTTTTACTTGAGTAATAAAATTTTAAAGTAATGCTACTCTTATTTGAGTACAATTTTTGGATATGGATGTAACACAGAGACACGAGACCAGGCAGAATCGTTTCATTGTTGTCCGAAGACAATACTGCTACTAACACATCCATATCTGCCACACAGAGCTCTACATGTACTGCTCATTTAGAACAAATGATTGTCAGCAAACGAGGACACAATCACACAGCCCACTGTCTTTGTTAGATGCGCGCCTGTTTCAGCAAAGTTCACAAACTCCCTCCAACACAACGTCCGGCCCACTGTGCGGCTCCACCAATGAGATCCAAGGGCCCGCGCAGTGGTATTAGCATACAGCCTGTATAAAAAGCGCCGCTCTCGGTCAAACAGCTCATTCGTTACTGCAGAGTATCGAGCAGAGAAAATGCCTGAACCCGCCAAGTCAGCGCCCAAGAAGGGCTCCAAGAAAGCCGTGACCAAGACCGCCGGCAAGGGCGGCAAGAAGAAGAGAAAGACCAGGAAGGAGAGCTACGCCATCTACGTGTACAAGGTGCTGAAGCAGGTCCACCCCGACACCGGGATCTCCTCCAAAGCCATGAGCATCATGAACTCGTTTGTCAACGACATCTTCGAGCGCATCGCTGCCGAGGCATCTCGCCTGGCCCACTACAACAAGCGCTCCACCATCACTTCCAGGGAGATCCAGACCGCAGTGCGCCTCCTTCTCCCCGGTGAGCTGGCCAAGCACGCAGTGTCTGAGGGCACCAAGGCCGTCACCAAGTACACGAGCTCTAAGTAAGCTGACTGGATCTCACACGTCAACACAACGGCTCTTTTCAGAGCCACACACTAAACTGACGAGCAGAATTCCAACTGTTAAACATGCAGCTCACTATGTTACAGCTACTATAATCGCGGATGTGCACCTTTGTGTCACTGGGTGCTATCAATCCGCTGTACCGACCCCCAGTCAACAAATGTGTTCCGGGTGTTTTTGTTTTTTGTTTTTTTTTAAATAATATTATGTTAGGGGAATTTTCCTTTACATATCTTTGACCTTGATTATGAAATAGAAAGGGAAAAAATGCTTATGAACTTAACAATTAACAACATGACGCATTTAAGGTAACCCTTTTCCATTTTTGTTTAAGAGGATTTTGTTCGCAACTGTTTTTATCATCTAAGAAACATTTCTAAACTCAGGCTACTGGTGTCAAAGGCAGAACTTGAGATGATTCTTCATGCTTTTATCTCGTTTGGATTATTGTAACGGTCTCGCGTGTCTCAACAAATCAGCTCTGGATCACCTTCAGTGTGTACAGAATGCAGCGGCAAGACTTTTAACTGGTGCAAACAAGAGGTCACACATTACTCCAGTTTTGGCTTCTCTTCATTGGTTGCCTGTAAATTTTAGGGTTAATTTTAAAATTTTAGTTATAATTTTTAGAGCTCTGCACGGTGAAGCTCCCCAGCACATCTCTGACCTGCTGAAACCTCATGCTTCATCCCGAGCACTTAGGTCTTCAAGTCAGAGGCTACTGGTGGTCCCACGTACTAGGTTTAAAACACGTGGGGATCGGGCTTTTCAGGCACTGGCACCTAGGCTGTGGAACTCTCTGCAGTTGTCTTTACGCTGTCTAGACTCTACTGACTCCTTTAAAAAGCAGCTGAAGACATTTTTATACAAACGGGCATTTAATTAATTTTAACTTGTATGTCTGATCTTATTGTAAATCACTTTGTGATTTTTATCTGTGAAATGTGCTATATAAATAAATTTTACTTTTACTTAGGATTTGTTCCACTATGCGAAGAGTGCAGAAAAACTGGTAGAGATGCAGTTACAGTCTACCTGGGCCCCACCAACTATCAGCTAAAGAGAAGAAATAAATTAAATTGCTGCACATTTTCTAGACTAAAATTTTGAGATTATTTCAAAAATAAAATATCTTTTTGTAACATTAAATGTTGCGAATCAAATGGAAGTCTTTCTAAAGTTTAATGATATTTATATTATGAAAAGCGGATTTTTGACATTTTAAGTTTTTCCCGTTTCCAGTTAAAATAAACACACACAAAACACAAGCAAACAGCCAGAACACAAAGCTGGAAAACTACGGAGCCCCGCAGGGGACATGGGAGAAAAAAAAAATTAAGACCGACTTTTGCGAGATCTCGCAAAACTTTTAGCCGAATTCTTCGGACGCCGGCTCGAAGCCGACAGGGAGGTCGAGGCACGATGTGCCGGGAAAGCGGTGTTCCTCCCGGCTGTAGTAGCTCTCGACCTCCCGTTATCTTAAATTAATCTTAATCCGTCTTAATTTAATGTCCCCTGCAGGGGCTCCATAGAAAACCCACCCGATCGACCAAAATCAACTCAAAATACTAGTGATGTGACGTTCTGTATCGAGGCTTCGAAGCTTGTGTCGAGTAATGGAGGGGGCGTTTCTGCGATGCGCGTATCGAGGCTTGCTTCATTTATGGGAGGAGCTGAAAATGATGACGTCCGAAGCCTCGCTGCCCGGCTGTACCACGTGACTGGTTCATGAAGTGGTTCGAACTTTGCCGCGAGATATGACAGCAATATAAACCCCTCAGACTTCATTCAAAATGTGGGTGTTTGATGGAGAGTTGCGGTTAGTGAGAGTTAGAGACAGTTTGGAGGTTTATGAGAGTGAGGAGAGAAAGTCAGGAGAGAATGGAGCCAGCTAAGAAGAGGAGGATGTCCTCCCCTGTGTGGGAACATTTTGATTTTATTCCTCCCAACAAGGTATGTAAATTTCTACACAAGATGTATTTTCATAATACTGATGGTGCAATACAATTTATGTTAAGCTGTCTGTACTTTTGTACAAGGTGAAGTGTTTGCTATGTGCCAGGGAGCTGGGCTATAACAACAACACCTCATCCATGCTTAGGCACTACAGAGCTTTGCATGAGAATAAGGGGAACACCGATTGTGGAGCAAGACCAGGTGAGCCATCAAATGCCAGGATAATATAGCATGCAGTAATGTTACTAAATGATATAACAATATTATACAACTGTAATAAGTTACGTGTGTGATATTTATATTTGTGCTTTGTCTTTGTCTTTCCTCAGGAGAACAATCTCAAATAGATGAAGACCTGGTTAGCATGGTGATTGAGGACTCCCAGCCATTTAGCATTGTGGAGGACAAAGGATTCAAAAGATTTGTTAAATCGTTAAATCCTAGCTATGTTCTCCCCACTAAAGGTTATAAAAGCAGTGAAAATGTAGTTTTTACAGAATAAAATATGGGCAGGACTGAGGCCTCAGTGTGTAGCTGTCCACACCTCAACGTTACAAAAGCACAACCACTGTCCACACCCCAACCACACCTCACCTCACAGTAAATGATCATTTCCATTTTAAGCATTTCCAAATAATCATTTTCCATACTGCCAGTATAAATATACACAGTATACTGCCATCACTACAATATAGATGTTTTACACACTCCTTTTGTCGTTGACATTTACAGGCTGTGTGCAAAAGGCCACACTCTTCAAATTCATGCCAACTAATATTTTTTACGTCCAGTAGGTGTCCTACTAGAGCAAATGAAGCTTCAAGAAGCTTTGCGCTGGGGTGAACCAATTGGATGAAAAGCTTCAGTGCTTCATGAGGCTTCATCTGCCCATCACTAGAAAATACTGCCACACAACAGAACCTCCTCTCCTCCTCCTCCTCAAAAAACTCCACAAATGAATGAGTCACCTGCTTATAAACCATTGAATCAGACACCGAAGCCGTTAGACTCTAAATGAAGCTTTGGACGTCACTGATCACGTGATTCTGGCCAAACGAATCAAGCTTCGACACAGTGCTTCTGAAGCAGTGTGTTGATTTTTTTGACACATGCACCGGAGCGTCAGCTTCAAGCGAGCCATCACTACTTCACTGTGTACTGCACTGCACATGGTTGAAATGACAAACCCACCAACTTGATGTGCACTTTAACACACAACTAGACTAACCAGGATACAAAGGGCTAGTTTGTTGGACTATTAGAGGGCAAAAAATGGCTAATTAGATGTCAAAGTGTATACTAAGAAAGATATGAATTGGTATCATCATTTTTTTTTTGTATTTTTTCCTCACTTGTGGTGCCCCTGGATGGATGACACTGTTAGCATTTGCCTATACTGCCTATGCCACAGGCAGGCCCTGCTGTGTCCTTCACAGAGGAAATTCCTCCATCAAAGCTTTCTTCAATCTAACTCCTAATTTGATGGCTCCATAGCCACCTTTTTATCTGCCTTTATATAATGCAACTATTGTAGTAAGTGCTGTGCATAAGATGGAGTTGTACAGGAGGTAGGTAGGAATGATTTCCTGTGGTGTTCAGAGGGGATCAGAGGGGGTCATCTCAGTCTCTCACTAAACACACTCCGGTGACTGGTCAGCACATGATGGTGTGGGTCAGGGGTTTGTTCAGGATTTGACTTATGCACAAAAAAAAACTGTGGTCACATATTTTTCAGTAGGTGGGATAACAGAATCCTCCAGAAAGAGGAGCAGAGATATACTGGGCATGAGACAAGCTTTATTAGTGCCAGAGCTGGGAAATGCACCGACATGGGCAGAGCAGGATAAAATAAATAACAAATAATAACAACAACCTTATTATATTACAATAATAATAAATAGAATAGATACAAGGATAAAATAATTTTTGACTAATAGCGAAAGAGAGTGATTAACAGTGAGATGGCTGGGTGTTTTTAGCAGGTATTGAGTATTACACATTGAGATACTCAGTGATCAGTTTGTGGGTGTGTGTATTCACGTGTTCATTCACTGCTGTTGTTTATTGTAGAGTCAGTAACTGTAGAAGGAAACTGAGTCAATGCAGACTAAGATCAGAGCCAAAGTGTGGAAGCGAGCTGCTGTAAGGTCACTAATGAAGCTTCTGTACAACAATGTGAGTGAAACTGTGCTTTGGTTAGAAGTGAGCAGCTGTCACACAGGTCTCGCTGCTCCGTGGGCCTGCAGCAGCATCGGTGTGTTTGCTGGGAGCTCGCAGCGTCACGGTGTCCCACAGCTGCGCTCACCAGATGCTGCTTTTAACTCGGAGTGCGTGAACAAACATGTGTATCAGCTGGAAAAGGCTTTTTACGCAGCTCTGCTGCGGCTCCACCGGTTTTAGCAGAGAAAAGAGTCCAAGAAGCCGCCGAGCAGCGCTGAGCTCCGCACCGAGTCGCCGAGCTTTGGGAGCTCCACGAACCGAGAGCAGAGAGCACGAGAGCCCGACACGAGGCCTGCACGAGGAGACACAAGCCCGCTGTGGACTGTTCCACTGTCGACCTGCAGTGCTGCTCACACACTCACTTTGAGCTCTTTGATCCCGAGACACGAAACACAAAATGAAGCTTTGCGAGACACGTGAGAGCTGCGCGCGCTGCCTTCACTCTCCACGGTTCTCATGATGCGTTTAAGTGCAGCGTGGCGCTTCCGACTTGCCATCACTGTACCGTGAATCTCGATCAGACGCGAAAGAGGAAAATGTCCGAGGAAGCTCCCGCACCTGCTGCCGTCCCGGCCAAGGCGGCCAAGAAGAAGAAGACGACGGCTTCCAAGCCCAAGAAGGTCGGCCCCAGCGTGGGCGAGCTGATTGTGAAAGCCGTGGCCGCTTCCAAGGAGCGCAACGGCGTGTCCGCAGCCGCGCTCAAGAAGGCTCTGGCTGCCGGAGGCTACGATGTGGACAAGAACAAGGCCCGCGTCAAGACCGCCATCAAGAGCCTGGTGGCGAAGGGCACTCTGGTGCAGACCAAGGGCACCGGGGCCTCCGGATCCTTCAAGATGAACAAGAAGGTTACTGAGAGCAAAGCCAAGAAGCCCGCGAAGAAAGCCGCTCCTAAAGCCAAGAAGCCCGCCGCGACCAAAGCCAAGAAACCGGCAGCAGCTGCTAAGAAGTCGCCCAAGAAGGCAGCAGCAGCTAAGAAGCCCGCAGCCGCTAAGAAGTCGCCCAAGAAGGCCAAGAAGCCCGCAGCAGCGGCCAAGAAAGCGCCCAAAAGCCCCAAGAAAGCAGCAAAGAGCCCCAAGAAGGTGCTCAAGAAGGCTCCCGCACCAAAGAAATCCCCCGCCAAGAAGGCCGCCAAGCCCAAAGTCAAGAAGGCAGCCACAGCAGCCAAGAAGAAGTGAGCTGACACCGCTCTCACACTCAACAACGGCTCTTCTCAGAGCCACCACAGCAACACACAAGAGCTCCTTCCTCTCACTCACTCACCACTCTGTCATTCATGATAATGTCCATGTTATTAAAACATTTTTTTTTTTTCTCCATTGTCCTCATTACAATTACAACTTGGATTACTATCATGGTGGACATTAGTGCTGTCTAATCAAGTCTACAACTCCAAGAATACAAATATTAACAACTATTTACAATCACACCTTTGTAATACAAGCATCACACCACGTTTACTGTGAAACATCATACAAGAAATAAACTGAAAAGTTAGCAACTACATTTTAAAAGATTCTATTAAACAACACATAATACATTCATAGACGCATGCAGATGCATGCATTCTTGTATGAAATATTCAGTTCTATTTTTTTTAAAAGCCTACACTGGCTGTTGTACTGGAAGTACACTGTGTATTTTAATGATACCCAGCTAATATAATCCACTTGAAATGCTCTAATCTACAACCTTACCTGACGAAATCTAGGCCAGTTGAATTGATATTGTGTGATTTCAAGGACACATTTTACTCCAAGCTGAGCCCGTACTGCTATTTATTTTACCATGGAGCTCTGTAGCGTGAAGGATGAAGGGAATTAAATTATTTCAAAATATAGTCTTGAGTTTACTTCTTGACCTCACAGATTCTTTGGATATACCCGCTGAAGAAGAGTCCGGGGCTGCCCTGTGTCCCCCTCCACAGTAGTTTTCCACTAATTCTATTGTTCAGTCTGGGGGGGCTGTCCTCTTCCCAGGTTAGTAACTGTGGCTTCTTGTTCTTGGCTGAGGCAGATTTCACTCACTTTATAACAGGCAGACCCCCACTGTCAATGCATTTTTCATACTATACAGTTACACACCAAAGTTTATCGCTGGACCAACTGATTTGGCACGTCAGAGGTCAGAGTTCAGCAACTTAATGTCATTCTTGAGAGCTTTAAGGTCGCATGAAAAGCTTTGAGAACAAAAATCCACTATTGTCCTTAAACCAGGTTGACAAAGACATTGTAACAAAACCCACACTTAGGAATCATTTCCTGTTCTTCTGATCACCAGCTGCTCCCTATTATCTAAGTAAACCTAAACACATTCTATTCTTCGAATTGTTTTATTCTACTCACAATAGACACAAAACCCTAAGCGTAGATGTAAGTGCCTTGACAAAATGTCCCAAATTCAGCAGCAGCGCTGAACACGTCGCAAACAGCTGCACATTTTCCTCCACCTGTCCCTCTCCACCTCACGTTGTTATATTTTCCTATTGTGTTGAACAAGGTTTGAACTGCGTGTTGTCTGTTTCCATGAGCTTAGAAACTGTTTTAATTATAAAGCGAGTGAACCATGATGAGTGTCCACAGTCAGTTATGAAGCTAATAATTAGTGATATCCAATTTATTCTTAATTAGTAAGATGAGCAATGAGGTTGAACACGACCCCACACCACAACGCAGGAGACAGAGCTTTTTGCTTTAGTTTTATATCAAAACCCAAAGTTTGTTTTATTCACAAAAGAATAGACTAAACGTGCACAGCTCAAGTAGTTTTTTTTTGAAGGTGGATTTCAGTCCTTGACTATGTAAGATGACATGAATGAACGTACACTTCAAAGTAAATCAAGATGCATAATCTACATTTCCCAGGACACAAGTTGTTACAAACACCATAACAGCAAGAAGAATGTTTGCTTAGAGAGAAGTGTGTGGCTCTTAAAAGAGCCTTTGTTTTTGGTGAAGCCGAGCGCTTTGCGTTTACTTGGCCTTGGCGGGCTTCTCGGTCTTCTTGGGCAGCAGCACAGCCTGGATGTTAGGCAGCACACCACCCTGGGCGATGGTGACTCCCCCCAGGAGCTTGTTGAGCTCCTCGTCGTTGCGCACAGCCAGCTGCAGGTGACGTGGGATGATGCGAGTCTTCTTGTTGTCGCGGGCTGCGTTGCCAGCCAGCTCCAGGATCTCAGCGGTCAGGTACTCGAGCACAGCTGCCAGGTAAACAGGAGCGCCGGCTCCCACACGCTCGGCGTAGTTGCCTTTACGCAGCAGTCTGTGGACACGACCCACGGGGAACTGAAGCCCGGCACGGGATGAGCGGGTCTTGGCCTTAGCTCTGGCTTTGCCTCCAGTCTTTCCGCGACCACTCATTTTGACAGGTTCTTTTCTTCGTAGTATCGAGACTAAGAGAAAATGTGTCCCGATCAGCTCAAAGCCTCGCTTATATTTCCGCAGAGCGCGCGCAGCTTCGTCAGGCACCAATCGCAGAGAGACTTGCGGCAGCGCGCAAATTCAATGCACTTTTCTCCAATGAGCAGCACACACCGAGGCGGGCGGTGCTCCACGTGGAGCCCGTCACCAATCACGAGCCGAAGCGGCACCGCGTCACAGCCAGTCACACAATATAAGAGCAGCGAGTCTCCTCTGTTCGCTACATTTTCTGCTCTTATCACAGGGAAAGAAAAGTGAGGAAGAATGGCAAGAACCAAGCAGACCGCTCGCAAATCTACTGGTGGCAAAGCCCCCAGGAAGCAGCTGGCCACCAAGGCCGCTCGTAAGAGCGCCCCGGCCACCGGAGGCGTCAAGAAGCCCCACCGTTATAGGCCCGGTACCGTGGCTCTGCGAGAAATCCGCCGTTACCAGAAGTCTACCGAGCTGCTGATCCGCAAGCTGCCCTTCCAGCGCCTGGTCCGTGAGATCGCTCAGGACTTCAAGACCGACCTGCGCTTCCAGAGCTCTGCTGTCATGGCTCTGCAGGAGGCCAGCGAGGCTTACCTGGTCGGACTCTTTGAGGACACCAACCTGTGCGCCATCCACGCCAAAAGGGTCACCATCATGCCCAAAGACATCCAGCTGGCTCGCCGCATCCGCGGAGAGAGAGCTTAAGCTGCACACTCTCCTACCAACAACGGCTCTTTTCAGAGCCACCTCACTCACACCAAGAGCTCAGTCCAGTAGTAGTAGTAGCAGCTCATACTCACACTTCAATCTTCATGGTCTTTCTATTCTAGAAACTACAGTCGGCAAGAGCATGAAATTCACTAACTTCTATTACAAGACTTATTTATTTATTTATTTTTTTTAAAGCATGATAATGGCTCTCTCCTTTAATTATTCACGTATTATTTTCCAAAGGTCATCACATGTCAGTGCTTTGTACTAGACAATATGATAGGCCAAGTGCTCTGAAGTACACAGCGTAGACTCCTATCCAGTTGTTCAGTCTGACGTCACTAGCCGTGTCTGGGCCTAAACTCCGCTGCAGGTCCATATATCAAACGATCACTGTGGCATTACTGAGAGTTGAAAAACTGTCTTTCATCTGTAATAAAATGATCAGCGTTCTGCTCTACCAGGTGTAACAATTGAGTTTAACATCCAGGCATCCATGAAAACGGAATTTATGACATTTAACGGAGTTAGAAGCTAGCAGGGAGTTAGCTAAATACAATATAGCATGTCCTGACTGCGGGGTTTTGGAAACAAATTAAAACGTACAGCTCTGCGATCACTTCCACCATAAATGAAGACAGAAAACTAACTGGACAAATTATTATCTGAAAGCATGAGAGACGTGGTATGGCTCATCTCGCTCGGGCGCCTCCCTGTGAGAGCAGTGGTACAATGGAGTTGTTTTGTTACCACCATGAAATGTCCTATGACAGACTGTGATGAAGATGAGACCCTAGAACATCTTCTATTGGATTGTTATAGGACAACTGAGATCAGGCAGAAGATGACAGAGATTGGCTATGATGTGGTTGTTAATATCAAAGCAGTTAAATATGGTTTGTTTAAAGAAAAAAATGGGTGAAGACAAAAGGAGACTCTTTTGGTTAGTAATGTGTGTAATAAACACACATATTTGGGAAACCCGTACCAAAGGAGTGTTTGAACAAAAGATAAGTAGTGATGTGGTGAGTAAACATATCATTACAGATCTGCGGAGAAGACGAACAATGGACCTGAAACTTGGGAAAGTTTTCTCCTGGAACGAATTGAAACTGTAAGTTTTAAAAGTGGTTTGTGGACTCAGATGCTTGATTGTCCTCCTTGTTCTCCTTTTTCATTAATGAGTGGTGTGTGATCACGGTTTTGTATATGTAATTGTAAGTGTATGTACATTTTATATGTAGGCTTGTTTACTTTAAATAAAGAGTTTAAAAAAAAAAAAAGTAAAAGGGCCAAACTTCAGCCAGGAGAACAACTGAGATAATCCATCCACAATACGAGGTTAGTCATTCATATACTGCTGCATGGGCTGGGCTGTAGTTACATCCTAAGGTTTTAAAAACTGAGCTTAAATAAATGATTAGTGGTAATAAAAGCAGAGGGAGGTCGACAGGGATCACTGACTGTTTTAGGAGCTTTTTGAGATCAAATAGAAGAAAATACATAACATTAAACATGTTAACAACACAAAAGCCATATTAAACGCAGACTACTTTAGACAAGGAAGTAGGATTCGTCGCGTCATCACTGAACAACCGGATAGTTTAAATGTGCTATAAAATACTATAGACATGACAGTAAGGCAAACGTGTTAATATTAGTTTCCAGAGGCTGTTAAAATGTTATCTAACGTTAACATGTTGGTGACACAATTTCATCCTAATGGTACTGACATATTCATAGGGTTCATTTTTGAGACAAATATCAAGATCGGCAGAAACACTGAAGCAGCTACCCATTTTATTCTTGTTATCTATGTCCAATTGTCAGGTGACAGAAGAACCAACACAGTGTCCTATAACTGAAGTAATGTTGTTAAGTCCTTAAAGTCATATTGTTTTATTGTCGTGACTGTATTTCAAGCTTTTTTTTTTTTTGTATGATACCTGATTTATATGGAATATGACTGAAGTAAACTAAAGTCTAAAATTCTTAGTCTGTCATTTGTTCAATAGTAATTTAACATTAAGTAATTCAAACTATGAATTTTAATTTTAAATTGTTTAAAAGCATGTAGAATAGCAAATGTAGGAAAGTATATTTCTCCTTTATTTATTTTTTTTATCAAGAAACAAAGACAAAAAGCAGGGCAGGGTTCGGTGGTTGAATCATCCGTCCCCACCAATGCCAAAACCAAATCTACGCCCTTGTCAGGATCATCCCCCACCACCTGCAGCTGGCCGTCCACAACGACGAAGAGCTGAACAAGCTGCTTGGCTGAGTGACGATCGCTCAGGGTGGTGTGCTGCCCAACATCCAGGCCAAGAAGAATGAGAAAGCTAAATAAAATCCAGCCACTTTCCTCAACCGACTAACGGCTGTTGTAAGAGCCACTCACAACCTTTGAGAGTACACTTGATTAAAGTAATGAAACTAAATCTTTAATCCATAGGTGTCAAACTCATGTTCACACTAGAACACGCCAGCCCTGTCTATCAGTATGTGCAACACATTTAGTTGTTTTACTGCATGCATAAAAATCTGACTGACTTAAATTGTAAAGTTATTACCCAGTTATTACCCAGACTTTTCTTTTCATAAATTTCCTGTAAAAACAGAAATCTGTGTAGTAAGAACATAAACATTGTCTCATTGTTTGTTCCTTAAAGTACTTGCACTAAAACTCAAAAAAAAAAAAAAAGACAGCTGAGTAGATTAAAGAGGTTCAGATTTATAATTATAAATCACTACAAACTCTCATTTAGGTCTAAGATTCATTTAGACCAACAGCGAACCACAGCTGTGAGCTACATGCAAACACATTTTGTGTGTGTTGTATTTTCTGTAATTCTGATCTGCTCCCTCAAAGGATCTTTTTTTTTTTCTTTTACCTGGAAGCATGTCAACGTAGACAATCTGGCAAAACTTCTTGTTTGCGATGTGGGTCATTTCATCACAGAGCATTAACAGTTACCTTTGATATTTTGTTTGCAGTTTAAACAGACATGTTGCATGTTGGTGAAAATAAAATTTCAGGCACACATCAGGAAGAGGCTTCAAAAGCTTCATAGGGCTTCATCCACTCATGTCCACCCTCTACTACAGCGGTCCCCAATCCCAGTTGACGTGGGCCGGTGTCCCTGTAGGTTTTAGATGTGTCCTTGATCCATCACAGCTGATTTAAATGGATAAATTACCTTCTCAACATGTCTTGAAGTTCTCCAGAGGCCTGGTAATGAACTAATCATGTGATTCAGGTGTGTTGATCCAGGGTGAGCTCAGCCTACGTCTATTGCAGCATAACTAAGGGAGGATTCAGGGTCACCTGGTCCAGCCCTAACTATATGCTTTAGCAAAAAGGAAAGTTTTAAGCCTAATCTTAAAAGTAGAGATAGTGTCTGTCTCCTGAATCCAAACTGGAAGCTGGTTCCACAGAAGAGGGGCCTGAAAACTGAAGGCTCTCCCTCCCATTCTACTTTTAAATACTCTAGGAACAACAAGTAGGCCTGCAGAGCGAGAGCGAAGCGCTCTAGTAGGGTGATATGGTACTACAAGGTCATTAAGATAAGATGGGGCCTGATTATTTAAGACCTTGTATGTGAGGAGCAGGATTTTGAATGATGATGATGATGATGATGATCAGAGATGTTGGGCAAATGGAAGAACGCAGTCTTACATATTTGTTTAATATGTGCATTGAAGGACATGTCCTGGTCAAAAATGACTCCAAGGTTCCTCACCGCGTTACTGGAGGCCAAGGTAATGCCATCCAGAGTAAGAATCTGGTTAGATACCATATTTCTAGGCTTTAGAAAGGTATAGTATTCATCCACAACTATTTTCAGTTGCAGATGATAAAGGATTCAGAAAGTTTATTCATGCAGGCCTATATGACAGAGAATATGCATGTTCTTTTTGTTTTCATATTAGAATTTATATTTAATTGTGTTGTGGTTTGCAGTGTTTTGTGTTTCACTTTAGATTTGTTTAAAAGGAAAAAGATGAAAATGTAAATAGTTAAAAGCTGAACTGTGAAGTTGATTTTTGTAATATATGATTTATTTCATTTTATGTGGAGTGAATAAATGAAAGTATATTTACGGTGGACCCTAGAGACAAAGCACGTACAAAGCCCCGAAGCACATACGAACTCCAAAACACGTACAAAACACAACAGAAGTGCTCCAGGATGCTCGGCGCAGTGTTGAGCTTTTGTTACCTAGTGGCTACACAAGCCAGCAAGTACCAATGACCAGATTTGGTGTGTGGTAGTAACAGGTAAATGAACTTTTTTTTTTTGAATATATTTATTTGAATATATATGAGTGCTTGTGTATAAATACACAAACAATACCCATATGCTTTCATTTCTGTAATTTAAGTGATCTAGATAACTCTGTTTTGGAAGTTCAGTTAACACTAGGAATATGCTTTGGAATTTGTACATGCTTTGTCTCCAGGGGCCACCGCATACATTTATATATAAACATAGATAAATAAAAACACTTTATTTTGCATCGGTAATTCCTTTTGTGCATAATTTTCTTTTATTGTTCATAAATTAAAGCAACAAAACAACCTGAAGAGCCGGCTCTTTTTAGTTAGCCGAGCCAGAAATCCCATCACTAATAAGTACTTCTGCTTTAAGCGGATTTGTGGCAGAAAGGCATTTATAAATAAACTGGTTAATTAGTGAAATCTTTCAGTTCTTTCTTTTGGGCTACACTCCTGCTATAGGCGAGTTTAATGAAACAGTGGTTTTGAATAGGTCTGTAACTTTAAGTTCAGTTTATGGTTCTGTCAGTTAAGGAGAAAAGAAAGCACACGTGACAAACAGCTTGATATTATAGACTCTAGCAAAACCAAGAGTTAATATGTTAGTTGGTAATTGTTTAGTTATAACGTAGTACTTCAGAAGTTGCTGGGGGACACTGGCAGATTCGTCTACTTTTTCATGACTTCCCTCTAAATGACAAAAACCAACAAGATGGCAGAACAAAGCTCTGAAAGTGAAAGTGGGTGGCTCTTAAAAGAGCCGTTGGATGGATTGGGGGAAAGAAGTTTAACCGCCGAAGCCGTACAGAGTGCGGCCCTGCCTCTTCAGAGCGTACACCACATCCATGGCGGTCACAGTCTTCCTCTTAGCGTGCTCAGTGTAGGTGACGGCGTCGCGGATGACGTTCTCTAGAAACACCTTGAGGACACCGCGGGTCTCCTCGTAGATCAGACCGGAGATACGCTTCACTCCGCCACGGCGAGCCAGACGGCGGATGGCCGGTTTGGTGATGCCCTGGATGTTATCACGGAGAACTTTACGGTGACGCTTTGCGCCTCCTTTGCCGAGTCCTTTGCCGCCCTTGCCCCGTCCACTCATGGTTAAAGTTTCTTCTCTGAACGAACAAAGTCGAATGAATCTCAACCCCACGGAGCCGTGTTATTATCTGTGCTCGGCGGACGTAAAAGAAAACAGACGGTTCGCTGGACCGCTCGAAGCCCAGTGGCCCCGCCCACTCTTCTACTCTCTAAATGTGGAAATGTTGTCTTTTGTTAATGACAAATTAAGTCTAACCGAAGGGAGGCTCACACCAAATCGCAACTTTCAACCTCAGCTTTAGTGGAAAACTACTGAGGAGGGGGACACAGGGCAGCCACCGACTCTTCTCCTCCAGCTGGGAGGGCCTTAACACTACAGAACTCCATATGTTCAAATGTACATGAATCAAAATGGTTATGAAACGAGTAATGAAATAAATACATGGTAAAATAAATAGCAGTACGGGCTCAGCTTGGAATAAAATCTGTCCTTGAAATGACTGAATGTCAATTCAACTGGCCTAGATTTTGTCAGGTAAGGTTGTAAAGTAGAGCATTTCAAGTGGATTATGTTGGGCAGGTATCATTAAAATATACAGTTTACTTCCACTACAACAGCCAGTGTAGGCTTTAAAAAAAATAAAAATAGAACTCAATATTTCATACATTAATAATAATAATAATAATATGCATCTATAAATGTATTATGTGTTTAATAGAATATTTTAAAATGTAGTTGCTAACTTAACAGTGAAGCAAGAGCATGGTGCTGCATATAACAGACAGGACCACAGATGGGTCTAGAAAATGTGCAGCAATTTAATTTATTTCTTCTCTTTAGCTGATAGTTGCTGGGGCCCAGGTACACTGTAACTGCATCTCTACCAGTTTTTCTGCACTCTTCGCATAGTGGAACAAATCCTAAGTAAAAGTAAAATTTATTTATATAGCACATTTCACAGATAAAAATCACAAAGTGATTTACAATAAGATCAGACATACAAGCTAAAATTAATTAAATGCCCGTTTGTATAAAAATGTCTTCAGCTGCTTTTTAAAAGGAGTCAGTAGAGTCTAGACAGCGTAAAGTCAACTGCAGAGAGTTCCACAGCCTAGGTGCCAGTGCCCGAAAAGCCCGATCCACACGTGTTTTAAACCTAGTACTTGGGACCACCAGTAGCCTCTGACTTGAAGACCTAAGTGCTCGGGATGAAGCATGAGGTTTCAGCAGGTCAGAGATGTACTGGGGAGCTTCACCGTGCAGAGCTCTAAAAGTTAGAACTAAAATTTTAAAATGAACCCTAAAATTTACAGGCAACCAGTGAAGAGAAGCCAAAACTGGAGTAATGTGTGACCTCTTGTTTGCACCAGTTAAAAGTCTTGCCGCTGCATTCTGTACACACTGAAGGTGATCCAGAGCTGATTTGCTGAGACACGTAAAAAGACCGTTACAATAATCCAAACGAGATAAAAGCATGAAGAATCATCTCAAGTTCTGCCTTTGACACCAGTAGCCTGAGTTTAGAAATGTTTCTTAGATGATAAAAACAGTTGCGAACAAAATCCTCTTAAACAAAAATGGAAAAGGGTTACCTTAAATGCATCATGTTAATTGTTAAGTTCATAAGCATTTTTTTCTTTCCATTTCATAATCAATTGCGCCCCCAGATCAAAGATATGTATAGGAAAATTCCCTAACATAATATTATTTATATAAAAAAAAAAAAACCCGAACACATTTCTGTTGACTGGGGTCGGTACAGCACAGCGGATTGATAGCACCCAGTGACACAAAGGTGCACATCCGCGATTATAGTAGTTGTAACATAGTGAGCTGCATGTTTAACAGTTGGAATTCTGCTCGTCAGTTTAGTGTGTGGCTCTGAAAAGAGCCGTTGTGTTGACGTGTGAGATCCAGTCAGCTTACTTAGAGCTCGTGTACTTGGTGACGGCTTTTGTGCCCTCAGACACGGCGTGCTTGGCCAGCTCACCGGGGAGAAGGAGGCGCACTGCGGTCTGGATCTCCCTGGAAGTGATGGTGGAGCGCTTGTTGTAGTGGGCCAGGCGAGATGCCTCGGCAGCGATGCGCTCGAAGATGTCGTTGACAAACGAGTTCATGATGCTCATGGCTTTGGAGGAGATCCCGGTGTCGGGGTGGACCTGCTTCAGCACCTTGTACACGTAGATGGCGTAACTCTCCTTCCTGGTCTTTCTCTTCTTCTTGCCGCCCTTGCCGGCGGTCTTGGTCACGGCTTTCTTGGAGCCCTTCTTGGGCGCTGACTTGGCGGGTTCAGGCATTTTCTCTGCTCGATACTCTGCAGTAACGAATGAGCTGTTTGACCGAGAGCGGCGCTTTTTATACAGGCTGTATGCTAATACCACTGCGCGGGCCCTTGGATCTCATTGGTGGAGCCGCACAGTGGGCCGGACGTTGTGTTGGAGGGAGTTTGTGAACTTTGCTGAAACAGGCGCGCATCTAACAAAGACAGTGGGCTGTGTGATTGTGTCCTCGTTTGCTGACAATCATTTGTTCTAAATGAGCAGTACATGTAGAGCTCTGTGTGGCAGATATGGATGTGTTAGTAGCAGTATTGTCTTCGGACAACAATGAAACGATTCTGCCTGGTCTCGTGTCTCTGTGTTACATCCATATCCAAAAATTGTACTCAAATAAGAGTAGCATTACTTTAAAATTTTATTACTCAAGTAAAAGTGAAAAGTAGATGTCAAAAAAGTTTTTCAAGTAAGAGTAAAAAAGTACTTGGCAAAAAGACTACTCAAGTAGTGAGTAACTGTTTGAAATGTCCGATTTATTTTTTAAATAAATTTTATCAGACAAACAAAAATTAATAAATATACAAATTTTACCATTTTCAAAAGGAATATATGTAAAAACATCAACAAAATAAGGCACAACAATTCTAATTTCCAGATTTCAGTTTTTCACAACATAAAGCTTTTTTCACCAATACCTAGTAAATAATATAAATATATAAACAGTGCAAACAATTTCCAGTGACAAGATATGCTGTAAACCTTATATTCACTGAAGGCTCTCCCTCCCATTCTACTTTTAAATACGCTAGGAACAACAAGTAGGCCTGCAGAGCGAGAGCAAAGTGCTCTAATAGGGTGATATGATACTACAAGGTCATTAAGATAAGATGGGGCCTGATTATTTAAGACCTTGTATGTGAGGAGTAATATTTTGAATTCAATTCTGGATTTAACAGGAAGCCAAAACAGGAGAAATATGCTCTCTCTTTCTAGTCCCTGTCAGGACTCTTGCTGCAGCATTTTGGATCAACTGAAGGCTTTTCAGTGAGTTTTTTGGACATCCTGATAATAATGACTTACAGTAGTCCAGCCTAGAAGTAATAAATGCATGAACTAGTTTTTCAGCGTCACTCTGAGACAGGATATTTCTAACTTTAGAGATGTTGCGCAAATGGAAGAACGCAGTCTTACATATTTGTTTAATATGTGCGTTGAAGGACATGTCCTGGTCAAAAATGACTCCAAGGTTCCCACAGCGTTACTGGAGGTAACATAAAGGTAATGTAAAGGATCTCTTGTATACAATTGAAAATGAACTGGGAATTTTGAAGATGTGGTTTGATATCAATAAATTGTCCCTTAATTTCAAGGAGACTGAATTTACGCTTTTTGTGAGTAGAAAAGAATATGAATGAATATGAATATTTCTACATAATTTACTTCAACTTCTGCTAGCAACACTACTGAGGTGACTATAGGTCAGGAGGTGGAGCAGGTCATCTACTCCATCTTAGCCTTCAGCTCCTGTCAAGTTAAACCGATTTTAAAACAAATGAAAATATCCACCGGTGTATAAGGACCTCTGCCCAATAGCCAGAAATCCACCCAGGCAAAGCAGCAGTTCGGCAATCTCTAAATTAAAGCAGGACATCACTTACACTGAACAGCTGACCTCAGCAGGAATATCCCTCCCACCTTGCTTCATATCTAGGGTTAGGGTCACACCCTAATAAGTAACGGCAAGTGGTGGCTGGAGTCTACTACAAGCTTCTCTGCAGGAATAATGTACAGGACTCCAGCAAAATTAAGGCGATGGTATTTTCCGCTGTTTGGCATCTCAAATGCCTGGCTTGTTCACAAGAGGGACTGTGCCCTACTGAATGTGAAACTACTCCCTCTCAAAAGGTTTTGTCTAGCAGTTTCCATCAAAGGTTGGTCGACCATCATCTTCTTCTCCACCTCAAATGTTGCCTCAGCAGAAACATTTCACCCTAAGACCTTCACATCCACAACAAGATGTGCGTTATGACAACTTGGGACACCTGCCACTTCACTCTGACAACCGAGGCTGGTGTAACCTCTGTCCAAAGGGAGTGTCAAGGTGAAATTGTCAGAAGTGCAAAGTGTTTCTGTGAAGAATGCCCACCAGCAGTGCTTTGTTGCATATCACCAGAAATAAAGGAAATCTAACGCCTCTAAATCTCAGTGGCAGTGGGTTCTGTAGCACTACAACTCTCTTTTATCTGTCCAGTGTACTCTGCTGCGAAGTTGCAGAAGTTTATAAGTTTTATTAAACTTTAAAAAAAAAAATTTCAAGTGGATTATGTTGGGCAGGTATCATTAAAATATACAGTTTACTTCCACTATAACAGCCAATGTAGGCTTTAAAAAAATAAAAATAGAACTCAATATTTCATACATTAATAATAATATGCATCTATAAATGTATTATGTGTTTAATAGAATATTTTAAAATGTAGTTGCTAACTTTTAACAGTGAAGCAAGATCATGGTGCTGCATATAACAGACAGGACCACAGATGGGTCTAGAAAATGTGCAGCAATTTAATTTATTTCTTCTCTTTAGCTGATAGTTGCTGGGGCCCAGGTAGACTGTAACTGCATCTCTACCAGTTTTTCTGCACTCTTCGCATAGTGGAACAAATCCTCTTAAATAAAAATGGAAAAGGGTTACCTTAAATGCATCATGTTGTTAATTTGTAAGTTCATAAGCATTTTTTCTTTCCATTTCACGATCAATTCTGCCCCCAGGTCAAAGATATGTATAGGAAAATTTCCCTAATATAATATTTATAAAAAAAAACCCATCTAGCGATTAATTGTATAAGTGCATGGAGGTGGGACCTCACAGCAGAAGCCGAAAACTGCAACAAGATGAATACAGACGACTAAAACTATACAGACACGACCATGTAATGAAAAGCTGCAACATGAATGTTGATTCTAGTTTTGTGCCAAAGCATTTTAATCTAATGACTGCTCAACTTTGCATTTCAGAAGAAAAAAGTATACTTTGAACTAAAACCACGAGTTAACTAAAAAGTCGCATTAATTCTGTTTGTAGTATCTTTGTCTTTTGACAAAGTAAAAACCGCACTCTAAGAAATGAAACATGGGCTTTTTAAAAATTAATTCTTAGTTTTATGTTCAATATACTTAAAATTGTTAATCTTATGGGTGTAATTAATATTTTTAAATTTGATTTAATTAATTCTATACCGTTTTAATGTTAAATAATATTGATATTTCCAATTTATTGAACACATTTAATTAAATCCAAAGAGCCCTTTCCACATCCTTTCTGAGCATGCGCAATGCGCAATGCGCAATGAAAAAAAAAATCTTCGCGCATACGCATTGACCTTCTTCATCTACGCCACAGTGTGCTTTGGCCACGTGTCTGGGATGAGGGATTAATCATGATTCATCCGTTGGAATTAAGGTAATTTCTTCCTATTTTTAATAGAATATAATTTAACTAGTACTTTGTGATAATATATGACGTATATTTTTCCGGTAAATATGTGAGCAGTATGTGTTCTGTAGGTAGGTAGCATTTTGCTAGCATTGGAAACATTCATTTGCATATTCGACGTTACTGCACATCTGAATATTGTCCCATCTGCGTTTAAAATTTCATTCGAACTCCGAATAGCACACTTATTTTATTTGTTTTATTGCACTATCAAGTTAGGAGAACGTTAGCCCGAACAAGAATTGGGATACATGTGCAGTGATTGTCGACGAGTCCATACTAGTCTGTTTCACTGAAGAGAACCGCAGTTTGCATATCTTCGCGCATCAAGTCTCAAAGAGACCTCTGAAGGTGAGCCCCACTTGCCCCCAAAAATAAAATCAAGTATACTGGGTGGTTAGTGCTCCGTTTGTTTGCTACGGTGTCAAAGATATTGCACTTTTATTTAATAGGTCATTCAGAGTTCACCCCCCCCAGCAAAACGACAACGGCCAAAAATAGGCCAAAACATGCCAAAAATGAAATTGAAAATGGCATATTATCAGTTTTATTGTTCCTGTACAAGTTATTCAGCAGTTCTTGGAGAGTGTTTGGGATATAATATGTCACATGTAGCCCTTCTGGAATATATCCAACAAGTTTGAAGCCGAAATATTGTTTCAGTGACAAGTTATAGGCCACAATCACTGTTTGGTAGCGCTAAAATGCCATGTTCTCAGTCGTTATTCTGAACAAACAAGAAAGAGTCATGGTGATACTGGCACAATAGGTCTTTATTGTTTTAACTACTATTCGACAGTCTTATAACAAATATGAACAACGAGAGTAGACATACTAAACCTGTAGGCATTAATTATTCCATCGTGATGCGTGTAGTCATTCGTGACTGCGCTACACACTGAAAGCAACCTTCTGATAAGCGTCATAATTCGGTTACAAGAAACGTTAAAGCTCCATAAATGCATACCTTTGCCTAATAACAAAGGCATAAATGTGTTTGGTCTTTTTTTCCCCCACGTTATATCAGTTGCACGGAAGTAGCTGGCAACGCAAGTAATCCGGGCGCTGCAGCTTTAAGCAGCTGCGCACGCTCCCGCGGACGGCAATCAGTTTCTGGCAGACAATCACTTTTTGGCACAACACCGGTCTCCCTCTGCAAAATCTTCACCCCTTTGTTAGTTACAGCCAGCTTTACAGAAGTAACCCCATCATAACCCCCCCCCCCCCCACGGTGTGCTGCAAATTCTGTATCTGTGTCTATGTGCACGAGCACGTGAATGCCTACATGTGCGCGTTCCCGCGTGCCTATATAAGTGCTCGTGTGTGACCGTGTGCACATGAGTAAGTGTGTGTGTGGATGTGTGTGCGTGACCGTTAAAACACTGTGGGTGTAGGTAACTCCCTAAAGGTCATAAAACCCCCACAGTTACAAATGTTGACACCCCCAGCTTAAAACATCCTCTGGGGAATTTCCACTCAGTGGGGGAGAAGCCTTCTAAAATCTACTCCTAAATTCACAACACAATGAGGCCTTTATTACTTTACAGACAGTGTCTCTACAATAATTCTCCATTCTATGATAACACATTTCTAAACTCTACATCAGCTAAATATTCTACAAAACTTAATAAACTGATGATGCTGGAGTCCCCTCGCTTTAATAAAGTTAATGCATTTTACAACTGGCTTCACTACATGATCAAGCTGCAATACAGATTTGCACAGTGCTTCCTGGTGGATTATGCAGTGTAAACAAATTACGAGCTGCTCAGGGTTGTACTCTCTTACCCTGAGCTGGATTCTTTTGAGCAACCCGACTTTTTTTCCAGTCAGATATGGTGATTCATTTGTGGTGACTTTGGCGAGTGTACTACAAGATAGCTTGCGCCTCTTGATGACCTCTGACATGCTGTCATACAAGTCCTCTCACCCCCTTGTTTACCCCTTTAGGGATTCCACGGCCAAAAACTCATCCGATTATAATTCACACATTTATACTCCAATGGATGCATCAGAGAGCAACTTGGGGTATTTGTACTATGTATTGGTACTTGTTCTGACCCGCCACAATATGAAACAGGAAAATACTTAATTAGGAAAGTTTGTCACGGGCTGCATGGCAGACCGTAGGGATGTGAGGAATGAGGACCCAAAATGCAGGACCTGATGATGAAGGCAATGCGTTTATTTACGGTGGTGTAAATCCAAACAATAATAAATCCCCAGTGCAATCCCGACTCCCGTTCCGTGTCTTCTCACTTATCCCGTGCTCTGTCTCCGTTCCCTGTGTACTATCCGTGTGCTTCCTCCTGGTCGCCACAATTCCTCCTAGGGAAACACGCATACAAAAGGCAGTCGTGAGTACAAAACCTAACGGCAGACTTGCACTAACCTTGCACATTAAACTGAGACTGACGGGAAGTCACTCAACGATCCAGCGTCGAGGAGCTCTCAGCCACAGTGTTTTGAAGCTCCTCTGATGAGGCTTGATCGGCAGCTGGTAGGGCCACACCCACCAGGCCTGAAAGCGCCCTCCACGACCGCACCCTCACACACGTACACACCCATAAACACCCGACAGTACACAAACATGGAACACAGGACAGCAGCAGTGCAGAAGACACGACCATAGTAATAATAATAATAATGAAAATAACAACAACAACAATAGTAGTCCACACTGCTCACAGACCCCGAGTCCCTGGAACCGGGTCCGTGACAAAGTTCTTTTCATGCAGTATCAAAAAAAAAAAAGCAGTTAAACTGTTGATCAGTATTTAAAAACAAAATGAACCCTTGTGCCCTCCCTAAATTTTGCACCCTGTCAACACCTTTGTGTTGCACAGGTCTGAAACGAGCTCTTCTTCCACCTGCATCAAGTGTAGCAGCTGCATTTGTAGAGAGCACCTGGTCACATGCTGCAGGACCTGCTCTCCTGCTGCTAGAAATGAAACATGCTGTGGAAGAGAGACAGAGGTTAATAACAGATATGATTCAATGCAGAGAGGTCTATTAATACATAGTGAGTGAGAAAGGTGACTGGAAAGGAAAAACTCAATGCATCATGGGAATCCCCCGGCAGCCTACATCTATTGCAGCATAACTAAGGGAGGATTCAGGGTCACCTGGTCCAGCCCTAACTATATGCTTTAGCAAAAAGGAAAGTTTTAAGCCTAATCTTAAAAGTAGAGATAGTGTCTGTCTCCCGAATCCAAACTGGAAGCTGGTTCCACAGAAGAGGGGCCTGAAAACTGAAGGCTCTCCCTCCCATTCTACTTTTAAATACTCTAGGAACAACAAGTAGGCCTGCAGAGCGAGAGCGAAGTGCTCTAATAGGGTGATGTGGTACTACAAGGTCATTAAGATAAGATGGGGCCTGATTATTTAAGACCTTGTATGTGAGGAGCAGGATTTTGAATTCAATTCTGGATTTAACAGGAAGCCAATGAAGGGAAGCCAAAAACTAAAAGCCATATCCTCTCTCAATCTAATTATGTGTTTCTCTCAAACGCACACACACATCACATATTCGAAGCCAGGATATTTCGGTTTGAAATGTTTTTATATTTAAATGTTCTGTTGTGTTTATCTTTATTGTTAAAGTTTTCAGTGTTGTTCCAGTTTGCATAATAAATGTTTCCATTGATGAATCAGATGCTGATGTGAAATTGTTTCACACGAACATCCACACAAATCCCTCTTGAGGCTCCCTGCTGGTCACATGACTCCATAATATGATTGGCAAAAATACAAGAATTACATGCATATATAGTATATATGTATATGTGCAGTGTATACAGGTATATATTTCATTTTTAAAAATCCCTAACAATCTGCTTTCATCCTTTCACAGAAAAAGGGTGTGGGTATAAACCTAGACTAAAGTTAGGCCTGCTCACATTGGCTGTATTTACTGCACAGTTAATTTAATTTAATTTAACTTTTGCACCAAACAAATGTTGAGCCACTTTTAAGGGAGGAACTAATTTTTCCAAAGTGGACTTCCTGTTGTAGCTTATCTGGTCAAACCGGTCCATTTCCACAGACAGACTATAAATTGGCACCAGTGTTTCTAAAACAGTAGTACAGTAATTCTAGTCTTTGTCATTTGTCAGCTCACTGATTTCACTGAGCACAATGAAGTCATCAGTGGGATTCATCATTTTGTTTCTTACATATGCAGCCTCAACAGGTATGTTACATATTCTTACTATATAGTACAACAGATATGGCACTAGCTGAATAATACCAACAAAGTTTTATCCAGTTTGAACAACCAAGTAATTGTCTGGTATGTAAAACAGATAAAGTACTGCAAAATAAGAATAATTAATCAAAATAGGGGTAAGACTGAATGAGTGTTCTTACATTTATCGCAATCATTTTGTCCAACAGCTCCAATAGACAGTGGTTCAACACTGACAGCGGATTCACGTAAGAAACAACCTAAAAGTCTTATTATTATATTTTTATTTAAATTAACTGCTCTATATATGTATTATTATTATTATTTTCCATGTGTTTTTCAATATGATAAATCATTTTGGTGAAACAAAAATGATAAAATAACATTTGCTGATATTTCTATATGACTGTACTTTAAGTAAAAGTTCATTAAGCACAAATGAGTGACAGGATTATAACAGGTTTATCTTCAACCACTTAGAAAAATCTAATTTTAACAGATACCCTTATGAAGATATTTCCTTCAATAACATTAATTTTAAACTTTGATATATTTCTTTTCTTTTTTTTTTATCGTTTTGAACTTTGAATGCCTATAATTATCATTATTTATGTAATTATTTGTGGACTTTTTGTTCCAACTGCTAGTTTTCTTATTCTTTCAGGACTGCAGGCAGACATTTACCTTGACATTGGCATCATCACTGCTGTTGTCATTGTGGCTGTGATTGTCTTTGCCTTGATAGGAATGGCTGAGCAGCAGATGGGTAAATGTGAACATTTTCTCAAAACTAAATTTACATTTGAAACTCTAATACTCAAGGATAACACTTCACATTTACTATTATCAATAATATTAGAAACTATTTAAAAAAATATGAATGATAATCCTGAATGATAAATAATTAAAACACTTGTTACTTTTGATCACATTCACAAGTCTGTGTACTTGTTTGTGTTTGTATGCAAAGCTATCACAGCACTTCAGGAAACAGGATTAACAAGATGTTACAAGTGTTTGAACAGCGTTTGCATATGTTTTTAAACCAGTTTTTACTGACTTTTGTGAATATTGTGGAGGTTTTTATGAATAACTTAAACTTGCAAACTTGCTGTGGGCATTTGAATGCATGTTTTGGTTGTTTAAATGAGAATATCTGGTAACAGCAGCAGTTTTTTGTCTTTGCTTTGAAAGGAACAACTAACCAGCAGCAGCCAGGTAAATGTGAAGATTTTCTCAAACCCAAATTTACAATTTTGTATCCTCATGATAATGATAATATCATTTATTATCGTGAATGATAAATAAGTAACTAAAATGCATGTTATTTTGGATGATACTGACTTTTTCTTGTGTGTTTTTGTGTACACAGCTATCACTACAAGTCGGGACGCAAGCTTAACAAGATGTTACGATTGTTTGAACAACTTTTGGAATTTTTGCACTACAGTTATCGACTTTTGTAATGGTTGTGGCTTTTATTGTGAAATCCTTCATTTAATTTCCCAAATATTGTGTTGGACTGATTGCTTGCATTAAAATACCCAGTAACAACAGCTTTTTGACTGCTCCTCTGGATACTGTGGATTAGGTCTACTGTCACCAGCTTCCATGTGCTCCTCTCTATACTCATTTTTATTCAACTTGTTGTTGACTATTATGTTGTTAGTTAGCATGTATAGTACTCAGTAATGGTTATTTTCACTTTTCTTTTCTTTTTTCTATTATAAGAAACCTCAACATGGTTCATATAGCTCCACGTTGTTATATGTATGATCCATATGGTTAATTGTGAACTGTTAAATAAAGACCTTAAGGCTTCTCTTCTTATGTTACGCCTGCAGAATCTGAGGGAATTGTTTCACTTAACTGGTGTCATTGTTAGCACCGTTCTAACACTTATGAACATTGATTGGCATGTCCTCACAAAGTCACCACTTTATTGAATGCAAACCCCCACTGAGGATTTTCTGTAACTTCCATTTCACTGCAAACCTTAAACCAAATCACCCACTGTCCATTCTGTAGTAGTTTGAGATTCACTGCTGATACATTGCCTATCTCTTACTCATGTCTTTGTATATGTAAGTCAGCTTTATTTCCTGCAGTCCAGTTTTGCAGTTTACATGAAGCATGCCATTGCTAACCTACGCTCTCTCTTCTCACACTGTTTATGCCAGTCTCCACTCACTCGCGTTCCCACCTGGCTCACTGATGACGTCACTGCATTGGACCATAATTTATTTTAAGTGAGAGAATGATAAATCAAACTGTGCCATCTAGACAAAGACTATTTTTATTTGCATTGATGCTATCCTGATGTGTTTGTGCTTCGAAGCGGAACTTCCTCAGCTACTCACTGTTCAACATTCATTATACTTCCCGTGCTGTACATTTACATCTTACTGTTTTCAGCTGTTTTGCTCTGTCACTGAATAAGCTAGTGCTAGAAGGATTTCTTCTAGCTAGGTTAGTGCTTCGAAGAAATGACAGTACTCTGGAGGAAGAGAATTGAACTAGGATACTAGGATACTAGTATCTGGGATATTTGCCTGGGTTTGGCTACAGTAGCTAGAAAGCTGATTGGAGACCAAAACAGCCTCAGAATTTTTGCATCCAAGTCTGTGATTGGTTGGTTTTGTGGCACAAATATAACGCTGTACAGAAAGAGTTGAACGTGCAGGAGCAGAGATATTGAGAGTACGAGCAACACACTGCAAGCAGATCTGCAGAGATCTGAGCAAGGGCAAATGCAAAAACTGAGTGAGAGGGGCTGTTATTGTGTGTGTATATGGATAATAGCAAACAGTGAAATACATTTTCTGCACACAGCAATGAATTTTGTTCGCTGGCATTTGAAGCAGGGATGTGTTGGTGGTCACACTCATTTTACATCAAGGGCTACATACAGCCCACTTTGATCTCAAGTGGGCTGAATGAATGAATGAAACTGCACTTTCTGTCACTGTAAAGATGTTTAACTACACATTTAATCCCTGAGAAACTTTAATATAAGATAAATAAATGCAACTTCAACAGCACATCTCAGTTTTTCTACATGATAAAGATGCAAAATTACAGAAAAAAGATCTGTCTGCTCCCAGACTGTCCTGTATTTAAAAGAATAAAGTTTTTGTTCGTTGATGAAATTTTTCTTTTACTTTAGAAGAAATTTCTGTACTAGAAAGTGTAAACAGGAAATTTACTGTCATTTAATTGTTTATCTGTTACTTACTACTTTGGTATAACATGAATGGCTATGGGGGAATCTAATAATATGAGATTATTAGATAATAATCTCATATTATTAATAACAAACATACATACAAAGATTCTGTCTCGTAGCTGTTCAGACATACTACTGTCTGTATGTTCCATCATAAATCTCTTCAGCTCTTCCAGTTTCCTAACAACATCTCATTTTGTGACATGACAACATGCTGGAACATCATAAGACCTGTGACATAATATCATATCACTCAATTCTCTTTTTGGAAACTTTATTTTTCAGTTTTGCTGTTTACATGAAGCTTGCCATTGCTAAGCCATGCTCTCTCTTCCCACGTTGTTTATGTTAGCCCTCACTCACTCATGTTCCAACTCGCGCTCACTGATGACATCATTACATTGTACTATAATTTATAATAATACTATAGTTTATAATGAATATAAACTCAGTCATCTAGACACAGACTATTTTTATTTGCATTGATGCTATCCTCATGTGTTTATGTTTTAAAGCAGGATTTCCTGAGCTGCCTCACTGTGGTTCGACACACATACTTCCTGTACTTTGATTTACATCTTACTGTTTTCAGCTGTTCTTCTCTACCTCTCAAGAAGCTCCAATGGTTAATGCTTAGAAGAAATGAGAGTACTTTGAAGGAAGTGAATTGAACTGTCAATAGAAAATTAAAGAAAGAAATTGTTCCTTCAATTTTGTGTCTGAATTTAGCAATAGTAGAAAATGAACAATTATAGACATTTAGCACAATTTCAGTCTGATAGTGATGCCAGTGTCATTAGTTTTAGAGCAACTTGGATGATGCTAGAGATTCTTTCATGAGAAAATATCATCAAATTTTGAAAGGACTTGGGGCCATTTCGTGGCCTTTGCATTTTTTAATTTCAAGCCATTTTCACTGTGCTGAATGGATAATAGCCAAATCTTTCAATATATATATATTTTTTATTTTATTTTAAATATCAGTCTGACTTCCTTAAATTAGTTTAAATGGCAAAATTACAGACACACATCCTCTAAGGGACCTCGTGGTCGATTTTTGCCCCATTGAACACCATTATAAATGCTAATTTTCATTGCATGATCATTTTAACTAGGGTCAATGCAATTCTTTTAGTTAGGGTGACACTTTGGAGTCCGGGCCTTAAAATGTTATTTTTTCATTTGTTCACCAGGTGGCGCCATTTTTTCATATTTCAAGCAATGAACGAATTTCGGCCAAAATTTCCGATTTTGAGCATGTCGTTCTGCGATAAAAACTGAAAAGCATGGTGTTGTGTGTCACTATCATGTTGTATAATGTTATCATTATACAAGATCAGCTGACTTTGCGTGTGCGCTGTGCACAGCGGTGTGTACTCTGTGTGTTAACAAGAAAAACGCATATAAGAAAGTGGTGCGCAAAAGCAGGGTAGTGACAGAATCGATGCGCATTATTGATATTTGAAGCATGTGTACCTGCACATTAACACACTGGTACTGTGAAATATATTGTTTACTCACCTAAAGCACTCGTGCTCTCGTCCACTCCCCGCAAAAAAATAGCAGCTGTGCAGCGTCTGTGGCATCGGTGCTCTCATCGCATGCGATGGAGTAAAAATCAAAAGCACAGCTTTATCAGACAGTTGCAGTTTAATGTTGGCTGACGAGTCTTCAATAAGTCGCACAACTGGATTTCTGGACATGCTGACGTTGCTGAAGTCCTGCATTGTTTCCGGGTGCATTATTTCGGTGACTTTAACGAGGCAGTGCTTTATGAGGTCTCCATCTGAAAAAGGGCCAACTGCGGCCCGTGGGCCAGAGTTTGGACACCCCTGACGTAAACACAGAGTGAATGGAATGGAGAAGGAAGCAGTTCACGATCTATAATTGTCAAATCTGACGGACAATGGCGTCCTATCAGCCCACAGGTTTGGGCCAAAGCACGCACTCCCGAACAGAACACGTCGCTCCCGCTGTCGGGAGTACCCACAAAGTGCTGTTTTTGTGAAAAGTAAGTATCGTTACATTACCATTCAGTTTCAGGGTTACAACAGAAAATTATATTTTAGGTCTAAGATGGCAAGGTCACGTCCAGACGCGTTCCTGACGGCTCCGCTCACACTATGGGCTTTTTAGTTGTTTACTTATTTTTTGCTCTGTTTTACATCCCAAAATCGTCTAGTTTTATAGTCTACGACAGCAGATCACTTCTAAACGTCGGTGATAAGGTTGCACGTGTAATCTTGAACACTTTTAAACCCGACCCGTCCTGGCTGGACATGGACAGGCCGCTCACCCGAGGCGCAAAACAAAGAAGCGCCGGGGGAAATGCGCGGGCGTTCTGAACTTTTTTGATACATTTCACTGCGTGTTGTACTTGTATATCTATGCATGTGACAAAAAAGAAAAAAAAATAATCTTGAATCGAATTGTTCACTCGTGCTATGTTACCTGTCGTGCCAAATTAGACAGAACATGTTTCCACTGTGTTGGGATTATGCGCGAAGTGTAGTGTCTTTGTTGAAAAATTTGTATCGTTACATTCAGTTTAAGGGCTACAACAGAAAATTATATATTTGTATCGGACGTGTCATGCTGGGGACACTGACACCGGGACCCAAACACTATCCAAACACTGGAGCTACTGGCAGCAGCAGCCACCAGCAGCTAACCCTAAAACTTTGAAAGGAATGAAATGATATCATGTATTTATTATTGGCCTACATAAGTAAGAAATGCCACATTATATATACAAAGTTATAGAAATCACCACTCCAATTGGTCATCATGATTTTAATGTTTTCTTTTTCCATAACAATGAAATACGCCTTGGACAAATATGACACATCAATAGTTCATTAGTGTTGTCACATCACATCCTGTAAGCAGAGTCTGCCTGTGTCTTTTCTCTGGAAATGAAGATTTTCAGCCAATATAGGCAATCCATCAACATGGCAGGAGAGTTGGTAGTTATATACAGTCTGTATAAGTGTGGTTAATCTAATGAAGATTTGTAAGGAGATGGCAGTTACTGTGAATATACAGAAGTTACACAGTGATTAGTAATAAACAGAGCCAGTGAGAGTGAGTGGATTTAAGAAAGTCAGTGACTCAGGTGTGTCGATTGGTTTGTCATCTGTTGTTAAGTCTGGAGGAGATGTAGAAATCTTTTGTTTTAAATCTAAGTTAAGAAGATTCATGTTTTAAAACAAGCACTTTTTGTGAGAAATGCAAGAATTACATCTACTTTCTTATGTATTACTAAATGAAGACATCAGGCTTGGATTGCAGCGGTGAGATGAGCAGATATCGAATTCTCTGCCATCCCCAGTTTTTTGTTGGTTTGCTCGCAGCATTTTCTTTCCAGTGAGTTCTAAATAAATTCATATCACTCTTAAAAGGCTTTTAGTGTTATTTTGAATGCGCCGAGGTCATAGATAATGAGATAAAACATGCTAATGTGTGATGCTGCAGAACCACGTCATGTTGACGGAGTAGCTTATTATTTGGCATTATTGCAGGCAAACCAGCATATGAAATGGATGTAACAAATCCAGACTGGGCACCAACGCTGCACGCGGGGCACGACGACATACCTGTGTCAGACTCGGACCGGCACGCCAGGCGTATGCAACGGAAGCGAAAAAGAGCACCCATCGGAGGTAAACAACCCCCCCCCCCATACATACAAAATTGCTGTCATTGTACGCTAATCTGCACATAACTTTCAGATGAATCACGCACCTGGAATATTGGTGTACATTTACCTTATGTGTATGCACTAATTTTATCTTACAGGCTTTCATTATGCAGCTGCAGAGTCTGAAGGTGTGCCCCGTGCAGAAGTAATAGATGAAGATCTGACAGAAGACCAACAACAAAATCACAATGTCATGGAGGCAGTGGACAAGTGGAGGTTGAGGTACCAGCTGCAAATGTGGACAGTGGTGATCGGGCAGACAGCATCATGGAAGCTAAAGGGCAGACGAAGGATTGTGTGTGCAATGAACAGGGCAGAGCAGAAATAAACCGGCTGTTGGAGGAGAACAGACTGCTTCGATCACAGTTGCAAAAGACAGAGCTGAATTAACATTTCTTAAAGGATTATACCGAAAAAGTAAGATATTACACTGGACTACCTTGTTATGCTGTCTTAATGTCCCTCTTCAACACTGTCAAAGATTTCCTGCCAGTATCGAAGAAACTGTCAGGTTTCCAAATGCTCTTACTCTGATCTTCCAGTCCAGCATCTTTGTCATCTATTCGATGTGTCCCACAAAACACTGTCTTCTATCTTCGCCGATGCCATTGATGTTTTGTATGCCCGCTTAGGAGCACTGGTGCACTGGCCTGAGAGGCACTGTCTGCAGGCCACAATGCCTCCACAGTTTACTGAAACTTTTGGAAAACGAGTAGCCATCATTGTTGACTGTTTTGAGATTCGAACAGAAAGACCATCTAATTTAAAGGCACGTGCACAAACATACTCTCATTATAAGGGTACACACACCATAAAATACCTCATCGGGATTACACCCCATGGAGCTATTTCTTTCATTTCCAAGGGATTGGGGGGGGGGTGAACATCAGATAAACACATCACAGAGAAATGTGGCATTCTTCAAAAGCTGTTACCAGGGGACGTAGTATTGGCTGACAGAGGCTTTGACATCAGAGATGCTGTAGGAATGATGTGTGCGGAGGACAAGATTCCTGCGTTTACAGAAGGCTACTGTCAACTTGATGCAAGGGACGTTGAACAAACGAGAGCAATTGCCCACCTGAGAATTCATGTTGAGCGAGTAACAGGTAGTTTGCGCAACAAGTTCAAAATGCTACAATGCCAATCTGATTACTCATATCATGTGAGGGTGAAGACACAACACTGCTTGATAAGATTGTTAAGGTTTGCTGTGTTTTGGTGAATATGTGCCCCAGAGTGGTTGTCAAACCAGGGCCAAATGAAACTTGCTCTTGTTAAATATTCATAAAACTGTTGTGTTGCATGTGTAGTTCATTGTAAATAATTGTACTTTGTTTGAAGTAGTTTCAATAAAACAGAAAAGAAAAGTATGTTTGTTTTTTCTTTTATTCTTGATCTGTTCACATGTACTTAGCAAGTACATAAAAATGAAATGCAAACTATTTACATGGCAACACACAGCTGGCATCAATCTTGAACCACAAAATGAAACATTACAGGCTATTTAGAGCAGCACGTTGTTTGGAGAAGTATTTCCCAACAAGTTCAGGAAGGCACACTTTTTGGAAGAAGACTTGTGCTTGCTTTAAACACGGTTCCCAGAAATCCACATCGAGGAGGCGTATCACAGTAAGGTCTCTTTGGCTACGTTCACACTGCAGGTCTTAATGCTCAATTCCAATTTTTTGATCAAATCCGATTTTTTTGTCTGCTTGTTCACACTACAAATAAAATGCGACAGCAAACACGCTCTAGTGTGAACGCTCTGTATAGACCCAGAGCAAACAGTATTGTTTGACTGATGGCCGTTAATATAAAGACTTGTTTCGGACTTTACGTTTCCGAATTTTTGCTTTAAGTTATTTTGTTATTTACATAATAATGTTATTTACATTATTATTTACATAATAATGTAAATAACCTAATAATTATCCTTATTCCGGTTTTAGAGAGGAGCGGTGCTTCAAAGGATAGCTGCAGATTTCTGTCAGAATCTGCAGATTATACAGTACAAATAAAATGTTCACGTTTCTCCAACGCTGTCTTCCCAACAGTTTCACTGACATCTACACTGGGTGGACAGGAAGCATTCATGATGTCTTCTCCGGCGCTGATAATTGGCGTCTGTTTTGTGTCAGTGACGTAAAAGACGGATTTAATGTGACCTGACCGTTCAAACAGCAGTCGCTTTCTAAAACATCGGATATGTATCGGATTCAGTACCACATACGAAAGTGACCCAGATCGGATTTGAAATTATCGGATTTGTGCCGTTCACACTGTCATACCATGATCGGATATGGGTCGCATAGGGTCAAAAAAATCGGATTTGATGCACTTTCACCTGCAGTGTGAACGTAGCCTTTGTGTCTATACAAAAAAAAGTCGCAGTGATTGGCGCTGGTAACAAAGATTTGTGTTTGTGCCTGACAGTAGTATGGGTGCGCCCGCTTCAACTGAAGATAGTTTCATTGGATCTCAGGATTTAATTCTATTCACCATGTTTGCCCTTGCAGTTGTTTTCTAAACAGAGGGTGAAGTTAAGTATACACACACAGAAACATAAACAACATGTATATTATGCGAATAATGCCACAGTGTAGTGGTTCCTACTTATTATGTTCTAATCTTTTAACAGCAGGTCTTTTTTTATTTTTTTTTTGGAAAAGTGAACCAGGTGAAGAAACAATGCTTCCCGTATAGAAACTATAATCAGCCTCATTAGATGACTTTGTATAATTTTCTAAGGGCTGGTTGGCCATCTGTGGTCACTAATCAAAACCTTTGAAATTTCACAGTGATAATAAAAGTGTTGATACTAGTGTCACATTGAAAAGTGTATTTTAAATGTGCTTTTTTTGTGCATTTTAATACGAGTACTTATGATTAATATTGTGTGAATTTTCTGTCGCCTTTGGGGTTCATCAACTCCATCCCTTTTTTCATTGATTATTCAGGGTCAGGGGGACTGGAGTCTGTCAGGTGGGGTGCACCCTCGACGGGTCTGTCGCAGGGCTAACACAGAGAATCAGACGCACGCTTTATATGTCTTTATATTTGTTATAAGTCTTGAGTCAACTTTTCTCAAAATATGCTAAAAGACTTCCACAGAAATCAGTCTAAGATATGGTAGAGATAAAATATTTTGTGACACACATTCAACCTAATGCTACCTGTTCAAGTATGAAAGAAGGAGTTAGAGTTACTGAGACATTTTAAGCTATTAGAAGTTTATTGTGGGTAAATACAAATAAACAGAAAAAAAGGTTTTAATTAGAGTGGAGTCAGGAAGTGAGGTGATGAGCTGTGACACATTATGTTTCCACACCAGCAGGAAGCTGTGGCCTCTGACAGAGGCGTGACTTAACACTGTTCAGCTGCCATTGAGCCAGTCAGTACATCAGCAGCCACGCATCATGGAAGTCGCTGCACTTTGTGCTGTTGTTGGTGAGTGCTGTATTTATACCTGTGTACTGTCTGAAATCCACTTCAGTCACTAAATAATGAGATTGATTTGTGCTCCATGCTGTCAATAACATTCCAGTAACTTCAGTAACTTCAGTTTTTAGCCCAGTCTGTAATGAGGAAGTGGTTTCTTATAAGGTTGCTTATCATGTCCTAAACCAACAGTTTCTGCTGTGGTATCGATTAATGTTGTTTACTAGAGCTGCAGGAGTCAGGTGCTGCAGTGTTACTGGAAAAAAAATCTATGTTTATATCTCTGAACTGTTTCTAACAGTAATGAAACACATATTTCAGCCAGAAGCTTGAATTACTTTGATTGGTTTTCTGAAATCATCATATGACTAAATGGCTGGTTGATGGCAAAAGAAAAATCTCAGCTTTCCACCTTTTTGTTCTTTTGTGCAGCTTCTCTGAGAATTGTTCCTGACAGATTACAGTTCTTCCAGTATGAGTCCGTCTCCATGAGCTGCGGGGGGCAGGAAAACTCTTCTGAGTGGAGAGTTAAGAGGAGCACGTCCTTATACACAAACACCACATGTCCCTCATCCTCAAATGGAATAAATAATTCTCACTGCTCCATCAGTGACCTTTATCCAATAGACAGTGGAGTTTACTGGTGTGAGTCTGCAGCAGGCGAGTGCTTCGATGCTGTCACCATCACTGTGGCAGGTGGGTTTAAACAAATGAGGTTCAGATTTTCTTTCTTTTTTTTATGCGATACACAACAGTTACTCATCATTCAACCCTAAACACAAAAAATGTAATATAACTAGTGAGACATCTGTTAAAAAATCTTAATTGCCCCTTTTTCAGTAGCAACCACAGAAACATTGGGAAAGACAAAGTTTCATTTGCTATTTTGTCTTTTTACATTAATCTAATCAAATTTCATAAATTTACTAACTATTCCTTCTCTGCCTGGTTTTGTTAACAATATTAACAATCTGACAGTTTGTTAAAGTCCTTCCTAAGAAATTCATCTCAAGCCTCCTTTTTTTCTTGGTAACAGTGTCGACACGTACAGTTAAAGACTTCTTCGATCCTAAGGACATAAATGCTTGCATACTACAGACGTCCACATTGGATTTTAGCCTCCTAACAAGTTTTTGCCCACATTATCAAAAATTATTCTCATCATAAACTCCTCAAAAGGTCTGGTAAACAAACTGATTTTTATATAGCACCTTTTTCCTCTCCTGGAGCTCTCAAATGGCTTTATATAACATGCCTCATTCACCCTTAAATGCTTTCTATCTGAAATTCATCACATTCCAACTTGGGGTTACTATCTTTCCCAAGGATATTTGGTACTAATTTTAATGCTGCAGCAAAACTGTGAGCAACACTTGTTGGTGTAATTGGGGAGAATTTAGAGAACCCTTGCTCTTTGTTTCAAAACTGATTGAACTAATCGAGTAGACTCCAATAGGCTGATTTACTCATTTTGTTCTCTGACATCTTTGTCATTCAGCTGGTTCTGTGATCCTGGAAAGTCCTGCCCATCCTGTGGTGGAGGGAGATACTGTGACCCTGCACTGTAGACACAATGCAGACTCCTCCTCCAATTTCACTGCTACATTCTATAAAAATGATGATATTATTGGGAGCAGCTCTACAGGAAACCTGACCATCCACAGGGTTTCCAAATCAGATGAAGGACTCTACAAGTGTAACATCTCTGGAGTTGGACAATCACCAAACAGCCTGCTGACTGTCAGTCTCGGGGGTGAGGGGGCGTAATTTTTTTCTCCCTCTTTATTTATATAGGCACGTTATTTTTTATGTAACTTCAACTTTACTCTGAACAGCTCTGACAAAAGCAATGCTCTCTGGTTGCTCTGGAATATGCCATGCATGTGTAGTTGTATTTTATGTGGATAAAATATGTGAGGCAGTCATGGGAGCTGTTTTTGTTTCGTGTTCCCAATAAAGTTTTTGGCTATTAAAAATGCATCCTCCACTTTGTTCATTGCATGATTTACTGTAAATGACAGACTCATAAATATAACGTGAGTAAAGTAAGCCTTGTTTTTTCCCCACTGATGATAACCTGATGATAACCTGAAGTGTTTCTGCTTTGAAGCAGTGCCCCGTGAGCTGGCTCACTCTGGCCTGAACCACCTTCTCCTTCCTGTGGTATGCATCTACCTCTCAATGGTTTCAGTAATGCTGCTCAGTCTCTGGAAAACCAACAAAGGTCAGCACATGGAAAAATAGCACTGCCCTGTAAATGAAAAAACTATTTTACTTTCTTTTCTTTTTTTTTAGCTTTTAAAGAAGTTAATGAAATAATGTTTTGTATAGTAATGTTTCAAATGTTTGTCACAGTTTCAGTGCCCAGGTTTAGCATACAAAAGGTTCACAATTAACTTTAAACACAGCTGTGCTTTCAGTTTACTTCATTATATCCACCTTAAAAAAATCTCAGGATTTCAAGATTGTAATGCTCTCTGATTTGTTTTTTGCTGCAGGTAAAATAGACCCTTCAGTTGTGCTCTACACTGAAGTCACCACCAAACTAAACTACAACAGAAAAGGTAAACACACTGACACACATCTCAGTATTAATGATGGCAACAATTAATCAGTAGGTTCATTTTTGCAAATTTCTCCCATTTTGAATGTAAATCAAAAGAAACTTTCTGGAATTTGTGTCACAAAATAATGATTTCATTAGAAAACAGCACACTCTAGTGTTTCATTTATTATTAAATAAATAAAAATAAAATGGAGAGTGGTACAATTTTGAAACGTCTTGATGCATGCTCAATCATCCAGGTAAGTAAATCTCCAGAAGTTGATTCTGTTCATCTGGACGTAGCGTTTTGTGGGAGAAACGTTTCGTCACTCATCCAAGTGACTTCTTCAGTCTCAGCTGACTGCAGGTTTCCCCAAATCTTATAAACAGTACATTTGCATAATGACTGAAACCAGCCCACTGAAGGAACAATGGGCTGGGAGGTCAGTTCCTTAATCTTAATTATGCAAATTCTCATGACCACTGATCAATGGCCATGAGTACCATATAATTGCTGTTGTTATTTAAGAATTTTCAAATTTACCGTTTTAAAAAGAAGCAGAAAAAAATAGTAAAAAAATATATCATTATTATTATTATTATTATTATTATTTCTTTTTGATGAAGATGACGAATTACACTGTATACATGTATCTGCATTCTTGAACAGTGAATCTAAATATAAAACGACAATTCAGATTGTGATTTGCCTAAGTATGAGCTTGAATTGAAAATAATTTTTCTTACACTTCTAAATTATCTTTGATTTTTTTTTTTTTAAATTGGTCTAACAAATTTGTTCAGTACTATAAATGCAGATTTTATTTATTTTAAGTAAACCGTGAATACATTATTGACTGAATGAGTTTAACCTTATTAAACTACTGAAGTCGCTGAAGTGAGTTTCTTTAGTCAAGATGTTTAAAGAGTCCAAATGGCCTGCATTTGTATAGCGCTTCACTCAGTTCCTAAGGACCCCAAAGCGCTTCACACTACATTCAGTCATTCACACACACACACACACACACACACACACACACACACACAATGGCAAGCTACATTGTAGCCACAGCTGGGGCGCACTGACAGAGGCGAGGCTGCCGGACACTGGCGCCACCGGTCCCTCTGACCACCACCATCTAAGATGTTTATTAGCCATCTCCTCTCTGTCTAATCATAATGTATTTTTTTACTTTATTGGTATATTTTGTATGATTGTTTTATGTTTAACTTTTGTGAGAACATACTTTTTTCGTATGCGACTGTAACGGAGCGAAGGTGATGTTTTTCCACAGTGTTTTTAAAGGAGGGAAACCTTCCTCCAAACGGACAGAGCAGTGGAGCCGCCAAGGGAAAGTACACGAATTAAAGACTGTATAATTAAAATATAATTTATTATATTTAAACAGATAAAAATGTAAAATGAATTAAACCAGCCCTGGCCAGGGGACAACACAATAAAAAAATCAATAAAACACAACATTAAAAGTCCGGTGGCGTCCGCCACGGTATAAAAGTCACTAAGAATTAAAAATCCAGTGAACCGGTGCAGAAGGGAAACCCGGCGGCGTCCTCGCCTTCCTCTCCGCGTTCTGCGCCCCGGTGCGCTAAAGAAAGAAAGGCAGCGGCAGTCACTACTCTTTTAGGCAGATGCCATTCATTAAAGGGGACAAGTCAAAAGACCCCGGGTGGGCAGAGCTCTCAACTCTGCCCGCCGTTTCTTTGTAACCGCCAATCGGCACCGGCCCTCCCCACCGCCTCTAATTTCCCGCAGACGCGTAATCTGGCCTCCTGTTGCTGCAGCAGTCGGACCGCTCGCTCCGCGTCCTTGGTCGCTGGCGCTGTATCTTCCTCCCCCCTTAATGCCAAGCTCCACCAGTGTTATGTGTCACTGAGCACACTCTGTAAATTACCACTCCCTCCTTTCCTCTCAGGTGTGTCCAGTTAGTAAAACGGGAAATGGCGGAGTCTCTCCAGAACATGCAATATAAAAAATAGATAAGCACACTTCACATTAAAACACAGCAAAGCAAAACATCATCCGTATGTATCTTCGGTAAACCATACAGACTTGGTGTAGATTCCCCTGGGTATAGCCTGTGGTATGATGTCCAGTCAATAGAATTGTCTTGTTCTAACTGATTCAGACAATCTAGCACCCTCTTCCTGTAGCCACTTCCTGGGTCTCGTTGCAGGGGCTCATAAGTATTTTCATCACTGAGCAGTGATAAAATTTTCTCATGATAGTCTATCTAGTATTTGGGGGTTGTTCTTGATAAGGCTCTGTCCTTTGAGTCTCATCTTGCTGCTACAGTGAAAAAGGTTCAACAAAGACTGTACTTTTTAAGGAGGTTTTAATGTTTCATCTGAAATGATGACTCTTTTTTATAAAAGTTTTACTGAATCTGTTTTAACCTTCTGTATCATTGCTTGGTATGGTAGTATGTCCTTGAATAATAAGACCAGACTTAGCAACCTGGTTAAAGTGGCTGGTCAGATTTCAGGGAGGTCTCAGGTCCAGCTTGTGGAGTTTTATAACAGGAGGAAGGCAAGCTCTGTCTTGTTGTGTTCAGATCATCCTCTCTTTAATGATTTTTAACTGCTTCCATCAGGTCGTCGTTATAAAGTACCTGCAGTGAAGACAAAGAGACGTAGATTGTCTTTTATACCTACTGCTATTATCATGGTTAATAACACTAAACCGTATGTGTTGTTGCCATTGCACATTGCACTTTTGTTGATGATAAAATTTTGTTATTTTTCTCTGGGTTTATTTTTGGGGGGGACAATAAAGTTACCATTGACCATTCTGGTTTAGCAAAACTGTGCACCTACCCTTGTCTGCCGGAAGGATGATAATGTTGTTGTCATTACTAAGTGATGCGAGTGCCTTCTTCTTCTCCATGGTGATGCTGGATGCTGGGAGCTTTGCATTGTTGAGACAGGCTGAAACTTTCATCTGTAGTTGCTCTGCTTCCACTTCAGCAATATTGTTGTTTTGAATTGCTGTTTCTGTGGCTGTGATCAGCTCCACTAGCTGGATTTGTCTCAGCGTGACAGGAAAATTCAACCCTTTAGCAAGGATGTTTTTCTCTGTTTGGGTGAGCTATCTGTCAGACCAGACAAATTCTTCGCCCACTTGTCCACATCCTCAGTGTCACATCCTTCTCTCTTCTGGCTGCTGAGGACACTCTGTTTATAAGATTGGGGAAACCTGCAGCCAGCTGGGGCTGAAGAAGTCACTTGGATGAGTGACGAAATGTTTCTCCCGCTGAAAACACTACTTCCAGATGAACAGTATCAACTTTTGGAGATACAATTTTTAAAACATCACAAGAATTAAGCCTGCATACATGAAGTCTCACAGTGTGTGCAGACTGTGAGACTTCATGTAGGTGGTATATAAACGTGTAAGTGTAAGGTGTGGTTCATGCTTTTCATGAATTATGTTCCTTGTTTTTCAGGGGAACCACTGAGGAAGAGATCCTCTTTATTCTCTTCTGAGGCTCCAAAGACTCGTCTGTAAATAAATGCCTCACCATGAGCTGACTCACAAAGCCTGCAAAGACTTTTAAAATGTGTTTTTAAGAAAAAACATCACTGAAATACAAATTACATAAATAAAACAATAAAAATTAAATAAATTTTTATTGTGATAGTTACTCTTTGTACAACTGAAAAAATGGGAAATGAACTTTTCTGGGTCCATTAACTCTAAAAATTAAACAGACCCCTCATAATTTAGCCTCTTATCAATTTTGGGTTAGCTCTCATATCAAATATGTCCACAAATGATTCATGTGCCTAAAAACATGGATCCATCCTAAATTTTCCCTTTACACATGATTTACTGATAACAGCAATGGTTTTGGATCAAAATACTCTCTTCAGTGTTCAACATGCTTCCACTACAGACTTCTTTTCGTGTACTTTTATACATGTTGTATCTTGTTTTTTATATACAGTTCATCTGCCTTTAATTGGAGTCCAGATGCAGAATTTGAGTTCCCATTTAAAATATACTAAGAGGTTATTTCAGGTGCTTTTGTCTTCAGCGAGTATTACAGTTTTACACACTAAAGACAAAATAGGGGCTTGTTTTTGTTTTGTTAAATTGTCCTTTTTTGTATAAGCTTCTTTGTAGTAACATCTTCAGTACAAAATCTTCCCCACAAGATAATATCTTTGTGACACCCTGCCTAACGTCTCTTGAGAGACAGGAATGAATATTATGTACACACACACGTGCAATCCTGACAATTCTGTTTTACATACCCATATGGAAAATAAAAACTTATAAAAAGACTTCCATCAGCTTTAGCTTGCTTCATATAGTGAATCATATAAGGCTTATATGATTTACTCATGAAAGTGGACACTTTCATGTACTGTTTAAGTAAGTATCCAAAACATACAAGTTCCATTTATATAATTTTTCAAGGGATCTTATATCTGTTTTCACTCTTGTATGCTTTTCATACAAGTTTTACACAAGACAGATACAAACCTTTATAGATTTATATATATCTTTTCCATATGGGTATCTTTATGTTTTTCAGAGGCTGTTTTTTCTCACTTATGAGAATGGCAGTTGGTCACTATAAACATAAATATATAAATGATTATGGCGATTGGTTGCTAATTAGTTACTAGGAGCTGGGTCATGACAATATGTAACCAAAATCTATCTTTCAGCTCTAAATGAATGGTAACAATAAATCTCAGTGAAAAACAGGATCATTTTGGGGTGGGAGGACGTGCCAGGATCGTGACATTTTGAACAGTATTAATGCACAAGTCTTTACATCTTAATTGTTACACATTTAATGTGATACACACAAAGGGTTAGGCTTTTGTACTTGTTTAGGTGAAGGTGGTTGATTTGAAGTAAATAAGGTGGAGCCACAACCCCTGACTGTGAGATGTGATGCTTTACGTATCCACACCAGCAGGAAGCTGTGGCCTCTGTGACAGAGGTGTGACTTAACCTTCTCAGGCCACCATTGAGCCAGTGAGTATATCAGCAGCCAAGTATCATGGAGGTCATCACACTTTGTGCTATTGTTGGTGAGTACTGTATTTATATGTGAGTGCCGTCTGAAATCCACTTTAGCGGCTGACTAATGTGTTTAATTTGTGCTCTATAAAGACAATAAAATTCAAATAACATCAAAATTTAGTCCGGGCTGTGATGAGGAAGTGGTTTCTTTTACAGTTCACTTTCACATCTGCTCTCACAACTGGAGGCAATGTGACACGATTTAGCAGAAGTAGCAAATATTTGAATTTTGATGTTTAAAGTTTACTAGTTTTTATTTATTTTTTTCTGGTGTGTGTTGAGAAAATATTCAACTTTAGTTCAAGGATGTTTAAAGTCTTAAAGGCTAAATTAGACCAACTTTATTCATTGTAGCAACTTTTGATTTAACCCTTTAAAACCGGTCAGAGCTGGCACGCTCTGTTTTGCGTAACTATTTTTAGATTGCAGTAGCTCTGCAACCACATAAGCTAGCGCAATAATTTTTTTTGCATATGAAACCGGAGGAGTTGTACTTATATCTTGTGCCATCAGCTTGTCCTAGGTCACGGTTTCCTTCCACATAAAGCTTTGCAAAAACTGCATAAAAAGCGCTTGCAGGAACAAAAACATAATATTCCAGAAACACGCTTTGCCGATCCGATCAGCTGTTCGTAACACTTCCTACGGTGGAATAGACGTTAGCGCGAACTTTCGCATGTCCGCCATTACCTGCCCAAAACCGGAAGTTACGTCATTGTCGTGGAAATGTAGTTTGTTTATCATCAGGGCCTGAGAGCCTATACTGGTGTTTTTAAAAGTTATCTTTGACTTTATGACTTTCTGTGTCTTTTCTGGGATGCTTAGGACTCATATTGCACTGCTGGAAATAGTTTATTTTGATGCATATGCTGCTTTTTTGCAAATTTGCACTACAATATTTATTTTCGTTTTTCCTGCAGTATATAAAAATTGGTGTATTTCAAAAATAAAACTATGAAGACACTCAAAATAAATTTCCTGTGGTGGGAAACTATTTTGTGCAACTTTTTTGTATTTACAGTTTTGAGGGATAAGCCTCTTAAATTTCTTTAACTAGAAATATATGTTAAAAAAGCAAAAACGATTTTCAATTTTTTTGTAGTTTATTGCACTTTTTTTGCAATTTATGTAATTACTATGCACTTAATGCATACATATTATTAAAATTTGGGCTATAATGGTAGCATTGATGTATAGCAACTTGAAATGCTCCCAAAAATGGCTCCACAGCATGTAAAAATATAATATAAGCTCTGTCGGACTTGGTTCTATGGTAGGTCTTAAAGGGTTAATGTATGGTTTAGGCACTTTATTTTCAACTTCATAGACATGGACAATAGTATGAAAATACTCATAAATTTTCATTCCTGCAAAGTATGCCTTTGTGTCAGTCAATAAGAATGTTTCCACTAATAACCTAAATATATTTGTGCATGTGTAACATGTTTAATTAAAAATCTGAGCTTTCCATCATTTATCTGTTTTGTGCAGCTTCTCTAAGAATCATTCCCAACAAATCCCAGTTCTTCCAGTATGAGTCTGTCTCCATGAGCTGTGGGCAGCAGGACAACTCCTCAGTGTGGCGTATTAAGAGGAACACGTCCTTATACATAAACACAACATGTCCCTCATCCTCAAATGGAATAGATGAAACTCACTGCAACATCAGTGACCTTTACCCAGCAGACAGTGGAGTTTACTGGTGTGAGTCTGCAGCAGGCGAGTGCTTCGATGCTGTCACCATCACAGTAACAGGTAGGTTTCCACTTATATGTTTTTCATTCTTCTGTTAACAATGGACTTAAAATATGAATCTAATTGTCAGATCACGTGTTTCAAATTCTTTCTTTTTTAAAAATATTTTGCATTCCTGTTCTAAGGACTCTAAATAAATGATGATGAAAAACAAACTCATGTAAAGATGTCAACATCTGGCAAGCTAATAAAAGCAGTTCAGTTGTGATTCAGGGCTTTGAGAAATGCAGTTGTGGAATATACTGCAAACTGTCTGTGGTAGGGAGGTATTCAACGTGAAGAATCATAATTTAGAATACATAAACTTTCCTTGCAAAGTTTATTGGGGATAACAGAAACAAAAAATACTTCCAGCTTGTTGAGCACCTCTGTGTCCATTTTCTTACAGTCTGCTTGAAGACATAACTCTCCCACCCTCTGCTCAGCTCAGTAGTCTTAAATAACGCAATGTTTGCATTTGTCCCGTCCTCCTGCTTTCCCGGTGACACTGCTGACATACCCAGTTCTATTAATTAATATTAACCTGACAGAGTGCACATGCATGTTTGAGTATAATGTATGTCTTAATGTACTTTCTCATTACTTAATTAACTTCGATTTTTTTATACCAGCATGGATTCTTGATTTTGTAAATTTATAGCGTGACAAGAAGAAGAAGTTTTGCTCTTTGTTGGTTTGTTTGTTTGTTTCAATTAAAACAGCCAGAACTGAGTAGACTCCAGTATCACGTTGACCTTTTGCATATTTGTGTTTCAGCTGGTTCTGTGATCCTGGAGAGTCCCGTTCATCCTGTGATGGAGGGAGATACTGTAATTCTGAACTGTAAATACATGGCCACTCTCTATGATAATGTCATAAGTGAATTTTACAAAAATGAGCTTCTTATTGGGCGCAGCTCAACAGGAAACATGACTATCTACAGAGTCTCTAAATGTGATGAGGGACTCTACAAGTGCAACATCTCTGGAGCAGGAGAATCACCTGACAGCTGGATGACTGTCAGAGGTAAGACTATTATTATTATTATTATTATTATTATTATTATTATTATTATTATTACTTTGTTTAACTGTAGAGTGAATTTTATTAGGAACAAATGTATACTGGCTAACACCTACTGAATCTAAGCTGCTTTAAATTGATCAAACTGCTCCTGGCAGTGTGATGATATCAGGATGGTCGTATTTTGAAAGTTTTGTTGATGACTATGTGAATCGCATTTAACAACATAACTGTTGGCTTACAAAGATAAATTCATCTAATCTTTTACTTATATGTGCTATTTTAAGTCAAAAAATGTATCCTGACAAGTACCAGTACAGACTTTGCTGGTACTTGATGGTGTAATAAAAGTAAAAGTTTGATTGTGAAGCGGTCCACTCCCTGCTGTCAATGTTCACCATCTTAGATACAGAGAGGAAGTAGGAGTAAGATGATTATGCTCATGCAAGTTATCCAGTTTCATCACCTGTTGACATTACATATGTTCTGGCATTGTGCAGTAATGGTTATGCATGTTAATTTGTCAAAACAGCAGAATTCCTCGACATCTTCAGAAAGTGTGACGTCTCACACATTGAAGGAGCGTTGTGGTTAAGCTTAGACTTCACAGCCTTCTCCAGTGACAACAGTGAAATCCTGTAAACTGGATGTGTCATGCATGTGCAGCTGACAGATTTAAGGAGGTGAAATGGTGCAATGATGTCAGGGGACTTTCTTTTCTGTTCCTGATAAATTGGTTGGCAAATCGAAGGATCCTCAGTTCTGTTCTGCCCTAAATCACTGATGATGAAAATAAAGAATAATAAAGAGCCATGTACACAGTGGACATAGTTGTTTCCATCATCATGCTAACCTGTGGTTTTTGTGCTTTGAAGCAGGACATCTTGAACTGCGTCATCCTGGCCTGACACACTTTCGGTTTCCTGTGGCTTGCATCTTCCTCTTATTGTTCTCAGCTGTTCTGCTCAGCCTCAGCAGCAAAGGTATGCATGCAGAAGAAATTACTATCTTGTGAGATATGAAGAGTAACAATCAGAAGACTGTTAGTTTCACTCCGCTAAAATATTGTAAATGAAACAAATAAACATGTGTCCAACTTTTATCATTTAAATGCTCTGCAACACTTTGCTTGTTTGTTTTTTTGCTGCAGGTAAAATTGACCCTGTGGTCGTGCCGTACACTGAAGTCATCTACACACAAAAGTGCAGGAGAAAAGGTTAACACACATATACAGAGACCTTGTTATTAATCTAAATAGTAATAATAATAATAATAATAATAATAATGGCACCAATTCAAATTTAAACATTGAGTCCCACAATCCAGAAATGACTCATATGAGTGAAATGCCCCCGACATGTTGGTGCTAAGCACGCTCATTTCCTGTCTGGTCATTTGCATCTTTACTTTTTTCTTTTTTTTGTTAGGTCGACGACTGAGGAAGAGGTCCTTGTTGTTATCATCTAAGGCTGCATACAGATGCGTTTGCACACACACGTCGTGCACTGTGCTGACATATAAAGCTGACAGCTGATGAAGAGATAACGGTGATATGTTTAAGCACTTTAACCCACTTTGTGGTCCACACTGCACCTGCAAAGAAATATACATATTAAAAAGAAAAAACAAAATAAAGAAATACACTAGAACTGGAAATCCTCACTGGCCTCTTTTTAAGTAAACCCATTTAAGAAATAAATAAATAAAAATAATAATATATATATTTTTTTGATAATGGTGGTCATGAATGAACTCTATGTTTTGCATTTTAGTTTTTGTACTAAATGTGTTTTTTTTTTTCCTTGAGTGCATAAGTGCAGAAAATTGACTGCCCCCTGTTAACTTTAAGATAAGATCACTTCTGATTCTGCCTTCACACAAAATGTAATGACACACACTGCATGCTCACAACATGTTTTATGTAGAGAATTTGTACACTATTTATATATTTATATCTACTTCTATACCATTTTGTACAGCCACCCTCATCTGATCTAAAAATGCATTGGAGTTTGTTAACCTGTATTTCAGCTGCATTTATAAAACTATATTTTTCTTCTTTTTAACAAAGAAAAATGGAATACAAAAAAGTACATTATATTTGTCAGCATTTAAATGCTTTCATTTGCACTCTTTTTTAAACCTTAGTTAAACCTTTAACTTCTCCTGCTGTCATAGTCACAACAGTATTGCCGTCATTGTCGATTAATATAAATGCATAGTTAGAACTGACTTACACATTTGGCAAATTGATTCAGCGATCAACCTTAAAATGCAAATACATTAAATCACTAAAATCCATGAAATCATTATATTTATGAACTTTTATGTTTGTGAACATGAACTGGGAATTGACCCTGTGCACGAGAAAATGCTAACTTCCTGGTTTGAGACCGGATGTAGGGTTGTACATTTCCGGTAGCTTTACTTTGCCGTCAATCACTACCGCGAAGATATACTCCAAAATCATGTCCAAAACTCGAAAACGGAAAGATTGTGTTAAGTTACAAAGAGCAGAAGGTGGGAACACTCACCACTGTTGTGTCATAAAAAATCTAATGATCAATTTTGACGTTTAAAGAGTTTAGATCGATCAGTAGTTTACATCACTCAACACAAGCAGAACTGCATTACTGCAGCGGAAGACACATCGTCCACATTCAGAAGCACATCTCTGTATAGTGACTGGTCTTATGATTTAAACAGGCAAATGTTCAGCATTCAAACTACAGGTGAAGAATAGTCAAACCAGATGTTTCCCGTTATGTCGATATCAGCTAGTCAAGTACACACCTACACAGCATGTTAACAAACCGTGAAAAAAAGCCACACAAAAAATGAATGATTGCTGGTGGGCTTCTATACATTAGTATTTATGAAGGGTATGTTATGACTTACCTTCAAAATTACCGTGGTCCATCGCTATAACGCGGTTCACCTTTCACGTCGCTGTTTTGCAGATTTTTTAGTGCAAGTTTGCATGCTTTTTTTTTTTTTTTTTTTACATCACATTGTGTCCTGATCGCTGCAGATGATCTCCTCCATGACGTCTCTCCTGTACAGTACAGAATCGGCAGGCTGTCAGGTTAAAACACTCGATCGTGTTTTCGTAGCGTAAACGCTGGTCCTCCTCTCAGAGCCTATGCTCTATCTGCTATTCCCGAACAGAGATACGCAAATTTCTCCGTGACTGCAGCTGCCAGTCAAAGCTTTTCATCCCAATTTAACATCACCGCGGTAGGAATTAGAATCAAACTTATGGGACAGGAGACCACTTGGACATCAATCAGCGTGATGAGAACTATTGATAACAAAAGAAAGAATCCTTGGAAAAAATTTATCTGAGGAGAATAAATTTATTTTATTCCATCCGCTAACATGGAGGAGGCGGGGTTTAATGACCTATACTGCAGCCAGACACCAGGGGGCGATAGAGACGTTTTGGCTTCATTTTTGAGGTGCTGTCGCGTCGTCCATCTTTTATACAGTCATTGGTTTATACACTAAAAAAATTGAAATTGCTTTGTTTTTATATTGAACAAAATAATTTCATGTTTCTATGGTGAACCTAATTAAATCATGTAGCATCTGCATGAAATTCAATAACTTAATTTGTTCTTGTTGAGATGACATGTTACAATCTAGTGAGAGTGCTTAGTTGCCTGGACTCACGAAATTCACAAGATCACATGAGATTTCAAACATCAGTAAAATCACTGTAATCTTAGCTTTCCTACTTTTTTTAAGCCTAGCTTGAGAGCTCAATGGTGTGGTGGTTAGTGCTGTTACCTCACAGCAAGAAGGTCCTGGGTTCAAATTCACAATCAGTGTAGTTTCAAGTGGGTTCTCTCTGGCTGCTTTGGTTTCCTCCCACAATTAAAAGTCATGCAGTTAATAGACCTAGATTAATTACTGTTTCCAATTTACCTATACGTGTGAATGAGGGCTAAATGGATCTCTGTCTCTTCGTGTTAGCCCTGCGATGGGCTGGCGACCTGTCCAAGGTTAACCCGCCTTTTATCAATTCTGGGTTATGCTCCAGCCGCCCTGCAACCCAGATAAAGATAGGAAGATCTCTTTTAATCACAGTTTCCTCCAAAAATGTGAGACGCTGTCAAAGATTTCTCTGCTGCTGTCTTTGGCTGAATAAAAGATTATATACACACAAAAACCAGGTTACACTTTCATTTTACCAATATAATGATCTGTAAATCATTTGCTTTATTTTTCAGATTTTAGTGTGAATCTAAAAAAAACACATTATCAGTTCTTCTACTTTAGTGCTGTGATAATATGACAAATACAGAGAAAAGAAGACAAACAGAGGTTTAGGAACGAAGAGGAAACGATCTGAGTGCTTTAGACCCAGACTACATGAACCATATCCACAGCCAATGACATTGTAATTATGTACTCGACTCATACAGACTCAGGACTACCATTTCCAACTCCCCTTTGAAGAGCTCCACTTCTTACTCAGCTTCCTCCCTCCTCTGTTCATCTTTTACCTGCTGCTGGACTTCAGTCACTTTATCTTCAAACTTGGAAGAGAGAGAAGGGAATATAAGAAAGGAGGCTAATCTGTAATGAACGCCTACATAAGTTAAAGCAGAGTACATTTATTTGCAGAGCAGTCTCCCCCTGCTGGTCATAGAGGTTGAACAAACTTTGCTCCATTGTCTTCACTTTTCACACCCAGACCATAATTTGTTGATGATGCATATGATTACAAGATTTATAACATTTATCTTGATTGTAAGATTTAAAGATGAAAAGTGCAGTGCAATTCTGGACAAAACACACACACACACACAAAATGTGTCAAATGCAATTTGCCAAACTTAGCTGCAGCTCCTGCTACACGCAGCCACTTTTAGTATTAGTATAGGTTAGTAATAAACTGAACTGAACACATGTAAATGAGGTGGGACTTACTATGTGCATAAATGGCTGAGGGGCGGAATCAACAATGACTTACTGAGGATGAATTAATCACTAAAAGTAACTTCTATTAAAGTATAAGTCAGATTAGAGTATTTATCATATTAGAGTATGTATGTATATGCTGGGTATTAACAAATATAAAACTGATATACCGCAATGCAATTTAACAGGAAAGGATTAAGATCACATTATAGATAGTTTGAGGAACTTCCAATGTAAAGTTTAGGCCATTTCAATAAATTTGTCCTCTAATGAAAAATCAGTAATGAAGACCTTGATGAATGCAGTTAAATTAAAGATATGAACCTTTATGTCTTTGGTCTCAGGCTCCTTCATTCAGGATTTCAGGGCCATCTCAGCATCCTGCCTCCTCTGCTTCTCTTTCCCAAGCCTCTGCTGTATTTTAGCTACAGCAGAGGCTGTAAAAATGGTGATGGTATATTTATAAGAGTTCTGCATGCAATATAATTACATACAATAAAGTTGTAATGAGAAAAAAATTAATGTCAACTTTGTTTTTATATTGTGAAAATAAATCTAAGGAACAAAATACGAACCTCTTTCATCTCGGCTTCAAGCTTCCTATTTACGGTCTGCAGCTCCTTCTCATCTCGTTCTCTTCTATTTTTCTCAGCACGGAGCTTCGAGAGTTCAGCCTCTTTTTCTTTTAACTCAGGGAATAGAGAAACATTGAACACATTTAACTGAACAAATCAAATATCAAATATTTAACCTGATTATTTTAGTTTGTGTAATTAGTGTAAACATAAAAAGACATTGAATACAGACAGTGATTTCCAGAAACAAACTGCAGCTAAAATATATTATCTTCAAAAATGTTGATATTTGGAGTAAAATTCAAACTTGAATGCATAAAATAAACGATATAAGGTAAAAGGTTAATGTAATAATAAAAAGAAACGTGAAAATGAAGTTACCTTTTTATCGTTGGTCTCCACCTTTGTTTTCAGGGACTGCACGTTCATCTCAGTATCGCTCCTCCTCTGCTTCTCTTTATTAAGCAGATGTTGTAGTGTTGATACTTCATCATTCAGCTGAGTAAGGAGAAAAAGATTTATGCTGTGGTGGTTTCAGGTTGTTTAATGTTTTCAGAGAAATGTTTTAACCACTATCTGCTGTGTGTGTCCTGTGAGTAAGAGCACTCACTTTGAATGATTGATTGATTGGTAATTTATTTCAACATGTGAACAATATACAAGTACATTTAAAAAAGAAAATAAGAGAGAAAAAAAAATACTATACAAATTACATACAAAAAAACATTCTGATTAATTTACATGTTGAAAGGGAGTGGGAAGAAGTATACACTTATTTAATCCCACCCCTTTGCCATAAATTATCTATGATAATGATTCTAAGTAACCTCAAACCATCGGATTCTTCATTGTAAGTAATGAAAAATTCACCCCTTTATTCTTTGCTTTAAGTTTCCTCTGTATGGTCTGTAGCTCCTTCTCATCTGCCCACCTCTTACCTTTCTCAGCACGGAGCTCGAGGACTTCATCCTCTAGCTCTTTGACCTTGGAGAAAAGGAAAACATCAAAGTCATTCTTTCTGAAAGGGAAAGGTTTCTGTATTGTACTGCATAGGTTATCTACTGTATTTGTTCAGTTCAACTATGATAGGGGACATATTTACCAACCAAAATGATGGAATGAAGCTAGTATTGATTTCAGATTTCAGACAAAATTGCAGCGACCATCAAAAAACTAATAATAACAATAAAGAACAATATCAATAATAAAAACATCTGTATTCATTTAAAAAACAAAATATATGGAGAACTGAGACAGTTACGTCCAGAGAGAAATTATAACTGATTAATAAAGTGTGAGTTAAAACACAATCAATATAACAGAATATATTGTGCAATGGGTTAATGAAATGATACCAAAAATAAAAAAACTGAAGTAAATCTTTGTACTGTTGGTTTCCAGCCCTTTCTTCAGTGTCTCTACAGTTATCTCAGCATCCTTCTTCTTCTGCTGCTGTTCCCTGAGCTGATGTTGAACTTTAGCTAGTTCATCATTCAGCTGGGAGGAGAGGGAAAAGATATGAAAGGTATCTTTTCAAGTGTTTTCAATCTCTACTTTTTAAATTATATTTTAACATTTTAGGGGACTACAGATTTTAATACTTTGTTTATAAAATGCTTTGAAAACACATCAGATCTCAGTGGAAGAAAAAAAATCATATTTGATATCTAAAGATATAATTAAAAAAAAAATGTCAGTGGTCTCATGTCAATAGGCTCTATCTTAGCTTGAAAGCTTCATAGTACTAAAATGGTAAATCATGTACCTCTTTATTCTTGTCCTCAATCCTCAGCCTCATGGTTTGCAGTTCCTTCTCATTTTCTGTGCTCCTATTTTTCTCAGCACGGAGCTTAGTGACGTCATCAATTTTGTCTTTTAACTTTGGCAAAAGGAAACATTATTTCAAAAGAGGAATATTTGAGTTGACTGTTAACTGAAGTGAAGGACTCTCTCTGAAAGCCAGGTGGTTGGTGAACAAGCGTTCATGTTGATGCTATAAACATTGGCAACAATCTTAGAACTGGAGAATAGCTACATTTTGTTGTTTATAGTCCTCTTTTTGAATGAGGTTGATGGAGTTATATAAAAATATTGAGTGTACTGAGATATTACTTGATATCTAATTGAATGTACAGAGGTAAAGGAAATAAAAGACAATAACCTCTGATTGGCTGTCCTCGAGCTCTGTCTTCAGGGTCTGCAGGTCTTTTTCCAATGATTCATTCTTCAAAGAGAGTGACTGTACCCTGTCTACATTTTCCTCCAACTGAAAAATAAATAAAGAACCATGTTGTTGTATTAAGCTTAAAACGTATTTCTTCTGTGTCTCTAAATCCAGGGTCACCTATAGTAAAAGGTCTTGACCTTTCCCTACAAAGCATCTTCAGATGACATGACTTGGTGCTAAAAATTTATAAAATGTTTATTAATATTTATTTATAGTTTATGTTTTCACATAAAACTGATTCTCACAATGTAGAGATTTGTTTACTTTGCCTTCCAACTGAAGAGACAGTAAACGTTGCTGCATATCCTCACTCTGCTTTTAACAAAGGCTTCATTCTCAAAGTGGTTTTGCCTCCCCATCATATAAGTCCCTTGAGATGGCATGTGTTGTAATCTACCACCAAAACCTAATGGAACAGCGCTGATATTGTATGAGCATGTTTGTGTTTGTATTTGAGAATTACTTTCTCCATCCTTTTGATAGCAGAGGTAAGCTTGGTGAACTTCCGTTGTGACTCATCCATCCCTTTTCAGCCACTTCTCGTCATTTCTCAGCCACTGAAGTCTCTCCAGCTAACAAAAACAAACGCAGTGGAGAGGATCAATATTACATTAGCCATACTGGTTATACTCCTAGAGTTTAGCTAAATGGCTACATAATGATTGGGGGGAAGAGTTGCCAATCTGTCTCAGCTCAAAAATGAAAAGAGCAGTAATAATAATAATAATAATAATAATAATAATACATTTTATTTATAAAGCACCTTTCAAGTTACCCAAGGACACTGTACAATAGATAAAAACACATAATAGAACAATGACACAATGAAGAACAATAAAAACAAAAGCACAAGATAAAATAAACAAACAGTGGGTTCACAGTGAACATGCAGATGTGAACAGATGGATTTTGAGTTGGGATTTAGACTGGCGGAGAGAACCAATGTTTCTTATATTTGGGGGTAGAGAGTTCCACAGCCTGGGAGCAGAACAGCTAAAAGCCCTGCTTCCCATGGTGCTGAGGCGGAAGCATGGCACAGAAAGCTGGATAGAAGAAGATCGAAGTGAGCGGGCAGAAAAGGTAGTGCTTAACAGGTCAGAAAGGTAAGGAGGTGCGAGGTCATGAATGGCCTTGAAGGTGAGCAGAAGAAGTTTGTATATTATCTGGAATTTCACTGGGAGCCAGTGAAGTTCCTGAAGAACAGGGTGATGTGCTGGTAGGAGGGGGTTCTGGTAATAACGCGAGCAGCATAGATCTGAACCAGTTGAAGCTTATGGGGCGATTTTTGGGGGAGACCATGCAAAAGAGAACTGCAGTAGTCAATACAGGAGGTAACAAGACTGTGGACAAGAACGGACGTAGACTGGGTGGAAAGAGAAGGACGTAATCTGTTAATGCTGCGTAGATGGAAATAGGCAGAACGGATGAGATTATTGATGTGAGATTTATAGTAAAGTGAACTGTCTATGGTGACACCAAGGCTCTTAACCTGAGGAGAAGGGAAAACATTGACATGTTATCACATCCATCCATCATCATCCAGGCTTGTGGAATGGGGGCTGCAGTGTAAGCAAGAAAACCCCGGACCTCCGTCTTCCCAGCTCCCTGCTTCATAATGGGGGAACATCAAGCAGCTCCCAAGCTGGTAGAGACATGTAGTCTTTCCACTGTGTCCTGGATCTGGCCTGGGGCTCTCCTTCCAGATTAGAACAATGCTTTAATTTGTTATATAGAATTACCTCAGTCTTGAGCTCCTCAATCTCCTCATCCTTGCGCTTGAGTTCAGCTTGTGTCTTCTGCAACTGCTTGACTGTCTGCAGGTTTTCATTCTGTTCATTCTCATCCTGCAGCATCTGGACATCAGCTTTTATGTCTTTACTCAGAAGCTCACTTACAGGCGTCTTCTTTCATTGAAGCATGGGCGATAAATAAATAAATATGAAATGTTTGGTCATATTATTTTAGTACTGTGTTTATTTGGTTAACAGAAATGTACAATATGCTATAGTGGTTAATAAGAACTGAAACCAAATATGAATGTTACTGGAACTCAATCAGTGTCTTCAAGGGGCGATAAAGAAATATCTTTCACATTCACCTCATTGATCTTGCCGTCCTTCATATTTATCTCATTCGTCTGGACCTTGTTGGCCTCAATTTCATCTGTCTTTACATCATTCATCTTCATCTCATTCTTCACCTCAATAATCTTGACCATATTTATTGTCTTTGCTTCGTTTGTTTCCATCTCATTCATCTTCACCTCATTTGTGTTCGCTTGCTTCTCCACTTCCTTCTGAGTTTCCTGGTTCTTGTCTTCCCCATCTGTCTGGTCCATAGCTTTATTTGCTTTAGTCTAGTCTAAGTGAGAAATATAGAATTGGACTTTAAAAAGTCATCTTAAAGAGATAAGTTTTGCTCATCCTGACAACAGTGAAAATCTTGGCTACGCAATAGATGAAGACAAATGATTTAAAGTTTTTCATGATCATAAAAAAAAAATAATATAAAATAACCAAATAGCTTTGCTTTACTTAATTTAATACTTAAATGTGATAATTGATTGGGTAGAAAATCTGACATTTTTGGTGAATAAAAAAATATTCAGGCCCTGTTTTAAAAACAGTCAGTATTTGTTTGTACATATATGACCGGGCAATAGTAAAACTCAGAAAAGTGCAATGCAAACCACATTTTCATGACTGCTCAGCAAATAATTAGTAAGTGTTTGCAGACACGTTGGCATCTTCTATGCAAAATACAGGTGTTTGTCACAGTCTGTTAGCCAGTGGTGGTTCTTGATATGGGCGACATGGGCAGTTGCCCAGGGCAGCATCATAGTGGGCGTGACAACCTGTCTGTGAAGTTTCTGAGGGCCCCATCACTGCATCGGCAAAAAAAAAAGTTCCTTGCATCCACGCTGCCCCGACATGCCAGCGCATTTTGGGGATTGCATGGACACCGATCCGTTTTCAATTGCTCATTTGCGAGAAGTAAGGGCACCCTCCGTTTACAAGGTTTTGCCTGCTGCTTGCCACGCAGGGAGGAGAGGGGTGGGGCGGTGGGGGATAACCACCTAATAACCAACTCGCAAAATTAAACAAATTTAAAAACAAAATAAAAACATTTCGGGTAGTTTGTCCAAAGTTTGTCATGTTGTGGGTTTGGGTGTTGATACTGGAGTGCAAAATTACTGATGGAAGGTGCACAAGAAAAGCACAAAGCCATCAGGTCCTCAGTTTAGAAAAAGAAGAGAAAAGTGGAGAAATGAGCAAAAGATACAGGTAAACAGATGCGTCTTTGGATAACGGCAGGTATTATGTATCCTGAAACAAGATAACATTAGTTAGTAGAGATACTGAAAACTTCTGTTTACCTTTGTTAGACAGACAGTAGACACTGATGTGGCTTATTGAATGTTTTGGACTGTGTTCAGCACAATATTACAGTTTTTGCCCGTTGCTTGAACACTATAAACCCATGCTCAGACTAAAGTAACACAACGTGAAGCTTTTGTTACCATACCTCAAACACATGTACCCATACCTTAAACAAAAGCGCTGCTTTGCACCCCAGTACCAATTATGCAACACTCCTACTCCTTTATGCAACACACCTACCCCTTTATGCAACACACATGGTCCTGCATACTACACTCTATTTCATACATAAGACACTTCGCTCACAAAATGAAATGTCAGGGTGCCATTCGGAAAACACATGTATCCAAAATACAAAACACATGGGGTAATTGCAACCACGCAAATACACACCTGAAGGCACTTACTTGCAAAACCGAACACCAATTAGCCAACTACAAAAAGCCCTCAGCATAGCCATTCCAAGAACTTCGCAAGCATGGATGGAGGGAGAGCAAGAGGAAGAGGAAGAGGAAGAGGTAGAGGAAGAGGTAGAGGAGGAGGAGGAAGAGGAGGAGGAGGCCGAAGAGGCCATGCACGGACCCATATTTCTGATGAAATAAGAGCAACTTTGGTGGACCATGTCATCAACCATGGCCTGACTATGAGGGAAGCTGGGCAGAGAGTCCACCCACATCTAAGCCGCTTCACAGTGGCATCTATAATACGAACATTCCGACTAGAAAACAGGTATGTCGTCACCTCCATACCTTCTGCTCTACTCAGATGGTTCCATAGCACTGTTCTACAGTATATCACATTACCATATCAAGTGTACGGGGTGCTAATGCTCCTTTTGCAGCCAAAGTGGCTGATTCCTTATATTGAAGTACAGTGTTGTACAGTGGATGACACAGTACATACAGTAAAGTACTGTAAGAAAAATAAGCAAACCGATGACAATATGTGGTTGTATTCCTCCAGAATGACCCGGAGACCTCCTGGGGGTGGACGGCAACGCCTGTTCACACAACAGCAGGAACTTGCCGTTGTGGACCTAGTGAGGGCAGACAATGCCATCCATCTCCACCAGCTACGACGGAAAATACTTGCAGACAGGCGAGTGTTCAGCAACATAGACCATGTGAGCATCACCACCATCAGACGCATCTTGGGTAAACACAGCATCACCATGAAGCAGCTCTACAGAGTCCCATTCGAGAGGAACAGTGACAGGGTCAAAGGACTTCGAGCTGAATATGTACGGGTACGTGTAACTGTCCCTTACATTTACAATAGAGTATTGGTGAAGTCCAGTAGCAGCTGAATATGTACCATATCAGTACCACATGGATCTATTCTGAGAGCTACACAGGTACCTGTGTGATGGGGTGAGGGTGCTGTATGTGTAGCACTGTAGTACAGTGACATGTTCCCCTTTTTTTTCAGAGGATCATGGCCATGGATGGAGCTGCACAGCCTCATGAATACATTTTCATTGATGAAGCTGGATTCGACCTGAGCAAAACAAGACGACGGGGTCGTAATGTAATTGGCCAAAGGGCAATTGTGCACGTCCCAGGGCAGCGCGGGGGAAACATCACATTATGTGCCGCCATATGCCTTCGAGGACTTCTGCACCAACATGCAATGCTAGGTCCATACAATAGCCAACACATACTCACATTTCTAGATGCTCTCCATAACATAGTTGTACAGAACAGACCAGATCAGCCCAGGTTTGTGGTGATATGGGATAATGTCAGTTTCCATCGGGCTGCTCTGGTCCAGGCCTGGTTCACCGACCACAATCAATTTGAAGTGGTATACTTGCCCCCTTACTCACCATTTTTAAACCCTATTGAGGAATTTTTTTCGGCTTGGAGATGGCGAGTATATGACCGCCAACCACATGCCCGCATGCCTCTTCTGCAGGCAATGGAACAGGCCTGCGGCGACATTCAGGTGACAGCGATCCATGGATGGTTTCGGCATGCAAGAGGGTATTTTCCCCGGTGCCTAGCGGGAGAGGACATAGCTTGCGATGTTGATGAGGTCCTGTGGCCAGACCCCAACAGACGGCGGGATCCATGAGCCCACTTATGCACACTTGTCATGGTTTTTTGTGTTTACAGTATAGTGTTTTTTCTATTGCAGTATTATTGTGTTGTGGTTTTTTTTTTTTTTTTGCTTCATCTGAATTCATGGTACTGCAATGTACACTATTGAGTAGGTCTATTTGCGTTTTTGGTTGTTTGGAAATGTGTCTCCTGTAAATGTGCCTTCTGAATACACAATGGAATTCAAGGACTGCAGTGTTTTATGTAAAGTAGACTAATGTGTTCCCCCTGATCTGTAAGTGTTTGCATATGATGCAAGTATGTGTCATTTTGTCAACAGAGTTACATTTTGACAGAGGAATGTTAGGTTTTGACAGCAGAGTTTAGGTTTTGGGAGTGGAGTTTCATTTTGGCACAGATGTGTATGGTATATTTCCCAGTGTTGTGTCGTGTTTACTTGTGTTTAGAGTTTTGGCACAATGAGCGACGTTTTGCAAAATGTGTTCAAGCAACGGGCAAAAACTGTAATTAGCCATTAATTGGAAGAGCCGCATTGTTGATTTGCCTGCTATTTTCAATGTATGATGAAATATATTGGCTGTTTGTTATCCATTTGCATACTCTCTCTCTTTCACTATTGTAGCTGTGGCTACAACTGTAGCTTCCCTCCACCAGTGTGTGAATGTGAAAGTGAATGAATAGTGGAATTGTAAAGCGCTTTGAGGACCTTGAAAAGCACTATATAAATCCAATCCATTATTATTATTATTACTATATACAATATTTATCTGGTTAAATTCAGTATGGTTCCGACAACAGTTTTCACAATAACATATGTTAATCCTTCGTATGTTTTGTGTGTGTGTGTGTGTGTGTGTGTGTGTGTCGGGGGGGGGGGGGGGGGGGGGGCATGGGGGGCAGAGGGAATGTTTGCCCAGGGCACCAAATGGCCAGGACCGCCCCTCCTGCTACGAAACAAAGCAGCAAGGACATTATCAGTCCACCACCACATAGCTCTTTGGGACCAGTTTCGCTAAGGGACTGCTGGCAAACTCCAAACAAACCACTCAGGGAACCTTTGTTTGCTAGGAGTTACCAACCAGTCCCTAAGGCTTTTTGAGTGAGGTCTTACTGAGCTATGGGATGGGAAATCTGTTAGATTAGCTCAATCAGTCTCCATCTGCTAGAGCTCTGATATTTTGTTCTTAATGAAGAGTGACCAGACAGAGCAGAGTTTTTCAAAGTCACAACTGACTAACATGGTATTTTAATAGCACTTAAAGTGTTGGAGACAAAGTAAGAGAAGTTTACCTCAGCTGTAGCCCAATTCATGGCTCTTGGAACATAGAGAAAGCAGCGACGATGGATCCGAGACCAACCATGCGGACAACCCCTGCACCTCTGTGCTGGAGGAAAATAATTCGTTGTAATAATTCAGAAAAACAATAAAACCGAGATTATGGTTCCTAATTTAGAACAACTATTTTTTTTTTTTTTTACAAAATGTGCCGTTGCTCTTTTAATACTATGCTGTTTCTTCTGAGTACAAGCAAAAAATATTAAACACACTTCTTGCGTCAGAAAAATAATAGAGTTGCTTGTATCTTTTTTTTCTCTTTTTGGATGCTCGTTCTCAATCCAAGTTTCTGTGTAACAATCCCGCCTCCTCTCTTCTCCATTATATACAGTTGTATTTCATATTTAACTACATTAATTATATTTTTGTCATGTTTTCTCTTTATAATGCAATGATTTCTTTATATAATACTATTGTGCTGCAATACTCACCAGCAACACTGCACAAAGCATCATCACACAAAGCAGTGCAGACACAGTCAACAGCTTCATGGTACCTCTGTGTAAAAACAAAGACCCAAAATGACTGACAGTTCATAAAATAAGTGATAGATGATAATTTGAGAGTTTGCAGCAGACCTTTTGTAGAGCGTCTTCACTCTTTTCAGTATCAGCCAGTAGCTTCAGTCTTCCAGAGTAGATGTGCGAATAGAGTTGGATCAGTGTTTATATACAGGATTCTCTTTAATTTACATAGTTGCAAAACCAGGAAATGACACTTGTCTAGGGTCTAGATTGACTGGGGTTGTTCCAGATATAGATGGGAACTGATGATGGATAACCACACAGCATGGTGGTAGGCAGTAGTGATAGATCTCAGGAAAAACATCCAGGATCTGTGCCCATAGCTCAGACCAAAGAAAACCCAAGCATGTTTTTTTTTCAGTGACTTTCTCTGTTTTTGAACTTCCAGCTGAAATGTGCTGGGATGACTATGGGTGTACCTTTGAAAACCTGCTAGTGCCAAGGAAATGTGATGAGTTATAGGCTTAGCATTGTTATAGGAAAGTGTATCTTTTTGTCAACCGTGTCACATTTTGGCTTATTTGTCCTTTCTCCTTTATGATTTTACTTCTTTGTCTGGTGTGGGTTGCACCACCTTACCTTAGGAAAATGAAAATTACAAAGAGTGCTTCGTCATTCTACATTTACATGGAACTTTCTGATAGCTGTTGATTTTAATTTTTTAAACAAGATGTGGCAATATGTGGCAGGATGTGGCCTATTCAGCAACTATTCCTCACTATTGGTTAGTGTTTGAAAAGTTACTTTGAAAAATGAGTTAGTTATAGTTACTACTTACTTCTTCAAAAAAGTAATATGAGTTGGTAACTGAGTTATAAATGATAAAAGTAAATAATTATTAGGAAAAGTAACTGTCATTGAAGGTTCTCAGTCACCATTTGACCCTAGTACTGAAAACGCTCTTGGATGAAAGTGAAAACGTCTTCACGCAACTTAAGCAGTCCAGATGCTTTTCTTTTCAAACTCCTTAGGCAAAGTAAACTATTGCATTACAAAAAAAAAAAATTGACTACTTTTGATTTATCTCTGCATTTCACCTTTAAAAAGCTATTTATCTGCCTTGTTTGGCATCATTCTTTTCAGCACAACCTCATGCTGGAAAAAAAAGTTGTTTTTTTTGCCATAGCAACTGCACGTTGTTTAACAAATCATCTTAGTAACTGAAATGCAAATATAAATTGTACATTTTAAAAACCTATGCACACGTTTGAAAACAACAAAGTAAAACAACTTGTAAAAACCCAGTTTTACCATTTGCCACAGCAGGTGCCCCCGATTTTCAGTAAGTGAATGTGTTTAATTGTAGGCGGGACATTACTGGATATTCTTGTGTAATTGCTACAGAATAATTTATGTAATACTTATATACTTATATTGCTACAGAAGAATATTTATTTTTATTATTTTACATTTACAATTTTTAGGCTTGTGATCTCTTAAGATCTCACTGTTTGGGTTTGTAAGGCCATGTTACTCCTAAATTTCTGTTTTGTTCAAGTACCAAAGTTCTAAGCTAATCGACCTCAGTGTTCTCCTTTTTTAAACATAAGAATCGATACAGAATCGATAAACGAATCGATAAAGATCGAATCGTTAAACAGAATCGATAATGGAATCAGAATCGTGAAAATCTTTAGCAATACCCATCTCTATTTAGCATAGCATCTTATTGCTATGTCATCTTAAATGTGTCATGTGATTGCTTTTCCATGACTACTTTATCCTTCCTCAAGCCAACCTGCAGCACTTGTGTAAATATTTCAACCCCCCAGCTCCCGGTAGGCTGAAAGGACAGCTTCAACTGTCTTGTGTTTTGAAAAATAATTATGCGCCCGCACCGCATGTTCTTTTTAGTAATGGTAACAGCATGGTAGTGATAGAAAAGTAAAAAGTTACATTACTAGTTACTGAAAGTAACAGCATTACTTTTAACCCCGTTATTCCCATCACTGCTATTCATTCATCTTCAACTTGTTGGTGACTTAGGCAGTTGTTCCCACATCATCGTGCCATTGTCAAATTGTCATTGTCAAACCTGTTGTCATTGATCGTGGACTTCAGGAAGACCAGGAAACATTTGACCCCTGTGTCAATCCAGGGGGTCAGTGTTGACATTGTGGAGGACTATAATTACCTTGGAGTACAACATTGACAATAAACTGGACTGGGCTAAAAACACCCACAGCACTTTACAGGAAGGGCCAGAGTCGTCTCTATTTTTTGAGGCGACTGAGGTCCTTCAACATCTGCCAGAAAATGCTCAGGATTTTCTATGAGTCTGTTGTGGCCAGTGCGATCCTCTATGCTGTTGCATGCTGGGGGAGCAGGCTGAGGGTCGCAGATGCCAACAGACTTGATAAACTGATCTGTAAGGCCAGTAATGTTGTGGGAATGGAGCTGGACTCCCTCAAGGTGGTGTCGGAGAGGCGGATGTTGTCCAAGATAAAGCCAATGTTGGATAACACCTCCCACCCACTCCATGACATGCTGGTCAGTCACAGGAGCACGTTCAGTGAGAGACTGAAATTACCGAAAAGCACCACTGAACGACACAGGAAATCTTTCCTGCCTGTGGCCATCTCCCTGTACAACGCATCCACTGTTTACTGCAACAGCTACACCCTTCTTGCACATGTTCTTTTTCAGCTATTTATTAATGAGTGACTTTTATGTATATATATGCCTGTATATATTGTGCTATTCTTAGTTAGTGTATTTTCTGTCTTTGTTAATGTTTGTTTATAATGGAGCACTGTAACGAAAAATATTTTCCCCTAGGGAACAATAAAGTATTCTGATTCTGATTCTGAAAATATACTGTTGCAGTCAAAGTGGATGAGTTCTGCCCAATGATTCAAAAATCAGTTGAACGCATGACTCCCCTGCTAACTCATTCCAGTTTTCTTCTAGGACAAATAGACTGGTTTTAAGTTGAATTTCACTAATATCCTTCCATAGACCATGGCACTGTTTCATGCACACAAAAGTGTTGTGGTTTTGAACATGGATTTATTTTCAGGTGCTTTTGTGACCATAGAACTATTTGTAATTTTTACCATTTTGTAATTGATTTGGATGTTTTTAAACACTTACGCTCACGGAGAAAAAAAATCATTCTGCTGTTGGAGATGGTCAAACATAGTAAGTGATAACAGTACTGCATTTATTTCAAATCAAAAATGGGAGAAACAACTCTGCAATCAAAAATCACTTCACAAACAGCCCTTATTATTCTGTCCATTTTCTGTCCCAGTCAGTGACAGTACAGTGAGGGTTTTCAGCAGCTCCGGGGACGTCCAAAAGCCAGCTGAATTCCACGGAAGATGTGCTCATAGTCAGGGACGCACCACGGCTTCCAGTGGAGCTCTTCCTCCAGCTGGGTGAAGGCCTCCTCCCGATGCTCGTACATCTCGGTGTCACGGTCTGGCTGGCAGACCGTGGGGAAATAGGGAAAGTGGACCCAGGCGCGGTGCTCTGTGTATAAACAGTGCGTTTATTTACAGTGATGGAAAAACTTGACAATAAATCCCGTGCTCTCCCGACTCCCGTGACGTGTCCTCTTCCCAGTGTTAGTGCTCCTGTCTCCTCTTCTCCGTGATGAGCACCCCGTGCTCGCTGCCCTCTCGTCTCTCGCTACAGGACCCTGACACTCGGAGTGTGCTGGGTCCATATCGTGGTCAGATTGTACTGTCACAATTTGCAGACATTTTTTTAATTAATTACTCAGGGACAGAATTATGGAGACAGACTCAATGATATAGACTTTCTTGACTGCAAAAAAGTTAAATCTGAAGAAGCTAGCTACTGTATAATAGCAGTGATTCATATTGAACACCATTACAGAAGAGTGAGCCAACTAGAAAAGTATGACTGTTTTTTTGAAGTATTTTTCAGAACCCTTGCAGAACTTGTGTCTGCATCTGTGTTGCAAGTCTCTAAGAAGAATAAAAAATATGAAAAATGAAAAATGCACTGTTTTATTGCTGAACTAAAGTATATGAATTTCATAATCAAAGCCTTAGGCGAAGTAGAACCTACAAACTAAGGAATGAGGAAACTTGGAAACTACAAGGAACAAAAAATAAAAAAAATATATATATACACAGCAAGATGGAGAAAGGCCAGGCCTGAGACAATATATAAGGAGGGAGAAGGCAAGAGGGGAGAACACAGATGGGGATAACTAACAAAATGCCTATGGAGGAACTAAAACTGGACGCCAAATAAAGGAAGAACACACACAGAACTAAAACAAGAAATTAATGATACTAAGAGAAAGATTACAACAAAGAAACAAACTGGAGACATGGCAGATTTCAAGGAAAGAGCGAAGACAGAAACTGGGGACCAGAGCAGATAAGAATATACCCGATAATACAAAGAAAATAAAAAAAATAAATAACAAAAGATAGCACTGAAAAAAAGATGATAACAAATATTACACAACTAGAACGATGACTAGAAGCTAAGATAGGAAACTCAGGTGCGCTGAGCACACAATGTCAAATTATGAGGACTAAAAGTTAATCTTGAGCAAATTATATCAAAACAAAAACATGACAACTACACAAAAACTGAAAACACGTGAAGAAAAAATATATCATGACAGAAACATCTCAAAACATTTCTCCAAAGATTTACTAAACGTATGACATATTCTGGTAGTTTTTCTTCTTACACTTTTTTCCCTTATTCATTTTACCATGCAAACTAGAGATAACCAAGAAAAGCATGCCAACGTCTGTGACTTGTGGATAAACTAATTATCATATAAACCGTTAAGCAACAGCACTGGTGACATTTTGAGGAAGTTGGAGCTTTGTGGATATCATTTAAAATTGAAGTTGAGACATAATTTCACAAATGTTATTGCTCACTCTGACATTTAACTTTTTAGGTTAATTGAGGTCCCTGTCAGGCAGCACTCTGTGTGACCGGTAGAGTTGCAGACACGCAGGCAGGACTGAACTTAACAAAGGTTTTATTTCAGAATCAGAATCACATTTATTGTATATGTATTAATAAACTAATAAACTATTAGCCTCTGTGTGATTCAGAGCACTAAAGAAAAAGCAAAATGATCCTAACTAGTTAAAATACCCCTAAACTAGTTAAATTAAATCATCTATGTCTAAATAACAGAGCTCTGAGACCTATACAATCCTTTAAAAAGAGTTTAATTAAAACACATAATGGTTTCATTAAATAAAACGCTATTAAACACACGTGAACTCATATGACCCCTGAACTTGCATGCACGTGCAAAAGTGGCTACTACAGGGGGACATGCACGCGTACACACACACACACACGCAGGGTGAAAGGGGAAGTGGGGGTGTGGGGGGAGCAAAAAAAGTGTAGGTATATTAGGGAAAGGGGAAGTGGTGAGGGGGGAAGGGGAAGTGGGGGGTGAGGGGTGGGGGCAAAAAAAGTATAGGTATATTACTACTGACATCTTATTAACATTGTTAGCACAATTTACTAAAATAAACATTTATATAAAAATAATATAGTGACGCGTAATGGAAAATTTCTATAATTCTCATTTAAAGAGTTTAAGTGCTTATACATATGCTTTGTTGTGGCACTGTAACAGTGAAATAGTTTCTAAAGCTAGATGAACTTATTTCAGCCTCAGTTGATGGAGAAGGCAACTCCCTTTGCATTTGCTGATAACGCCAAGGGCACAAAACAGCATGCCCATTGTTCCATTAGGTTTCATAGCGAGCCTTGTGATATGTGGTATGATCAGTTTGTGACTTCCTGCCTTTCTCCTTGGAGTGCTTAAAGGAGTGGGAGCACAACTCTGATTTCAGAGCTCTCCTGGCTGTATGAGTGTGATGTTTCATGTCTGTTTGCTTTCCTTTATGCAGTAATTAAATAGCTTGACCACAGCTGACCATGTCGCAGACAGTATTAATAGAGAATTCCACCACATAAGCTAAAATGTATACATAAATCTGCCTAAATGTCCACTGAACACTTACTATTGTGTGCAGGTAGCTAAAACTGGGTAAAACTGCTAAAATCCATCTAATCCCTCTGTCTTCTAAACACCGTACAAGGAAACAGTTCTATTAACTAAATGCAATGTTCCAAGTCATAGAAATTTCAAAGCAGAAGAGCATTAGTGCCCTTCTTCACCTGTATGCAAGGAGTAATGTGTGATACAAAGATAAATGTATTTGTAGATGTAGATGTCATTCATCACAAAGACAAATAAAGTGTGTGAACTAAAAAGCAGATAAAACTTTAAAAAGCAGAATTGAAGAGTCTTGCATTACATGTACCATTACACAACAATACAGATCTGTTGGATCAGATCATTGTTCGTGCTAACACGGAAACTTGCCAAACAATGATAATTTCAGCATCATTGAAATGATGTTGATTAAATGTGCCCCTTTCTTCCTCCAGCCTTTCCTGCCTTAGACATTGTCACATAATGTGGTAACTGAAATAAGAAGTAGAAAAGAATAATAATAATACTTAAGAGATTCACGTGAATAAAACGATCCTATAGAGATTTTACCGAGTTGTTCTTGGCAAACAATATGTGCTTGGCACCACAGTGCATTTGAAATTCTGATTTAAAAATCTGCAAGATAAAAAAATTAAAATGTTGTCCATACATTTCTAAACATCCCAGGATCCATGTGTGTGGGTTTGTAGGTCTGGTCTTGCAGTCTCAGCTAACTGCTCTGTTGTTTTACCCCTGCCACTTCCTTTCTGTGCTCCACTCGTGTATTGAACCATGCAGTATGCTTGTTCATCTTAACTGATATGATGGCTGACAGAAGCTTCCATGTGATACTGAATCAGGTTATTGGCTGGTAGTTGGATGGCAGTGGTCTCTTCTGGGTATTCTTGGAGATCAGGACTGTCTGGCCTGGTCTAATAGCGGTTCATTTATAGGCTAATAGGTTCATTTGTGCTGCCAGATGCTCTTGGAGTGCAGTCAGCTTCTTTAGCCAATAGGCATGAATCAGTTCAGGTCTCTGTGTTTATCACTGTCTATCAGTTTGATGTTCAGTGATCCACTAGCCAATAAAAATTGTTGTTATGTGTTCTGTCCTTCTCTCATATCCCTTTTCAGTATCCCTCCATCTCCAGCCTTGGTGGGGTTGGATCAGGAATCCTGTTCCCCTGCAACTCAGAGTACAGCTGGTTCATTCTCCTGCCTTCCATCTCTCCAGCCTTGACTCTCAAGCTAAGACTCCCAAATGTGCAAAGACTCCCAAATCTCTGAGAGTCTTTGCTTGGCAGTCTTCAAGCCCTCACTTATGGACAGCCTGCTGCCAATAGTTATAAAAATTCTCTACACACTGCCTTTATTTTGGCCAGTAGTGGGATCATTAGGCCTGTTCTAATCCCTTGTCCCTGTCTATACTTTCTTAGTCCAGTAGTCCACTTCTCAACATTGTGTCCTGGTTCCCCAACACCTGACAGGGACCTGAGGTGACATCCAAGCCAGTATGGCTTTATTTATCTCTCTCACTCATGTCTGACCTATACATAACAGGCTATGCTACTTTTAGTAGAAGGCCTCAGCATGGCTGTGGAGTGAAGGGAAAGCTACCAATAAAATAGGATTGTCAGTTCATGAGGTATTGTGGGTTGTTGTTGGGTTTTGTTTTGTGTTTTATTTTATTTTTTTCAAATCTGAGCTGATTTTCTGACTACTTTGACCTCATGTTCAATAATAAGCAAAACATTTATTTTGGCAAAACAGGTAGATCGATACAAAAAAAAAAAAAAAAAACGTACATAAATAAATCTCCCTTACCAAGAATGAGTAGAAAGTAAATTGTCCATCTAGGTCTGGAGAAAAAAAAACATCTGTACATACTGTCATGTAGCACTATGTACATACAGATGCACATCCACAGTGAGTGAGCACAAGAGGACTGGAGGACAATGACAAAAAGTCTTTTGTAAAAATTTTATTTATCTATTTTGTTACTAACATTTATCGTATGTGTTTGTTTTTGTGCAAACAATGCACGGTGTTATATTAATTCAACTGTGCAGGGACCCTGCTGCTGGTGTGTGGATGAACAGCTCCGGAGTGAATGGTTTTCAGCTGCATGTATAAACTATACTTTTTAACTATATTTTTCTTCTTTTTAACAAAAAAACCTTTTGCTTATTATGAATGTTCAAAAGAAAAATGTGTTGTTGTTAATTCCTAAATTAATAATGCATCTATTTTACAAATATACACATGTTAAGTAAATCCCATTTCCAACTCCTGTTTTAGGACCTCCCCTTGTTGCTCAGCTTCCTCTCTCTGCTGTTCATCTGTTTCCTGCTGCTGGACTTCCGTTATTTTATCTTCAAACTTGAGAGAGAAGGAAATATAAGAAGAGAGGTTAATCTGTAATGAATGACTACATAAGTTACAGCTGAGTACATTTATTTGCACAGTAGTCTCCCCCTGCTGGTCATTATAATTAATATAAGTTGAACAAACTTTGCTTAATTGGCTTCACTTTTCACACCCAGAACATAATTTGTTATAAATCCATGTTATGATGCATACGATTACAAGATGTATAACATTTAACTTGACTGTAAGATTCAAAGATGAAAAACTGCAGTGTAATACTGGGCTGTACAATAAAACAATACAGAGATAAACAGGTAATTTTATTGTTCTCATGGTCAATTCTAGGATGGTTTCATGACACTATCAATTCAAAATAAATGAATAAACTCTGAGTATAACTATATAACTTTTAGATCACTCTCAATACGTGTATGATAATGGTATTTACTATGACAGACAAATAACTAAAACAAAATAGAACAAACAAAAAAATTAGAAGGAAATAAAAAATTAGCTAGATCTCCTGCTACTGTTATGAGTGGCTGTGTGCAGACAGGAATAGGACCCAAGGTGCAGACTCCGGAGACAATCGTGAACTCAAAACAGCTTTAATGTAAAACTCAAATATAACATAACTGGAAAAAATCAAAATAAACGTAAACCGGAGGACTGACAGAACACACAGCTAGGTAAACGGTAGATCACGACACAGACACAAAGAAACACAGGGCTCAAATACACAGAGGGAGCAATCAGGGAATGGGTAACAGGAGGGAAACATAACTGGGGCAAATCAGGCCTAACGAGACAAGGGGAAGCAAAACCAGACACATTAACATCAGACATGGACTTTCAAAGTAAAACAGGAAACATAACACAGACTGAACAAAAGACACAGACTCACACGCAGGCACTACGACAGAGGGAACAGAGACGTGGGACCAGGGCAGACACAGACACTGACTAGACACGGGGATATAGCAACTAAGGACACACAGAGACGCGAACTAGACAAGGGGATACAGCTGACAGGGGAGACAGAGCAACTAGAGAAGACAGAGACATAAACCATAAGACAGAACTCAAAGAAACCAAAGACTAGAAATAATAAATAATAAACTCAAAAACCCTGGGTCAACGACCCAGGCATCCTAACAGCTACACGCAGGCACTTTTTATAGTATGCAAGCTGGCATGATTAAAAGGCCATTCTGACCCACAACCCTACTGTCTATGTCTAAGTAGTATAATATAAAAAAATGATGTAAAAATATAAAAGTAGTTAATAATTATGAATTGAACATACGTAAGTGGGTGGTGGGACCTACTATGTGTACAAATGACTGAGAGGCTGAAAAAAAGAGAAACAAAATTAAAAAAAATGTACAAATATAAAACCAATATATTTCCATGCACTTAAACAGAGAATAACTAAAATCACATTAAAGATAGTTTGATGAACTCCCAATTTGAATTTTTGTTATTTGAATACATTTGTCTTTCAGTGAAAAATCAGTAATGAAGACCTTGGTGAATGCATCTAATGAAAGATACAAACCTTTATGTCTTTGGTCTCAAGCTCCTTCATTCAGGAAGGATATCAGGACATCTGCTTCTATTTCCCACGCATCTGCTTTAATTTAGCTACTTCTTCATTTAACTGGGAGGGGAAGGTAAAATGGTACATTTGCATACAACATGATTACATACTGTGATGAGAAAAAAACGCATGTCAACTTTTTATTTATGTATAGAATATTAGACATTAAGTCTAAGGAACAAAATATGAACCTCTTTCTTGTCGGCTTCGAGCTTCATATTTATGGTCTGCAGCTCCTTCACATCTTGTTCTCTTCTATTTTTTTCAGCACGGACCTCCAAGAGTTCAGCCTCTAGATCGTTGACCTTCGAGAAAAGGAAAACAGAGTTATAATTAATAAAAGAGAAAAGCTTCTGTTACGGTACTGCGTAGGTTATCTATTTGTTCAGTTCAACTATGATAGGGAAAATATTTACCAACCAAAATGATGGAATAAAGCTGTTATTGTGTTCAGATTTTTAGACAAAATTGCAGTGGCCATCAAAAAATATAACAATAAAGGACAATGTCAACATTAAAAATATCAACATTAATTTTAAAAACAAAATATGTGGCGAACAGAGATCATTGGTTACAGAGAGAAATTATAACAGATTAATTAAAGCATGAGTTTAACACAGAATCAATATACAGAATATATGGTGTAATGGGCTTAATGAAATAATACTTAAAACTGAAAAAACTGAAGTAAATAACCTTTATACTGTTGGTTTCCAGCCCTTTCTTCAGTGTCTCTACAGTTATCTCAGCATCCTTCTTCTTCTGCTGCTGTTCCCTGAGCTGATGTTGAACTTCAGCTAGTTCATCATTCAGCTGGGAGGAGAGGGAAAATGGTAGAGATACATTTGCATACAACATAATTACAGAAGAAATGCATGTCAACTTTTTATTGTGCATTCGAATATTAGACATTAAGTCTAAGGAACAAAATATGAACCTCTTCTTGTCGGCTTCGAGCTTCATATTTATGTTCTGCAGCTCCTTCACATCTTGTTCTCTTCTATTTTTTCAGCACGGAGCTCCAAGAGTTCAGCCTCTAGATCGTTGACCTTGGAGAAAAGGAAAACAGAGTTATTCTTAATAAAAGAGAAAAGCTTCTGTTAGGTACTGCGTAGGTTATCTATTTGTTCAGTTCAGCTATGATAGGGAAAATATTTACCAACCAAAATGATGGAAATAAAGCTGTTATTGCGTTCAGATTTTAGACAAAATTGCAGTGGCCATCAAAACAATAATAACAATAAAGGACAATGTCACACATTAAAAATATCAACATTAATTTTAAAAACAAAATATGTGGCGAACAGAGATCATTGGTTACAGAGAGAAATTATAACAGATTAATAAAGCATGAGTTAACACAGAATCAATATAACAGAATATATGGTGTAATGGGCTAATGAAATAATACTTAAAACTGAAAAAACTGAAGTAAATAACCTTTGTACTGTTGGTTTCCAGCTCTTTCTTCAGTGTCTCTACAGTTATCTCAGCATCCTTCTTCTTCTGCTGCTGTTCCCTGAGCTGATTTCGAACTTCAGCTAGTTCATCATTCAGCTGTGAGGAGAGGGAAAATGGTAGAGATACATTTGCATACAACATAACTACAGAAGAAAATGCATGTCAACTTTTTATTGTGCATTCGAATAACAGACATTAAGTCTAAGGAACAAAATATGAACCTGTTTCTTCTCGGCTTCAAGCTTCCTATTTTTGGTCTGCAGCTCCTTCTCATCTTGTTCTCTTCTATTTTTCTCAGCACGGAGCTCCAAGAGTTCAGCCTCTTTTTCTTTTAACTCAGGGGAAAGAGAAACATTGAACACATTTAACTAAACAAATCAAATATTAAATATTTAACCTGATTATTTTAGTTTATGTAATTATTTTAAACATCAGTAATTATCTTCAAAAAGGACATTGAATAGAGAGAAACTGCAACTAAAATATAACATCTTCAAAAATGTTGGTATTTGAAGTAAAATTCAAACCTGAATGTATAAAATAAAAGATATAAGGTAAAAGGTTAATGTAATAATAAAAAGAAAAATGAAAATGAAGTTACCTCTTTATCGTTGGTCTCCACCTTTGTTTTCAGGGATTGCACGTCCATCTTAATATCCCTCCTCTTCTGCTCCTCTTTATTAAGTAGACGTTTTAGTGTTGATACTTCCTCATTCAGCTGAGTAAGGAGAAAAGATTTATGCTGTGGTGGTTTCAGGTTTTGAAATAAATGTTTTAACCACTATCTGCTGTGTACAGTGTTGGGAAGGTTACTTTTAAAATGTATTCCATTACAGAATACAGAATACATGCCCCCAAAATGTATTCTGTAACGTATTCCGTTACTTTACTCAATGACAGTAACGTATTCTGAATGCTTTGGATTACTTAATATATTATCATGCTTTTTACAACAACGTGAATGTACTATTGCTGTGTGATTTATTACTATTACTGAAGGTCCGCGACTCCGAACTGTAGTAAAGGGACCTCTGACTAATACGGCGGGGTCCCTGTCGGCTCGTAGCCGAAAATAGCTTTACTTTGTTTGTGTGGGTCAACTTTTCTTGCGAGAGACAGAGAGAGGCGTTGAAAGACTGCTCCAACGGAACTTATTGTTTTCGGAGGAAAACACGAACACGGTGTACAGTCGAGTCTTAATAGCTTACTTACAACTGGGCTCGTCAGGCACTCTTCTTGGCTGAAGTGGTTATTATTATATTTACATGCTTCCAGCTCCCGTTTTTGCTTGATGACAGCTCTACTTTTCCACTCCCCTTTTTCTCCCTCCTCGCATTATCAGACCCAAAACGTGCATGGCAGTCCATTCTCCCTGCAACACGGACTACACTGCCCATGATGCTACATTCTTTCGAGCTATGCTTGTAGCATTCTGCCTGTTAGCTTAGCACAACAACAACGAAAAGGCGCTCTCTCACCCAGGAAACACACAGTCGCAGAGAGAGAGAGTGTCGCCCTGTAACCATGGCAACCGTAACGCTGCCGCCTGGAAAGACAGAACGTAGCTGTCAAACAAAACTCAAAAAGTCCTGACCCGCGACAAAATGAAACAGGAAAGTACCGCAGTGTAATCCATTTATTTCAACAAAGTAACTGTATTCTGAATAACCACCTTTTTAAACGGTAACTGTAACGGAATACAGTTACTCATATTTTGTATTTTAAATACGGCGGGTACATGTATTCCGTTACTCCCAACACTGGCTGTGTATGTCCTGGAGTAAGTGTACTCACTTTGAATGATTCTAAGTAACCTCAAATCATGTACCTCTTTATTCTTGTCCTCAATCTTCAGCTTCATGGTTTGCAGTTCCTTTTCATTTTCTGTGCTCCTCTTTTTTCTCAAGCACGGAGCTTCATGACTTCATCTGCTTTGTCTTTTAACTTGGGCAAAGGGAAACATTATTTCAAATGAGAAATCACTTTACAGTTGAGTTGACGGTTTAACTGAAGTGAAGAAAGCTCTCTGAAAGCCAGGTGGTTGGTGAACAAGCATTCAATGTTAACTCTATAGCACTGGCAACAATCTTAGCACTAGAGAATAGCTAAATGTTGTTCATTCTAGTCCTCCTTTAGAAGGAGGTTGATGGGGGTCATATAAAAATATTCAGTGCATTGAGATATAACTTGATATCAAACTGAATGTACAGAGGTAAAGGAAATAAAAGACAACCTCTGATTTGCTGTCCTCGAGCTCTGTCTTCAGGGTCTGCAGGTCTTTCTGCAACGATTCATTCTTAGAACAGAGTGATTGGACCCTAAGTCTACATTTTCCTCCAACTGAAAAATACAGTGGGGCAAAAAAGTATTTAGTCAGCCACCGATTGTGCAAGTTCCCCCACCTAAAATGATGACAGAGGTCAGTAATTTGAACCCGAGGTACACTTCAACTGTGAGAGACAGAATGTGAAAGAAAATCCATGAATCCACATGGTAGGATTTGTAAAGAATTTATTCGTAAATCAGGGTGGAAAATAAGTATTTGGTCAATAACAAAAATACAACTCAATACTTTGTAACATAACCTTTGTTGGCAATAACAGAGGTCAAACGTTTACTATAGGTCTTTACCAGGTTTGCACACACAGTAGCTGGTATTTTGGCCCATTCCTCCATGCAGATCTTCTCGAGAGCAGTGATGTTTTGGGGCTGTCGCCGAGCAACACGGACTTTCAACTCCCGCCACAGATTTTCTATGGGGTTGAGGTCGGGAGACTGGCTAGGCCACTCCAGGACTTTCAAATGCTTCTTACGGAGCCACTCCTTTGTTGCCCGGGTGGTTGTGTTTTGGATCATTGTCATGTTGGAAGACCCAGCCTCGTTTCATCTTCAAAGTTCTCACTGATGGAAGGAGGTTTTGGCTCAAAATCTCACGATACATGGCCCCATTCATTCTGTCCTTAACACGGATCAGTCATCCTGTCCCTTGGCAGAAAAACAGCCCCATAGCATGATGTTTCCATCCCCATGCTTCACAGTAGGTATGGTGTTCTTGGGATGCAACTCAGTATTCTTCTTCCTCCAAACACGACGAGTTGAGTTTATACCAAAAAGTTCTACTTGGTTTCATCTGATCACATGACATTCTCCCAATCCTCTGCTGTATCATCCATGTGCTCTCTGGCAAACTTCAGACGGGCCTGGACATGCACTGGCTTCAGCAGCGGAACACGTCTGGCACTGCGGGATTTGATCCCTGCCGTTGTAGTGTGTTACTGATGGTGACCTTTGTTACTTTGGTCCCAGCTCTCTGCTGGTCATTCACCAGGTCCCCCCCGTGTGGTTCTGGGATCTTTGCTCACCGTTCTCATCATCATTTTGACCCCACGGGATGAGATCTTGCGTGGAGCCCCAGATCGTGGGAGATTATCAGTGGTCTTGTATGTCTTCCATTTTCTGATGATTGCTCCCACAGTTGATTTTTTCACACCAAGCTGCTTGCCTATTGTAGATTCACTCTTCCCAGTCTGGTGCAGGTCTACAATACTTTTCCTGGTGTCCTTCGAAAGCTCTTTGGTCTTGGCCATGGCGGCGTTTGGAGTCTGACTGTTTGAGGCTGTGGACAGGTGTCTTTTATACAGATGATGAGTTCAAACAGGTGCCATTCATACAGGTAATGAGTGGGGTACAGAAAGCTTCTTACAGAAGACGTTACAGGTCTGTGAGAGCCAGAGATTTTCCTTGTTTGAGGTGACCAAATAATTTATTTTCCACCCTGATTTACGAATAAATTCTTTACAAATCCTACCATGTGGATTCATGGATTTTTTTTTTTCACATTCTGTCTCTCACAGTTGAAGTGTACCTCTTGTGCAAATTACTGACCTCTGTCATCATTTTAGGTGGGGGAACTTGCACAATCGGTGGCTGACTAAATACTTTTTTGCCCCACTGTACATGAATAACCATGTTGTTGTATTAAGTTTAAATGTATTTCTGCTGTGTCTGTAATACCAGGGTCACCTAAAGATCTTTACCTTTCCCTACAACGCACCTTCAGATTACATGATTTGGTTCTAGAAATGTATAAAATTTATGTAGAGATTTGTTTACTTTGCCTTCCAACTGAAGAGACAGTAAACATTGCTGCCTATCCTCACTCTGCTTTTAACAAAGGCTTCATTCTTTAAGTGGTTTTGCCTCCCCATCATATAAGTCCCTTGAGATGACTTCTGTTGTGATCTGACACAAACTTAATGGAACAGTGGTGACATTGTACAAGAAGGTTTGTGTATGTATTTGAGATTTACTTTCTCCATCCTTTTGATAGCAGAGGTAATCTTGGTGAACTTCCGTTGTGATCCCTACCCCTTAAGTGTGTCATTTTTCAGCCACTGAAGTCTCTCAAGCTAACAAAAGTGGAGAGAATCAATATTACTTTAGTCATACTGGTTATCCCAGAGCTTAGCTAATAGCTACATATAAATGGGGGAAGAGTTGCCAATCTGTCTCAGGTCAAAAATGAAGAGAGCCGTGACATATTATCACATCCATCCATCTTCCTCTGCTCATCCAGGCTTGTAGAATGGGGGCAGCAGTTGTAAGCAAGAAAGCCAAGAACTCCGTCTTCCCAGCTCCCTGCTTCAGCTCTGGGAAACATCAAGCAGCTCCCAAGCTGGTAGAGACATGAAGTCTTTTCCACTGTGTCATGGATCTGCCCTGGGCACTCCCTCCAGATTGAACAATGCTTTAATTTGTTATATAGAGTTACCTCATTTTTGAGCACCTCAATCTCCTCATCCTTCCCTCTTGAGTTCAGCTTGTGTCTTCTGTGTTTAAAAGGATCAGGAGCTCAGTACATACATGTCGAGGAAGTTTGTTTCAGTTTATGCAAGTGGATTTTTTATGCTTTTTTAATGGTTTGCTTTTAGTGTACATACTATTTAAAATCTTTCATCTGTGCACCTTTACTTTTGTTTAGATTTGAACACACAAATGTGGCACCAGTGGCACTAAAGAGAGAGTGAAACAAGCTGTCAAAAGTCAACAAAGCAAAAACTTGTGTTTGCCTTACAACAGAGTCTCAATGTGATGGTTGGTAATTTTATTGTGGTATCTATTTCTGCATTTTTCTAAGTGTGTCCTACTATCATGCCTTTACTCACAGCCATGACTGTCATTCATATTTACACCATTTATAATTAGTTTTTAGTGTAGTAGGTCAATTTCTTTCTCCTCCCCTGTCTTTTCCTGAGTTGCTCTCTTGGCTTTGTGCTTCTGATTCATCTCTGACTGAACCTTGTTGTTCAAGTTAGACTTCCTTCTAACACACAATTCTCTTTGTTTCTTTCTTCATCTAACGTAGACATAAGAAATGTCCATTGTTTACTTATATGTTTGGTTTCATTGTTTTTCTTCAGCTCAAAGCCTCAGTTGAATTTCTGTCAGCTGTCTTATTTTCATTTTTGCTCTCTCAAAAAACAACACCTAAGTTGGTAATCATCAATTAGTGTTTAGTTTGTGAAAAAGTGAAAAAAGGAATTTGTGATTTACTGTTTTTCTTTTGTTTACCTTGTATTTGACAAGAAGAACGGCCCCCGAGACAACAGTACCGACAACACCGATGCAGATGACTGGAGAAGAAGTCAAATTCTCTGAAGTGAATAATTAAAGAAAATACTGAAAATAAAATTACTGTAATAATAATAATAATAATAATAATAATAATAATAATAATCTCCAATGTCAAAAACAAAAATGTTTCTTCCAACTGCCAGTAAAAAATAGTAAGTGAAGAAAAGCAGAGTTTTCTGAAGTATTTTTATACACATATAAACAAGTACTGAGCTTTACATTTGAATATACTTGTGTCAGGTTACCTGGGCTGACTGAGAATCCAAACCAGCTTTTCAGGCTCATTTTGTTCTGTAGAACAAGAAGGAAATCGTCACATTAAAGAGATATACCTCTGCATTCATGTTGTGCTCAAAAAATGTAGATGTTTAAAAACAGCATCCTATCTCAACTTGATGATCTATCAACACTTAACTATAATCAGAATAAATGATTTTATCTATTTTGACTCAAAAAAAAGGGTAAGAGTTCATGTTAATTAGGTCGTAATTATTTGTTATGCTTAAACTGTTTCTTCTCTGTAGATGGCCTTCATTGCACACACACTGTGTAATGTACAGCATAGAGGGATAATAACTATTACAATGAAGCTTGTTGTAAATTGCCTCACAAATAAACAAATACACCTTAAATCACCACAGAATTTGCAAATGAGAACTAAAGTTTTACATTTTTGAGGCTAAAAGTTTAACAGTTTAAAGCTGTCAGTTAGAACCACAGAGACACACATTATGTTTCTATTATACAGTAAATTAAACAAACAACCAAACATAAAGTATTTACCTCATAAATGAAACTGATGCATCTGCTTCCTTGCAGTGAGTGAGGCTGTGCAGCATGACTCCTTCAGCACTGGTTAAAGGAAACACTCACCTGCAGTAACAGGAGGCGTGGTTTCTTCAGAAGTCTAATGAGAAAAGAATTTGTGCCTGTCAGACAAACAATCAGGTCATGTGAGTGTGCGCATGTTAAAAGGAAACTTCATTAAATGCTTGTAATGCCAATGATATGGTCTGGTTGAGCAAACCTAATGCCTTGACCTTTGACCTTTGACCGTGCTATAATGAAATGTTTTCTTGTGTGTCCATACTTTGTTTTGTTTGTGCACACAAACATGTCTCCAGGACAAACAAAAACTAACAAAACAAAGTTAATATGTGGCAAAAATGTTACTACTGATTTAAATTAGTTTTTGATAATAAATAAATAAATAAATAAATAAACAGACAAACTATGCTCCTCTGGCATTGAATGATGAATAATAATAATTCAATAAGCATAAATGATAACTGAACTGTTTTATTGTGCGTTAGCCTTTGTACCTTCCTGGTGTTCCTTTCTATTGGTCCCATTATTGTTATTCCAGCTGCTTCATCTGTGCTTCATGTTTTCTCTCTTTGTTAACCACATGCTTCTAGACCAAGGGTCAGCAACAGCACGCGTGCCCAGGGTTGCCGACCCCTTCGCGATGGCCAGTCCAGCTATGGCACGACCATAGCTGGACTGGCCATCAGGCATACCGACCATTTGTCCAGTGGGCCGATGGTGATTTTTCATTTTTATGAATTTTTTTGTTTGTTTGTAACGGTATAAACAATGAAAGGTGGTGGATTGGCCAGGTGCTGGCCGGTGTGAAAAATAACTCCGTTTTTTTGGTGGAGGAGGAGAGACCCGAGGCGGTCCGAGTGTCAGGTGAACTGAACTTCAGGTAAGAAGTGCAGTCTATCTGAGTCAGATATAAACCAAGTTTAGGTGGAGTTTATTTTCGTTATGCTGACTTTTTACAGTCAGTTACAATAACTCATACTGCGTACTAGCTAGCATGACGGAGTTTCTAAACTGCTGGGTGGGTGTTATGATGTTACTGATAATGAACTTTATTCTATTCATAAGCTTAGTTAGTAGTCCCGTAAAAATGGATTCGACCCGTCAGAGAAAATATTACGTGTTTCGTATTGAGGTGAAAAGGAACACAGTTTGTCCCGAACTTTAGCTACAATGGTAAAAGACACAAAGCTGGAGTTATTCTGTGTCTTTGCTGCACAGCTGCCTCTTCTTCTCTCATTCTCTCCCCCTCCCTCTCCTGTTTCTACTTCAATCATGAAACTGATCAATGATCAGCTGATCGGCTTTTCTGACGCAAGTCCCGTCTCACTTGTTTGTTTATCGCCCACTTTGTACCAGAAAGAGGAAACCAGCGGATGTCACGCTAAACAACAGCAGCACGTTTAAGCTTGATCAGCTGTTGTTAGAATTTATTTAATATTAATTTCTAGTATCAGCTGATGTTTGTTGGAGCCACAGCTGTAAAGCTGCTGGTCATGATATCGGTTTGGATATGTGGTGAGAGGGAAACATGAAGATGAAACCAGGAGATGTCCTTACTGAATCATCAGAGCTGAACAGGTGATGGAGAAACAGGTTTACCTTTTAGGTGACATGAATGAGTTGAAGGGAATTTATGAACTGTTTCTGAGAGACAAATAACACCAGGATCCTTTTCTAAGCAGCTGACAGCTGGTAACTGCAGGGGCGGGTCTAGCAAAGTGTTGCCAGGGGGGCCAGGTAGGGCATTAACAGGGAGAGGGGGGCACAAAGAAATACTTTTCTTTCTTGTTCTCATTTAAAATGTCTAGCATTCAATAAATAATTATCTGAATCTTACAACCAAAGTTTTTGTCTGATGTAAAATGTATAGAAATCATACATATACCAACAAAACAGTGTACATCACTGTCACAACAGCGTTTGTTTGTTTTTTTTCCAAAGGCTTTATGGCTTTCCTGTAATACCTGGTGGGCCGGTCTCTAGTCAAAATGCCCAGGCTGATTTTTGTTTTGATTTTTACGCACACCCCACTTTTCAGTTATTTATTTGTAAAAAAAAATGTTTGGAATCATGTATGATTTTAGTTCCACTTCTCACGTGTACACCACTTTGTGTTGGTCTTTCACGTGGAATTCCAATAAAATTGATTCATATTTGTGGCTGTAATGTGACAAAATGTGGGAAAGTTCAAGGGGGCGAATACTTTTGCAAGCCTCTGTACATGGATACATCCGTAGACAGAATTCACAATGTGTTTTCGGGACTTTCAGGTGTATGGACCAGTTTTCTTTTCTTTTCTTACCAGAAAGTTTTAATGAGCAGCTGGATTTTTTCTCTCTTTAACTGGCTGGACACAGAGGACATCGAAATGCAGCTGATTGAACTGAAAACCTCGACTCTGTCGGGGTCAAAGTTTGCAGAACTACAGATGCAGTTGGAATCCACAGCTGTGCGTGTTCATGGAGCTTGCATTTTCACCTGCTGGACATCACTACCTGACAAGGTTAACTGTCTTCAGAACATTGCAGAGGCCTTATTGACAGTATTTGGCTCTACATATCTGCGTGAGCAGATTTTCTCTCATATGCGTGAGGGTGGCTGTAGCTCAGATGGCAGAGCAGGTCAGCCACTAATCAGAAGGTCGAGGGTTCGATCCCAGGCTCCCTCCTGGCTGCATGCCAAATATCCTTGGGCAAGATACTAACCCCATGTTTGCCTACTGGTGGTGGTCAGAGGGCACCCTGGGATCGAACAAGGAATTATAAATGCCACATAAAGTGGGACACCAGGTCACTTTAGTGCAAGAGCTCCAGTGTTTCAACTGACCAGCAATCTACAAAATTATATTACAAATGTACATAATGTAAAGACTCCAGAGGTGTAGTTCAAAAACTGATTTAGGTATTAAAAGATAAATGTAGTTGATTACTTGATTGATTGATTACTTATTACAACTATATTTATCTGTGACAGTGTATCTTTTGCATCTTTTTTTGTTTGTTTGTTTGTTTGTTTGTTAAGCTTTTAAAAGTAAAGTAAAGGGAAACATTTAATCTGTTTTGAGTGGAGTTTGTTAAACCCTGTTATCTGGCATTGGAAATACCTGGAAATATCTCAGAGGTCATATCTCAGGCTTTAAGATCAAGCATCATAGGCCTACTTGTTGGTTTGATTGTTTATTTAGAAACATAAACCTGTTTTACTCAGGTGACCAGGAAATTTCAGAGCACTGCAGCTGAAGAAAAAGCAGAAAACAAGTAAGACAGCACTACATCCAATAACATGGCTTTTGTTTATGTTATTTTTATTTTTTCATTTTGTCTTTCTTTTTGCATGTTTTTAAAAACCACCATGTCTTAAGCCCCTTTGTTGTTATACACAAGCATTAGGAAACAAAGCTCCTTTCCCCAGTAACTTCACACTGTACAGAAACAGTCGAGCAGTTTCTTCAAACCAAGCTGCGTATCTATTGCAGATTCAGTCTTCCCAGCCTGGAGAAGGTCTACAATTTTGTTTCTGGTGTCCTTAACTTCTCTTCCCTTTCCTGTAGAGAGGACACCAAGCTAACACTTTTTTTTTTTTTTTTTTTTTTGAAAATAGTGTTTTTTTTAACCTCCTTTTGTTAATTTTTTTTGTAATTTTTTCAATAAATCACATTTCATTTTCCATATATGACAGTTAATTTGTATCATATTTGCTTATCTGTGTTTTTAATTACATAAAAATTTATTGTACCATTTATTTGTGTTTTTTTAGGGGGAAGAAATCACACTGATGATGTTGAAGTCCCAAAAACTGGCAAAAAACTGTAGGCTATGCATGAAATATGACGTACTAGGCATTAAAGGGTTAAATACAATTCAGGGGAACTTTTTTTTTAATCTCCAGCAATGTCACATTCTTATGGCCTCCTCAGCTTCTTCTTTGGTTTTCTGCAGATGATGCAAAGAAAAAATACACACAATAAGAACCAGAGTTATCTTTGTAGTGCAACCCTCAGAAAATGATCAGTGTGGTGTTTCATTTTGTGGTATGAATTTGAAAAGTCGTAGCTTACAGTGAGCTTACTCTGCTCATTAATTCCACTAATGACTCTATCCTTTGTTTTTTAGCGGCCACACTCATGTTTTTGTAGCTCTAGTTATTAGGCATAATAGCAGTAGCTTACCTTTGGGGACCACAGAGATGCAGTAGTGAAATTATTGGAAACACTTTTGCGAATATAGCCCACAACGCATAATGTAAATATTCCACATGCCTCAGTTATTAATCTGCACTGCTCTTGCAATACAAATATATACTACAGGCTGAAGAAAACAAGACAAAGGAAAGATTTTTTATTTTTTTTAACAGTCAGCTACAATCTGGGAATTTTAAAGAGACTTATTTTTTTCACGGCCACCTCCATATATTTTATTATTGGACTTTACTATGGTATCTCTGCATGGTTTACAGTTCAAAACAATCTCTATCTTTATACCGATATTTAATTGCAGCCACTGAATTCATGAGCTGAAACAGCGGGGGCATTCTTTTTCCTTTAATGACAGGATTATCTGATTTGAACAAGGTAGGTGTGGCTTCTGTATCTGAGATAACATGATAAGCATATTACCTCTCAGTGACACCATACAGTATCAAGAGTTAAAACAACCAAAAAAAAAAAAACAAAAACCAAAGAAAACATTCCATGTATAAATAATCAGTGCTAACCAACAGCTCAGTGGATCTGCGTTCGACTACTCCGCCTAGGCTGCACTGTCGAGCGCAGATCCACTGAGCGCAGCGCAAGCTAGTGAGACAGAAGCTAAGCTCGTTGCAACATGGCAACTGCCTCAACGCTACCCGGAATTGAACCTCCCCCACCCTCATTCAGATCTGGCGTTTAGAACTATCTTGGTTTTCATGTGAAGCATGACCCTGATAGTAAGCGCATCATGGACAAAGTTAAAACAGTATGTCGGATGTGCCACGCAATCTCAATTACATTGGTGGGAACTAGTGCGTTAGTGCAGTTAGCTTGCTAACGTGTTGACGCCATCCAGCCCCACACACGGAGCGATATGCGGTAACTTTCTAATGGAGATTTGCGGCATTATGTCGTTAATGTCATTTTAACAAGATTAACGCTGACAGCACTAGTGGGAACACAACGAATATGACTGCACATATGCATTTAATATGCTGCTGAGAATATAGCCCAGAAGAAGCGTATAGTATAGCTTTTATTTTGGAAAGAGACATTTCTCTGTAATAAACTCTATTTCTAAAGATGAGTGATTTCTCGATCAGATAGATTTATTTATTTATTTATTTTTGTTGTTTCAGCAACATTAAATTTAAAAACTGTACTTTTGAGTTAAAATATCTATTCATAATTTTAATAAATGAGAAATTAAAAAGGCACAAACATTTTTTTGTATCGAAAAAAATATTGAACCGTGAGACCAAAGTATCAAACCGAACCGTGAATTTTGTGTATCGTTGCACCCCTAATATATATATATATATATATATATATATGTAGAGAGAGAGAGAGAGAGAGAGAGAGAAGTAGAATCTAATCATCTTAAAAAGATCTCAGATTTTACAGTTTTAGATTATACAAAAAACACTTAAAGGTGAATACTGATACAGAATTGATGGGTAGATTATAAAATCACTGACCTTCTCCTTGTGTCTTTCTTTCAGTTCACACTTTGTCAGACTTCTGGTTTGCTCTTTGAGAGACTCAAACTGACACTGGGACTCTTGTAGCTAAAAAAAAAAAAAAAAAAGATTTTGAACAAATAGTAAAGCCTTGAAAAACACACGGATATGGTGCATATGTTGATCTCAATGTAATGAATACGCACCTCTTTGTTCTTATTCTCCAATTCATTCATCAGAGTCTGCGCATTCTTCTCAGCTTCCTCTCTGCTCTGCTGTTCATCCTTCAGCTGCTGCTGGACTTCACTTACCTTGTCTTTAAGCTGGAAGGAATGTAAGGAAGTTTACATTGATTTTTTTTTTTTTTTACCATTAACAGTGTTAGCTGGTTTATTGTTTTTACGATTTGAAAAAAAATATATAATGCTAAAAAACCAGTATTGCATCATATAAATAATGTATCTACACTTTATTGCTACAGCAGCACCTTCAGCATCCTTGTGTTTAAATGTAGTACAATGGTTCCTTGGAAATCACAGGAGTGACTTTCTAAAAATATCCCTCAATAGGCGAAATCCACAAAGTAGTCAGCTTTACTTTTTTACAATTATTGTATAATATTCTTATATGTTTTAAGGCTGTAAAACCCCTCACTACACACTTTATACACTTTTCTCAGACAAGCACGAGCATTATCATTTCTCTCTCTCGTTTAAACACTCTCAACGTTCAAACCTTCCTACAAATATAAGTCCAGTATTATAGAATGAAATCAACTTCAGCGTCACAATGCTAGCAATCGAAGATTTATGTAAATCTGACAAACTGAACGCAGAAATGAATAAAACTTTCGAGTGACTTACAGTATCTATGTAATGACAACCTTTACTATGCCCCAAAAATATATAGTTTGTCAAATGCACTGTGACCAACATGACACAAAGCTGAAAGTAAAAAGAAAATATATTTATAGTTAATGACCAGTGGGTGTCTCATGTAGATTATGTGTGGAAATATGAGGACAAATATTGGCTGCCTTGATGTCTAACCTCACTAAACACACTAAACACTCAAGTTCATTTCTCAGATAGTTTTTATATCTGTGTTTTAGCTAAAATCATATGAATAATAAATACATTAAAATCAAGGAATTAACCTTCTTGATTTGGACCTCAAGCTCCTCCTTCAGGGAATTCAGGTCTTCCTTATGTCTCCGCTTCTCTTTATTGAGTTCGTTCTCAAACTAGAAGAAAAGGATGATCAAAATGAAACCAAAAGATCAGACAATCCCCAGTCTCTGGTCTTCAAACAGGTCACCAGGCTAAAAAGGGGGTTTTCTGTATACCTTTTTCCTGATCTCCCTGATCTCTGCATTCTTCTCCTCCAGCAGATTTTGGGTTTGTTTCAGCTCATCAATAGTCTGACTTGTGTCCTCATGATCAGCTGATGGCTGATGGATCTATAAATCAGTCAAAAAAATGTGATTTTTAAACTACGACACCTCATATTTTTGTAAATATAAAATGAGACACAGAGTAGCAAATCATTTTTAACCCATTGTGCCAATTAATCACATTCATGAATCTTTCATTCAGATTTACAGTAACACCAGAACTGAGTAAAGCTGTTGATGTCTTTTGAGATATGAGACAAAACTGCAGGGACAAATGATAATGAATAAGAACAATTACTGCAACAAAGATAATGAAAATAAACACCAATGATAACTTCTGTCCTGATTAGAGGCACTGAGCTTCATAGCAGCAGCTGAACCTCTGACTAGATATGATATCAAACATGAAAGAGACAAATATGAGATGAACTCATGGAATGAAACTAAAGGAAATAACCTGTTTTTTATTGGTTTCCAGCTCTTTCTTCAGCATCTGCACATCATTATCTTTCATTTTCAACTCTGCATCAATCTTTTCAGTGACTTTCAGTGAATCATCAGGGTCACAGGAGAGAGGAGACTACGACAGACAAACCAAGAGACACAAATCAGGATGAAACCTGTGTTCAGATAAATCTTATCAAAGCAGCATTTTCCACTGTAAGTGGTTTACAATCACAGTTATGTAAATATTTAATATATGTAGGGCCTAACAGGGCCCAAGTTTTATATCATCACTCATAATTATTTATAGTTACAAAAGTAGGACGGTTTAAGAACGTAAAAACATTTCAATTTTGTTGCAATACATAACTGCTGTCCGTATTAATTCCTTATTAGTTGAAAAATATAAAAATATCTATAGATACATTAAAAATTAAAATAAATGTAATCACTTTTCTGTCCAGAAGATCTTCCTCAGCGTCCTTCCTACTCTGCTGCTGTGCACCCTGGAGCTTCTGCTCAAACCTGGCCACTATGTCGTTAAACTAGGAGAAGAGTGAGGTGAAGGGTAATCAAAAAAAAACTGCATTTCTCCAACTCGATACAGAAGGAATGAAGGAATATCATACAAGACAAATCACCTTCTTCTTCCTCTCCAGCCTTTTCTTCACTTTAGCATCCACCTCCCTCTGCTCCTCACGCTGCAGCTGCTGCTGTGCTGTAGCTACTTCCTCATTCACCTGAGATCACAGAGAAAAAAACAACATAAGAAATTGGTATACTAAATGTATATTTTGTTAGCATTGTTAACAAAATACACATATTCTTGAATTGGTGAATCTCCAAGTGTAATCAGGTTGCAAAACAAATATGATTTTAAGTGATCTAGATCAAAAGCTGTCTACATTTTAATCCTAAAAGTGGTTTTTGCTTCTCTAAAAAACAGGTTTGGTACAGTGGTCATCAGCATGGATGGCCATTGCAGCTCATTTTCCATTGGCTGATTTTTACCACTGAAAAACTGATAACTGTGTCTTCTGAATGAAAAAAAACAAATGTGTTTTTAATCAAAGAAGGTTGCATATAACACTTGAAAAAACAATTATTTTTTTGTCAGATTGTTTTAATTTTTTTTTCGTAACAGATCAGCTACTGATCAAATACGGCTGTGCACCCCCAGTTTGTTAGAGACTTTTTTTTATTGTTAAAAGACGATGTTTCTTCTAACCATCACCATGTGCTCACCAACTGTTTACTTTATCTCCTGACAGTCAAATGTAGTTCTTTAAAAAGTACCATAACATGGTTGTCCTGAGTTAGTGTAATATAAGGTCGTGTGTGCTGTAAGAGGTGATGTTGCTTACTTTGTTCCTCGTGGTGACAGCAAGGCCGAGGTTCAGCTGTGAAGAGACCTCCTGCTTTTCTTTAAGCGTGTCAGGTGTCATCACCTCAGTTTTATCCAACTAACAAACAGAAGCGCAGCTGAGAGGATCAATTATTCATTCATTTAGGTTAGCATACAGCTAAGCATGGACTAGATGACAACTGGGGAAACATCTGAGCTGGTTTCATGCATTTAGACCACCTCATTCATGCTCTCCAGCCTTGTCTTCAGAGTCTGCATCCTCACCTCATCATTCCCCCTGTGCTGCTCCTCACACTGCAGCTGCTGCTGTCCCACAGCTACTTCCTCATCCACCTGAGATTAGAGAAAAAAATGTTAGAGCTTTTAAAATAAAGCTTCAAACTTTTGGGAGATTTAATTTGCAAAAATGTTACCCACAACATGGTTTGGTGAATTATTCTCCAGTGTCTGCAGGTTCTTCTCATCTCCTTCCTCAGTCTGGTGTTCATCACTGAGCTTCAGGGCTGCAGCTTCTTTTTCTTTTAACTTGGACAAAAGTAGAACATTATGAAAAAGAAGCACGTTTTGGAGCGATCAGCAGACATAAAGAATATTGTGTGTGTGAAGGAAATGCTCTAAAAGTGAAATTTCAGACTATTTACAGTCATTTAGCTTAACACAATAAAACTGCCAGCATTATATCATGGACACACTGCAATGCATCCTTCTGATGGAGGACACGATTCTATATAGATCATAGAAAAACACCTAAAGCCAGAACATTTCATCATTTTTTTTTAAATAAGAGGAAGAAGAGCTACTGATCAAATATGGCTGTGCTCCCTCAGCATGCCTCTCTTGCACAGGTGCATAATTTCAATGGAAGATGTCGTCAATTGAAGTCAAATCTAATGGATTATTTATTTTAATGACTTTGCTGAATTTAGAGATTGTATAATTATTGGCCACACAGATTCTGTGAAGGTGGTGTACTTGTTCACTGTAGTTGTACAGTAAAGACTGAAACAAGCTGTCAAAAGTCAACAAAGCAGCAACTCTAAAAACTCATGTTTGCTTTACAGTGGAGTCTCACTACGATAAGGTAAGATAACTGTTTACTGTCATTGCACAGTCATACATAGTACAATAGTAAAATGAAATTGGAGAACTGTCCAATATCAGCACTAGATACAACACAACATGACACGATACCACACAACACAACACAACACAGTAACTTAACTTATAAAAATGACGAATAAGTGTATGTGTATTGCATACTGTTACTATTTCACATTAATTATTATTCCACCTTGTGTTTGTTTTTTTATAAAAATACAAAAATATTATTATTGTTATTGTTGTTACCCCCCAAAAGAAGTCCTGGGAGGTAACCAATCAGGTCAACTGTTTGCACTGATTAGGGCCGTTGCCCTGTTGTAAAAGCTGTCCTTGAGTCTATTTGTTGTACAAAAGGGTTAGGTTTTTGTATGGGATTTCCTATGCCCTCTGAATGCACCATCGGTGTGCATGTCTGCAACTTTAGTTCAGAGACAAACGGCAGCCGAACAACGGACAGTGTGTGCGTTCATAAGACCGTAAGTTAATGTTTACTTCACTAAGTTATGTTTGTGTTCAGCCATGAGTGTATTTGATGACTTACCAGCAGTTTCTGCTTTTGTTTAAGTGACGTTATGTACAAGTGGCAGTTCGCTAGCATAACAGATTTGTTCGCAAATTAGCTTCTAGCAGAGAGATTCGTTGTTATCGTGTTGTTGATTCTGTGCTCTGTGTAACAGATGGTAAACCAATGTAAAGTTGCCTTCAGTGCATAGTTGTATGCAGTGTGTTAATGCATAATGTCTGACTTTAAGTTTATGTAACCAGTCTGAAGTATAATGTCAGCTTATTTAGTTATATACTGTACTTGAGTACACCTCAGTTGTATCTTTATGTTTATTATGTAATTTGATTCCTAATTGATTTGTATCATTATGCTTTGTCTGCAGAAACCACACACACACACACACACACACCCACACACACACTCTCGCCCAGCTGCGGGCACATTCTCAATTGGAAATACAAAGAATGACAACTTTATTCCTGGACTCTGCCTGTTTGTTCCTCTCACATCTGAACATTTGCAAGTGTTCTGACCCGACACTCTGAAGTGATTGCTGCCAGCTCAGATTTCTTTAACCCTTCTAAACAATTTGGCATTTATCTAAGTTTGCCCCACTATCATGCCTTTATTCACAGACATGACAGTCATTCATTTTTACACCATCTGTAATTTGTTTTTAGTGCAGCTGGTTCATTTCTCTCTCCTCCCCCTGTTTTTTTCCTGAGTTGCTATCTTATCTTTGTGCTTCTGATTCATCTCTGACTGAACTTTGTTGTTCAGGTTAGACTTCCCTCTGACACGCAATTCTGCTTCTTTTTTCATCGGAAGTAGATAAAAGTAATGTCCATTGTTTACTTACATGCTTGTTGTCATTTTCTGTTTCCCCTGAGTTCAAAGCTTCACTTGAATTCCTCTCAGCTGTCTTATTTTCATTTTTGCTCCCTCCTGCAGAAACACAAAACATGGTAGATTAGTGCTTTGTTTGAGTCTTATAAAGTCTTAAGTAACTTGGGTTGTATCTCTCATTATCCAACATCTTTTAAAATACCATTATAAGGGGAAAAATATTCATATAGCTCATTAAACTTGTATCAAACTGAAAAATGAATTTGTAACTTACTGTTTTTCTTTTGCTTACACTTGTATGTGACAGTAACAACAAGAAGAATGGGCACCGAGACAACAATAATAATGATGCAGTTGAGCACCGCAGGAGTCAAATTCTCTGAAGTGAAAAATTAAAGAAAATCATGAAAATAAAATAACTGTAATAATAATAATAATCTTCAATGTCAAAAACAAAAAGGTTTCTTCATAATCTTCTAACTACCAGTAAAAATTAGTAAGTGAAGAAAAGCAGAGTTTTCTGAAGTATTTTTTATACACATATAAACAAGTACTGAGCTTTAGATTTGAAAATACTTGTGTCAGGTTACCTGGGCTGACCTGGAAACCAAACCAGTTTTTTAGGCTCATTTTGTTCTGGAAAACAAGAAGAAAATAGTCACAATAAAGAGATATACCTCTGCATTCATGTTGAAACGAAAAAAAAAGAACAAATCATGTGGTTTAAAAACAGCATCCTAATTCAACTTTGATGTATGCCACTATGTGATGATGTATCAACACTTAACTATGATCAGAATAATTTTATTTATTTTGAATCAAAAAAGGTTAGAGTTCATGTAAATGATTATAATTATTTAACATAATTATGCTTTAACTTTTTCTTCTCTGTAGATGGCCTTCATTGCACACACACTGTGTAATGTGCAGCATAGAGGGATAATAACCATTGCAACGTAGCTTGTTGTAAATTGCCTCACAAATAAACAAATACACCTTAAATCACAACCAAATCTGCATCTGAGAACTAAAGTTTTACATGTTTGAGGCAACAAGTTGTCACTTAGAACCACAGAGACACACTTTATGTTTCTATTATACAGTAAATTATACAAACAACCAAACATAAAGTATTTACCTCATAAATTACACTGATGCATCTGCTTCCTTGCCGTGAGTGAGGCTGTGCAGCATTTGTCCTTGAGCACTGGTTAAAGGAAACACTCACCTGCAGTAACAGGAGGCGTGGTTTCTTCAGAAGTCTGAGGAGGAAAAGAATGTGTGTGTTGCAAACAATCGGTTCTTGCGAGTGTGCACATGTTAAAATGAAACTTCATTAAATGCTTTTAATGCCAACGTGATGTGATCTGGTTAAGCTGTTACAACCTAAGGCCTTGACCTTTGACCTTGTTATGATGAAATGTTTTCTTGAGTGTGTCCATACTTTTTTCGGTTGTGCACACAAACATGTTTCCAGGACAGACACAAACTGACAAATCAACAAATCTTAAATCTTAACATTTGATCAGTTTCCTGCTTCTCTTGAAACTGATGACATCATATCTGAGCTCTCATTATCGTTTGAGCGTGTAACCCTGACATGTGATCTAAAGAAGGAAAAGGAAATCTGGACATAAAGTGTACATAAAAAGTAAGTTCTGAGTATTGTCTCAAACTAAACTCAGAGTAATTGCAGCCAAAAGCAAATATCTGGAATCAGTTTGTCTTCAAAAACAGAATTTAAAGCTGTTTGTATGTTGCTTCACTAGTATCAGTTGTTCATGTATTACTATTTCAGGAAATCAAATAAATCCTCATTTTAGTTTTTTGCCTTTATTGAAATCAGCTTTAGTTGATAACATTTACTGATATAATCTAAGAAAAAAGAAAACAAATCAAGGGAAACACAAACACAAACAGGTTTATGACTAAGTTTGGACAATGAAAGCATGAGGTCACCACAAATATTCAGTGCATTACTTGTCATAACAGCTGCTTCACTTCTTTATCTCAAGATCTGATCAGTTTCATGTTTCACTGGAACAACACTGTTTTAGACGGTGGTGTCCTGTTACAGCTCACAGATTAAATGGGACAAGCGTCCATGGGTCCCATGTCTTCCCAAGTCCAATCTTTTTGGACATTATTGTTAGTGGCTTTGGCAATACACCTCACAGGTAACGTTAGTATAACAACATGTGAATGATGACAATACTGAGATGTTGATGTTGATGTTTAGTATCTTGGTTTAAGATCTCACAGTGATAACACTTGTTAAATAGGGCATTACGATTTGTTTTGATGAGATTTGGTCATTAAGTATTGAAATGCACTTTGAAATTTAAACCTCATGATGTTAGTGGACAAATAAATAAATAAATATCCTTTGCATTTTATCCACTGGCTGACTTTAAACCATGAAGCAAGAGGGCAATTGGGACGATTCAAGCTCTCTGGGATCAATAAAGATTGACTTCATTCCTTCAAATGGTTGTTGACATGCACTTATCTGGATCAAAGACTGACGAGCAGGCACAGAACAACTCTGTCATCCCTGAAGCCGAGCCACAAATGATGCGGGCATCCAGAATTTTCCAGAGACTGTGACATACAAAAATACCACAAGAAATCATATTTAGAGTAACTACAGTAGCTGGTAAAGCAATGTCCTCAATGTTGTTTTGAGTTAATAATTATCAGTTGAAACAATGAAGGTGTGCTCAACACTAAACAAACCTTTCACGGTTCTGGGTCAGTTTGACCCAGTATTTTGAGTTATGTTTTGGTTTATTTTTCTCTGAATCTGCGTTTCAAGTTACTTTGGTGTGTTTGATTGTTTTCTTATTCTCTTAGTGCTTGTGATGAGGATGATGATGATTATGATGATGTTCTATGTTCCAGCTTATTCCGGTATATTTTTAGTTCTGCCCGTGTTAAGTCTGTGTTTCTTAGTCTGCGTCCTTGTGTCTTATTTCCTGTTTTATTGTGAAAGTCTATGTCTTATGTTAGTGTGTGCAGCTTTGATCCCCCTGTCTCGTTAGTCCAATTTCTCCCAGCTGTGTCTCCCTCCTGTTGCCCATTCCCTGATTACCACCCTGTGTATATTAGCCCTGTGTTGTCCTGTGCTCAGTGTCGCGTTGTACCCTCAGATTATGCCTGTGTGTTTTTGGTTTCTGTATTCACTTCACGTTTGGTTTTCATGTCAGCAATAAAGCTGAGGTTTTGATTTACAATTCTGTGTTCGAGTCCTGCGCTTGGATCCTCCTCTCTGCCTGCCCGCACACAGAGCCCTGACAAAACCACCCATACCCTAACACACATGGGGTCAATAATCCAACACAGGGCATCAAAAAAACATGAATAAAATACTGTATTTCCCTCACTATAGGGCACTTAAAGTATTTTAAGTTTCTTTAAAAAATCGACGGTGCGCATTATGTATGAATTCTGGTTGTGCTCACTGACCTCTAACCAATGTTATGTGGTACACAGCGCTCAAAAATCTGTCAAAAAATCTTTTACGACTTTGGTAAGCTACGAAGCAGCACTGCTTGATGGATTGTCGAAGCATTACGGCTGCCGTAGTCAGGAGCCTTGCAGAGTAATCCGGGTCCAAAACTCCATCCACTTCAGGTCCCTGTCACGGTGTTGGGTCATTTGACCCAGTGTTTTGCGTTTATTTTCATTATTATTATTATTTTGTTGTTGCTATTATTATTCTTTGTTCTAGTTTATGCTGATTGTGTGTTTGGGTTTACACCCTTTGGTTCTTAGAGGTTTGGTTTTGTGCTTCCTCTGTTTTGTGTCTGCCCATGTTTTCCCTCTGTTCTGTCTGTACCGCATCTCTGAGTCCAGTCTGTGCGTTTCCTGTTTTAGTTTGAAGGTCAGTGTATTTTATCAGTGTGTTCTGTTTGTGCTCTCCCTGTCTCATCAGTGTAATCAGCATCAGCCGTGTCTCCCAGCTGTTTCCTCTTAGTCCTGTTCATCTCTTGTATTTAGTGTCTGCGTCTTCCACTGCTTGTTGTTGTGTCATGCCCTCACTTTCACCGTGTGTTCTCTTTGCTACCCTGCCTGTCTGTTTAGTTTGTTTTTATACTCTCAGTTTGGTTAGTTTTCTGTTCGGTTGCTATCCAGCAATAAAGCTAAGTGTTTTGAGTTATGTTTGCCTCCGTGAGTCCTGGATTTTGGGTCCTCGCTCCCTGCCTGCCTGCACAGAGCCATGACAGTCCCAAAGTCAAACGAACACTGCAGCATCACTGAGAATTCAAAGCATTCTAAATTCTTCCATCTTTAATAAAATGATCAGTGTTGCTGTTTTACCAGGTGTAACGATGAAGTTTAACATCCCGGCATCCATGAAAACAGAATTTATTACATTTAACAGAGTTAGAAGTTAACAGGAAGTTAGCTCGCTAGTTTTCACTTAAACATGCTATACCATGTTTGTTTCTTTGTATTTTGATTGATTGATATATATATATAGATAGATAGATAGATATCTGCCACTGGATAAAATGAAAGATTTTTTTTTCTTTTTTTATCTTGTTCTTTTTCTTTGTCATGCTCATGTCATCCTTTTAGTCATCTTGTCTTTTCCATTCAATGATTTGAACTGCTTTTTTTTTCTTTTTCATTCTTGTCTCTTATTGATGTTTCTTTTGATTTTCCTACGTCTCCTGTTTTGCATCAGGTTTGTTTTCTGTGATTATCAAGTCAAAGGCTCTTGTTGGTGCCAGTATTTGTTTTGTTTGTTTTTGGGGGTCTTTTAGAAAGTTTAGGTGTTTTCATATATAATGTAATTTTTAGGATGTTTTCTTCCTCTTTGTGCTTCAGCCTTCTTTTTGACCACATACTTATTTATTTCCTTTTAATGCATTCTTCTACCATATTTCAAAGGCTTATGTCACAGGAAAACATAAGTGTCTCTGGACTGTTTTACCACATGCGTCTGAAATTTGATTATGCCCTTTCCCCATCCTCTACTGATATTTTTTTAGCATTAGGTATGAGACTTTATCAGAGGCAGACAGACTGTTTCACCTGTGCTTTCAAAGACTTGTAGACGTAGTGCATCACATCAAGGTCTGCACCAATAAGCTGAACTGAATTTACCTGAATATTGATCAGTGAAAGAGGATCTGTATCCTCAGGCCAAGTTCTACAAAAACATTTAATAAAAAGGATTGGATCTGCCCCCGTTATTGTCTCCTCCTGAAAGCTCCCAGCTGCACTTTACGGTCTTCTCCTTCTCCCTTCAACTGCTTCACTCAACTGCCTCCATCTGCATGTCTCCTGCCACATATCCATGAATCTACCTCTACTCCTCGGCACATATCTAAACCATCTAAGCTTCTCCTCTCTGACTTTATCTCCAAACTGCTGAGTTTTGTGTCTGATGTGCTCATTTCTAATCTTGTCCATTTTTTTCAATCCCAGTGAAAATCTTAACATTTTCAACTCTGCCACCTCCAGTTTTACAAGTCAACATAAACACACACAGATATTTTTAGAGCCCTACCATCATGTGGTGCCAGAGCAAACACATTTTATTCTATAACTAAGTTACCACAAATCCAAAACAGAGTGATTTTGCCCAATTAACATAAAGAAAACTGGATCGTCTCTAAACATGAAACAGAAGACATTCATTCAACAATCACCAACCAGCCTCCATATATACCACACACACATTACAGTACGAGTTCATAGCTTCAGCATATAAATGGTAACAATGTTTCAATCCTTTACAAAAACACACAAACTACTACTTACTTTAGAATTTCATTTTTAGACCTTGTGCTCAAAACAGTCATTGAAAAAAAATTCTCAAATCTAAAATCCCAGCTGTTCTCATCCTGCTCCTTTCTTGCCTTCCTTTTTTGAGTACTGCTTTTTGGGGGGGCTTGTTAAAGAGAATTTCTAATTTATGTTGCAGGTAGACTGATGAACTACTCTGACTCACAGATCATTTACTTCCCATCATGCCACTCTGGCATGAAAGGTTTACAGAAAAGCCGCCTGTTTTTAATACATGCAGAAACCTTGAAACACTGGTTTCAGTGTTGACTTCACTCACATGTGACTTCATTAACACATGCCTCAACACAATTTCATCACAGATCTCAGATTAATATCTAAAAGGCATGACAGTAGTAATTAGACAACCGTATAAGATAATAAATATATATATATATATATATATATATATATATATATATATATATATATATATATATATATATATATATATATATATAAAAACACCCAGCACACCCCTGCGGGCGGTTTATCCTTCAAGCTCGGGTCCTCTACCAGAGGCCTGGGAGCTTGAGGGTCCTGCGCAGTATCTTAGCTGTTCCCAGGACTGCGCTCTTCTGGACAGAGATCTCCGATGTTGTTCCTGGGATCTGCTGGAGCCACTCGCCTAGCTTGGGAGTCACCGCACCTAGTGCTCCGATTACCACGGGGACCACCGTTACCTTCACCCTCCACATCCTCTCGAGCTCTTCTCTGAGCCCTTGGTATTTCTCCAGCTTCTCGTGTTCCTTCTTCCTGATATTGCTGTCATTCGGAATTTTAATTTGAATAATATGAAACTAGATGAACAGTGTGAGGATCACCAGAGTTAATATACAATATGTCATCTGGAGGCTGTTGAAAGACTAAATTATGTCTTTTCTCATGGGGCTGGTGAACAGTAATTTGTTAATAAACAGTAATGGGATTCTTGTGAAACTGAAAAAAGGTTTAAAAATTACTCATAATAATTTGTATTTTTATACCTTTTTTACAGTCTGGTCCTGGGGAAAAATGCTTTAGACAAACCCATACAGTGGGGTAAAAAGTATTTAGTCAGCCAAAAATGTAAAATCAGATGCAGTCTGTTCACACTAACCCAAACAACCACCATCTTCATTTCATGCAGCACTGGTCCTGGCTAAGCTTCGTCCCCTGGTGAACTCATCAATGGACCCACTTCAGTTTGCCTACCAGCTTGGCACTGGAGTGGATGAAGCTGTCATTCATCTCCTACATTTTTCTCTCTCTCACCTGGAGACCATTTCTTCACTGCTTCAACACCATTCTTCCCACCAAGGGCGTAGATTTGGCATGGACGGAAGGGACATGTGCCCACCAATATCCAGCGATTATTGAATTGTCCCCACCAATAATTTGATCTCTTCGAGTAAAGAAAAACAAAACCGATAGAAATAAAAAAAGCGATCTGTCAACGTCTCATTCACCCAGCGGTGCAGAAAGAGTTAAATTACGTTCTCTACTGGAGTCCTACATCATGTGACAAATATGGCCAATGTGATTGGCTGTGCCTTTTAGTGAGCTCTGCTTAGTTTTAGTAGCGGCAATCCTGCGCTGCGAGGACCTGCAAGGAGGAGAGGAGGATGGCAGCAAAAAGAACCTGGATATAAGAAAGCATTTTTCAAAGAAACCTGTAAGTCACTTAAAGTCAAGTTCACTCATAAAATCTGTCCATCATAATAACGTTACAGGCTATGCAAGGGAATACATGCCAACCCTCCCATTTTTTCTCGGACAATCCCAAATTTCAGTGCCCCTCTTATTACTCTTTCTGGGTTGCAAAATAAACTTTTAAAAAATTTTCAGGCAAGAATGTAGCTGTGCAAACTTCAAATATCTGAACCGGGGAGAACAGCAAACTCCCGGCACATCGTTTTAGGCTTTGGCCCACATCAGTCTAAAATTGTATGTAACCATGAATAACGTGTTGCCATGTCCACCAGGAGAGACTGGACAGTATAGATGTAAAACAAATATGCCAGCAGTTTATCTCAGTTAATGAGAGGAGAAAGCATGTGTTTGGCTCCTTCACATAGTGGACATTGAGTTGTTGTTTGGGACACTGTTGCTGTAACAGTAGTTCATGTTTAGAGTAAAAAATCCCAGCTCACTGACTTGATAGGGGCAATAGTGTGCATAAAATGTTGCATAATTTTGCTGAGAGATCTTTTACTTTGTGGTAATCTTAGATGAGTAGTTTTATGGACAAAAACCACCAGGTCATTCAGTGTTTCCTTAGTGCTAATGTGTCAGAGATGTTGGTGTAACTGAAGTAATGATGTTAAGTTCTTAAAGTCATATTTAAAAGCATGTAGAATAGCATATGTAGGCAAGTATATTTCTCCTTTTTTTTAATCAAGAAGCAAAGACGAAAAGGAAAAAAAAAGAAACAGGGCAGGGTTCGGTGGTTGAATCATCCGTCCCCACCAATGCCAAAACCAAATCTACGCCCTTGCTTCCCACAGTCCTACTGGACAAGCTGGAGAACTCAGGAGAGGACCATCACCTCACAACATGGATACTGGACTACCTCGCTGACCGACCACAGTATGTGGTCTCCACAGGAAAGGAGGAAAGGGCAGAGCAGGCTGTACCTCCTGTTGAGGCTCAAGTCTCTTGGAGTGAATGGGCAACTACTGAAGACCTTCTATGGTGGCAGACAGACAGACACACATCCAATACACCATAATAGCCTTTGCTTAGTGTCCCTTATGTACAATATTACAAGTGCAATTTTTCTGATGCAACATAGTTTTTTTTTATATAGTACTTCATTCCATTTTATATAGTATGTTATTCTATTTTATCTTACTCTATTCTATTGTTTTTCTTCATTTTTGCGGCTCATTACTCTGCACTGTCCACTTTCTGCCGTGACCAAACAAATTTCCCACATGTGGGACTAATAAAGGTTTATCTTATCTCATCTTACCTCTTCTGCAGCTGCAACCACATGTGTTCCTCTCCCTGCTGGTCGTTAGGAAGAATGCACTTTTAATGCATTTCTGAATTAACATCACATTTCTAAACCCAGAAGCTAAGTCCATCTGTTCTGGATATGTAGTTCATGTGTTTAATAATGCAAAGTATAATGTAATAATGTAATATATGCTTTGTTAATTCCCATAGGGAAATTACTCCTCTGCATTTAACCCATTCACTCAGTGAAGCAGTGGGCAGCCACCCATCCAGAGCCAGAGGAGCAGTGTGTAGGGACGGTACCTTGCTCAGGGGTACCTCAGGGTAGCCGTTCAGTGGATTCGAATTTAGTCAATTTATGAATCCCCGTTTAAGAGAAAGATCAACTATTTTAAAAATCCAATGCAATTACACTCATAATATTTTCACTTACCAACAACAAGCTGAACTGTATGGCGTTATTTTTGTTCCACTATTCTGAGCGCACGTAAAAAAAAATTTGAGCGCAAGTAAAAAAAGTTTGCAGGTGCAAGTGTTGCTCTTTGAGGAGAAATTTATTTTGAGCGAAGAAAAGCTGAATTTGAGTGAACAAAATTCATTGCTGCGTCCAAAAAATTTATTTCAGTGTTTGCTATTATTCACACACACACACACACACACACACACACACACACACACACACACACACACACACACACACACACACACACACACACAATAGCAGCCCCTCTCGCTCAGTTTTTGCATTTGCGCTCTCAACATTTCTGCCCGTGCGCGCTCAACTCTTTTTCTACACCGTTATATTTGTGCCACAAAACCAGCCAATCACAGACTTGGATGCAAAAATATCTGATTGGCTGTTCTGGTCTCCAATCAGCTCGAAATGACGAAATGCAATATCCCATAATCCATTTTGTCCACTGCATCAAACGATGCAGTGGCGGAGGAACACGGAGTGGCGGAGTTTGAAATATTATTCTTTCTGGGTCACAAAATAAACTTTTATGATATTTTCATGCGAGAATGGTGCTGTGTGAACTTCAAATATCTGCTCGATTTATCAAGACATCACATATTTGCAAAAGTGCTCTAACGTTTTCGGAGATGCCTGACAATACTACCAACACAGCTAAAAACAATGTCGACATGCAGAAGACATAATGTGGATTGCACAACACTGGTCACTACATTCTTCATTTCCGGTTAATACTTGTACAGCTGCTGTTATTGTGTATATATTTATTTATATTTCTTCATACATTCTTATATAGTTCTATATTGTGTATTTTGTTGTACAGTTATTTTATTTTCAACTTTAATTTATATATTTTATCTTATTCCTTCCTAGTTAAATTTACCCTTTTTAATTTTTCATATTTATTTCCTATCTTATTCATAGCCTTTTCCTTTTTGTTTTCTTTAGGTCACGAGCAATTGTCCAAGCATTTCACTGCATATCGTACTGTGTATGACTGTGTACGTGACAAATAAAATTTGAATTTGAATTTTGAGAACTACTCCCAAGACATTAGGTAAATCCTGCAAAAAAAAAAAAAACAACCCTGTGTTTAAAACAGATTAAATAGTGACCAAACAAATAAATAAACATGTGTCCCACTTTTACAATTTAAATGCTCTGCAACACTTTTTTTTTGCTGCAGGTAAAATTGACCCCGTGGTTGTGCCGTACACTGACGTCATCTACGCACAAAAATGCAGAAGAAAAGGTTAACACACATACACAGAGACCTTGTTATTAACCTAAAAAAAATAATAAAATAAAATAATAATAATAATAATAATAATAATAGCACCAATTCAAATGTAATCATTGAGTCCCACAATCCAGAATTGACTCATATCTTTTTTCTTTCTTTCTTTTTTTTTTGAGTCATATCAATAAAATAATCCCCGTGTCTCAGGGGTAAGCATGCTCATTTCCTTTCTGGTCATTTGCATCTTTTTTTTCTTTTTTTGTTAGGTCGACAACTGAGGAAGAGGTCCTTGATGTTAACATCTAAGGCTGCATATAGATGCGTTTGCACACACACGTCGTGCACTGTGCTCACTTATAAAGCCGACAGTTGATTTAAGTAACTTTAAGCTGAGATCGATTCTGACTTTTGCTTTCATACAAAATGGAATGATAACACCCACTGCATGCTCATAACATGCTTCAAATACAGAAATTTGTACACTATTTAAATATTTATATCTACTTCTATACTGTTTTGTACAGCCACCCTCATCTGATCTAAAAATACATTGGAGTTTGTTGACCTGTATTTCAGCTACATTTATAAAACTATACTTTTTAACAATATTTTTCTTATTTTTAACAAAGAAAAATACAAAAAAGTACCTTATATTTGTCAGCATTTAAATGCTTTCATATGCATTTTTTTAGTACAAACGTTAAACCTTTAACTTATCCTGCTGTCATAGTCACAACAGTATTGCCGTCATTGTCGATTAATATAAATGCATAGTTAGAACTGACTTACACATTTGACAAACTGATTCAGTGATCAACCATATAATACAAATACATTAAATCACTAAAAACCATCATTATATTTATGAAGTTTTCTGTTTGTGAACATGGACTTAACACGGAATTAAGACCAGCAAGCCAACAGCATTCAGGGTAAAAGGCCTGCCATTGACACACCCCTGTGTGTTTGTACACTAAAAAAAAAAGGAAATTGCATTGTTTTTATGTGTACAAATGTGTAACTTGTAATTTGAAAAAAAAAATTTCACGTTTCTAGTTAAATCATGTATCTGCATCAAATTCAACAACTTAATTTGTTCTTGTTGAGATGACATGATGCAATCTAGTGAGAGTGTTTAGTTGCCTGGACGAAGAGGAAGACAACTATACACACACAATGTGTATGCTAGTACTATTTATGTGGTTTAATCTATAAGGACAGAAACGTACAGAAAATTCAGCACCAAGCAGCTTGACAGCTTGGTGGCGTGGTGGTTACCTCACACCAAGAAGGTTCTTGGTTCAAATCTACAATCAGGCTAGTTTCAAGTGGGTTCTCTCTGGGTACTCTGGTTTCCTTCCACAGTTAAAAGCCATGCATTTAGTAGAGCTAGGTTAATTACTGTTTCCAAATTACCTATCAGTGTGAATGAGGGCAAATGGGTGTCTGTCTCTTTGTGTTAGCCCTGCGTTGGACTGGCGACCTGTCCAAGGTTAACCCCACCTCTTATCAATTTTGGGTTATGCCCCAGCCCCCCTGCAACCCGGATAAAGATAGGAAGATAGAGTGGAAGTTGTTGTAAAACCAATACATTTGTTGAACATTATGTAATACAAAGGCAACATGTAGTATTTAAGTGATTAAGCTGTATTGGGATAAAAGTTTGTGGCGGAGGTGTGGTCCCGGGCGCTGTTGCAGGGGAGGAGTGGTGCAGTGAGCTCAACGGGGCGGTGCTGGAGAAGCAGGTGAGAACAGCTGATGGCGTTTGGGCTGATGACGGTTTTGCTTCCCCTTTTTTAGTGAGACGGGAGAGGAGCGGAGTGGACGGCGGACTGTCAAAACTAATAACAAAAGCTCAGAATAAACGTTGCATCTGCAATAACGTACCGTGTGTGTCTGTGCGTGTGTGTACGTGGGGAAAGTGCCTCCCACAAAGTTATTCAATAGTTTTGGAATAAAGTGACAAAATTGTGAAGGATTAAAATATTCCAAGAGCTCAACTTAGTTCATCTGAACATGTTTCAATCACGTTTTCTGAACACAAAATGCATAGGTTTATTGAATATGAATAAGTTGTGTTGTTTTAACTCAGTTTTTAAAGTTTATGCCAAAGCAAAACAATTGTGTGCAACAAATTACACTATTGAATTAAATGAATCCAACATGTTCTTTTTTTCCAGTGTAGTTTACACAAAAACTGGATCTCTTTTAATCACAGTTTCCTCCAAAGATGTGAGATGCTGTCATAGATTTCTCTGCTGCTGTCTTTGGCTGAATAAAAGATGATATACACACAAAAACCAAGTGGTTAAACATTTATTTTACCAATATGATCTGTAAATCATTTGCTTTATTTTTCATATTTTAGTGTGAATCTAAAAAAAAAAAAAAAACACTCTTGGCTCACTATAAATTTCCAGTTTTCTTTCTCAGTTGTTGTACTTTAGTGCTGTGATAATATGACACATACAGAGAAAACAAGACAAACAGAGGTTTGGGAACAAAGAGGAAACAATCTGAGCATTTTAGATCCAGACTACATGAACCGTATCCATACCCTATGGCATTGTACTTATGTACTTGACTCATACAAACTCAGGACTATAAAATAAATCTTTAACTATTTTACAAATATACAGATGTTAAGTAAATCCCATTTCCAACTCCCATTTGAAGAGCTCCACTTCTTACTCAGCTTCCTCCCTCCTCTGTTCATCTTTTACCTGCTGCTGGACTTCAGTTACTTTATGTTCAAACTTGGAAGAGAGAGAAGGGAATATAAGAAAAGAGGCTAATCTGTAATGAACGCCTACATAAGTTAAAGCAGAGCAGTCTCCCCCTGCTGGTCATAGAGGTTGAACAAACTTTGCTCCATTAGCTTCACTTTTCACACCCAGACCAATAAAAATGCAATTTGCCTAAATTAGCTGCAGCTCCTGCTACACGCAGCCACTTTTAGTAGTAGTATAGGTTAGTAATAAACTGAACTGAACACATGTAAATGAGGTGGGACCCACAATGTGTAAAAATGGCTGAGAGGCAGAAAATGAGGAAAACAAAATAAAAACAACAGTCTCATCAACGATGACTTACTGAGGATGAATTAATCACTAAAAGTAACTTCATTAAAGGATAAGTCAAATTAGAGTATGTATGTATACACTGTGTATTAACAAATATAAAACTGATATATTCCAATGCAATTTAACAGAAAATGATTAAATCATATATTAGATAGTTTGATGAACTTTGGGTTATTTGAATAACTTTGTCTTTCAATGAAAAATCAGTAATGAAGACCTTGACGAATGCAGCTAAATTAAAGATATGAACCCTTAGTCTTTAGTCTCAAGCTCCTTCGTTCAGGACTTCAGGGCCATCTCAGCATCCTGCCTCCTCTGCTTCTCTTTCCCAAGCCTCTGCTGTAATTTAGCTACTTCCTCATTCAACTGGGACAGGAGGGAAAAAGGTAAAGGTACACTTATAAGAGTTTCTACAACATAATTACATACTGTGATGAGAAAAAAAAAAGCATGTTAACTTTTTATTTTGCATTAGAAATATTAGATATTAAATCTAATGAACAAAATATGAACCTCTATGTTCTCGGCTTCAAGCTTCCTATTTTTGGTCTGCAGCTCCTTCTCACCTCTTTATCTTCTGTTTCTCTCAGCGCGAAGCTCCAAGAGTTCAGCCTCTTTTTCTTTTAACTTTTCATGGGAAAGAGTGAAACAATGAAAATTGACTCATTTAACAGAACAAAACAAATATTAAATATTTAACCTGATTATTTCAGTTTATGTAATTAATGTAAACATCAGTAATGAACTTTAAAAAAAGACATTAAATAGAGACAGTCATTTCCAGAGAGAAACTGCAGTTAAAATATAATATTTTCGAAAATGTTTTGTATTTGGAGTAAAATTCAAACCTGAATGCATAAAAGAAGGAAACAGATATAAGGTAATAAGTTAATATAATAATAATAAAAAAACATGAAAATAAAATTACCTCTTTACCGTTGGTCTCCAGCTTTGTTTTCAGGGATTCCACGTCCATCTCAGTATCCCTCCTCTTCTGCTTCTCTTTATTAAGTAGACGTTGTAGTTTTGATACTTCATCATTCAGCTGAGTAAGCAGAAAAAAATTAAAAGTTGTGGTGGTTTCAGGTTGTTTAATGTTTTCAAAGAAATATTTTAACCACTATGTGCTGTGTGTGTTCTGTCAGTAAGGGTACTCACAATAAAGATTATTGAGAAATTAACAGTTCGAATAATTCTATATACCCTCAAACAATCGGCTTCTTCATCATAAGGAATGAAAAATTCACCTCTTCATTCTTTGCCTCAAGTTTCCTCTGTGTGGTCTGTAGCTCCTCCTTATCTCCCAAACACTTATTTTTTTCAACACGAACCTCGAGGACTTCATCCTCTAGCTCTTTGACCTTGGAGAAAAGGAAAACATCAGAGTCATTTTTACTAAAAGGGAAACGCTTCTGTATTGTACTGTGTAAGTCATCTATCTGTTCAGTTAGGGAACATATTTACCAACCAAAATGATGGAATAAAGCTGGTATTGAGTTCATCAAAAAAATTACTACAAAGAACAATATCTACTTTAGAAACGTCTGTGAAGGTTCTCAGTCATCCAGGTCATCATGGTCTAGGGAGCTTGGAAAGAAAAGCGTCTGGACTTGTTTAAGTTGCTTGAAGACGTTTCACCTCTCATCCGAGAAGCTTCTTCAGTTCTAAGGTCAAATGGTGGAGTTTGGGTTCTTTTCTTTTTTTCTTAGTTTTTTCTTTCCAAGCTCCTTAGACTACTCTAGAAACACCTTAACAATTTTAAAAACAAAAAAATATGTGGCGAACAGAGAGATAGTCACGTCCAGAGAGAAATACATATAACTGATTGATGAAGTGTGAATTAACCCTTTAAAGCCAGTCGGAGCGGGCACTATCCCCTTTTTAATCTAATACAGAGTTTCATTGTTTTATATGTGAACCTCACCTTTAAACATTTTAGTATTAATTCAAATTTGTCTTTAACAATTTGTGTGTGTAAAATTTTTACTTTCGAGAGTGTGACTGTTATTAATATTGTGTTCTTTTCAGTTGTTGGAAGATCCCTCAACTTAAATTCAGCTGATCAGTATGTAGACTATGCATTTTAAATAGGTTGTGATGGATGATTGTATTGAATAATCTACTAGTTTTGAAATTGAAGCAGCAGAAAATGACTAAGTTGACCCTACTTAACCCTTTAAAACCGGTCAGAGCAGGCACGCTCCGTTTTGCGTAACTATTTTTAAATCCCGGTAGCTCTGCAACCACGTGAGCTAGCGCAACAATTTTTTTTGCATATGAAACCGGAGGAGTTGTACTTACATCTTATGCCATCAGCTTGCCCTAGGTCACAGTTTCCTTCCACATATAGCTTTGCAAAAATTGCATAAAAAGCACTTGCAGCAACAAAAACATAATATTCCAGTAACACGCTTTGCCGATCCAATCAGCTGTTCATAACACTACGTTGGAATAGATGTCAGCGCGAACTATCGCATGTCCACCATTAACAGCCCGAAACTGGAAGTGAAATCATTTTTGCAGAAATGTAGTTTTTTACCATCAGGGCCTCATAAGCCTATACTGGTGTTTTTAAAAGTTATGTTTGACTTTATGACTTTCTGTGTCGTTTCTGGGATGCTTAGAAGTCAAATTGACCTGCTGGAAATAGTTTATTTTGATGAATATGCTGTTTTTTTTGCAAAGTTGCATTATATTATTTATTTTCGTTTTTCCTGCAGTATATGAAAATTGGTGTATTTCAAAAATAAAACTATGAAGACACTCAAAATAAATTTCCTGTGGTAGGAAACTATTTTGTGCAACTTTTTGTATTTACAGTTTTGAGGGATAAGCTTCTTAAATTTCTCTAACTAGAAATATATGTTAAAAAAACAAAAATGATTTTCAATTTTTTGTAGTTTATTGCACTTTTTTGCAATTTATGTAATTACTATGCACTTAATGCCTGCATATTATTTAAATTTGGGCTATAATGGTTGTATTGATGTATAGCAGCTTGAAATGCTCCCAAAAATGGCACTACAGCATGTAAAAATATAATATAAGCTCTGGCGGACTTGGTTCTATGGTAGGTCTTAAAGGGTTAATACAGAATCAATATAACAGAATACATTGTGAAATGGGCTAATGAAATATTTATTTACTCACCGCACGGAGCTTCATGACTTCATTAGTTTTGTCTTTTAACTTGGCATTCATGTTGACGCTACGCTATGCTACCAATATTGGCAACAATCTTAGCACTGGCAAGTAGCAAAATGTTGTTGTTTCTATTCCTCTTTTTGAAGGTGGTTGATGGACTCATATAAAAATATTCAGTGCATAGATATAATTTGATATAAAACTGAATATATGGAAGTAAAAGAAATAAAAGACACTAACCTTTGATTGGCTGTCCTCGAGCTCTGTCTTCAGGGTCTGCAGGTCTTTCTCCAACGATTCATATTTAGAACAAGGTGATTGGACCCTGTGTAAACCTACATTTTCCTCCAACTGAAAAATAATTGAAGAACCATGTTGTTGTATTAAGCTTAAAATGTGTGTCTCCTCACTCTGCTTTTAACAAAGGCTCAATTGCATAAAATGGCATGTGTTGTAATCTACCACAAACTTAATGGAACAGTGGTGATATTGTATGAGGAAGTTTGTGTTTGTATTTGAGAATTACTTTCTCCATCCTCTTGATAGCAAGGGTAAGCTTGGTGAACTTCCTTTGTGACTCATCCATCCCTTTAAGCGTGTCATTTCTCAGCCACTGAAGTCTCTCCAGCTAACAAAAAACAAACACAGTGGCTCAATATTACATTAGTCATACTGGTCATACTCCTAGAGCTTAGCTTAATGGCTACATAATGAATGGGGGGAAGAGTTGCCGATTTGTCTCAGCTCAAATATGCAGAGAGCAGTGACATGTTATCCATCCATCTTCTTCTGCTCATCCAGGCTTGTGGAATGGGGGCAGCAGTGTAAGCAAGAAAACTTGGACCTCCTTCTTCCCAGCCCCCTCCTCCAACTCTGGGGGAACATCAAGTGGTTCCCAGGTCAGGAGAGATATGTGTCTCCACTGTGTCCTGGATCTGCCCTGTGGCCTCCTTACAGTTAAGAGCAATGTTTTAATTTGTTATATAGAATTACCTGAGTCTTGAGCTCCTCTATCTCCTCATCCTTGCTCTTGAGTTCAGCTTGTGTCTTCTGCAACTGCTCGACTATCTGCAGGAGTTCATTCTGTTCATTCTCATCATGCAGCATCAGGACATCAGCTTTTATATCTTTACTTGGAGACTCATTGATAGGCATCTGCTTTTATTGAAGCACATGTGATTGAAAGAAAATTTAAAAGTCCTTTAATTTGTTATATGGAATTACCTGAGTCTTGAGCTCCTCAATCTCCTCATCCTTGCTCTTGAGTTCAGCTTGTGACTTCTATGTTTAAAAAGATCAGGAGCTCATTACACACGTGTTGAGGAAGTTGTTTCAGTTTATGCAAGTGGATTTTTTTAATGCTTTTTTTATGGTTTGCTTTTAGTGTACATCAGAATGAAACTACACTTGATGGCAGTGTCTTACATTCACCCTACAGAAATTAAAAGGTACTCTATGGTAAACCATACTATGAAAAAATGTTTGCATGAGTGCACCTTTACTTTTCTTTAGATTTGCACACACAAACGTCGCATCAGTGGCACTAAAGAGAAAGACTGAAACAAGCTGTCAAAAGACAAGAAAGCAACACCTCTAAAAACGTGTGTTTGCTTTACAACAGTCTCACTGTGATGGTTGGTAATTTTATTGTTGTATCTATCTATTTTTCTAAGTTTGTCCCACTATCATGCCTTTACACAAAGCAATGACCGTCATTCATTTTTACACCATCTGTAATTTGTTTTTAGCGTAGGCTGTTTGTCTCTCTCTCCTCCCCCTGTCTTTTTCCTGAGTTGCTCTCTTGGCTTTGTGCTTCTGATTCATCTCTGACTGAACTTTGTTGTTCAGGTTAGACTTCATTCTAACACGCAATTCTCTTTGTTTCTTTCTTCATCTGAAGTACACAGAAGAAATGTCCATTGTTTACTTATATGTTTGGTTTCATTTTCTGTTTCCCCTCAGCTAAAAGCCTCAGTTGAATTCCTCTCAGCTGTCTTATTTTCATTTTTGCTCCTCCAGATTAATAAGACCCAAGTTGGTAATCATTGATTAGTGTTTAGTTTTTTTTTTACTGTTTTTCTTTTGTTTACCTTGTATTTAATAAGAACAACGGCCCCCGAGACAACAGTACCGACAATACCGATGCAGATGACCGGAGAAGAAGTCAAATTCTCTGTGAAAAATTAAAGTGAAAAATTAAAGAAAATCATGAAAACAAAATAACTGCAATAATACTACTACTATTAATAATAATAATCTCCAATGTCAAAAAAATTGTTTCTTTATTTGTCATCTAACAGCCAGTAAAAAATAGCAAGTGAAGAAAAGCAGAGTTTTCTAAAGTATTTTTATACACATATAAACAAGTACTGAGCTTTAGATTTGAAAATACTTGTGTCAGGTTACCTGGGCTGAGAGGGAATCCAAACCAGTTTTTTAGGCTCATTTTGTTCTGTAAAACAAGAAGAAAATCGTCACATTAAAGAGATATACCTCTGCATTCATGTTGTGCTCAAAAAATGTAGATGTTTAAAAACAGCATTATAACTCAACTTGATGATCTATCAACAGTTAACTTTGATCAGAATAAATGATTTTAACTATTTTGACTCAAGAAAAGTTAGACTTCATGTTAATGATGTCGTAATTATTTGGCATAATTATGCTTTTACTGTTTCTTCTCCGTAGATGGCCTTCATTGCATTCTAGTGTACAGCATAGAGGGAAATTAACTATTACAATGTAGCTTGTTGTAAATTGCCTCACAAATAAGCAAATACACCTTAAATCACCACAAAATCTGCATCTGAGAACTACAGTTTTGCATTTTTGAGGCTACAAGATTAGCAAGATTAGTTAGAACCACAGAGACACACATTATGTTTCTATTATACAGTAAGTTGTGCAAACAACCAAACAACCAGTATTTACCTCATAAATGAAACTGATGCATCTGCTTCCTTGCAGTGAGTGAGGCTGTGCAGCATGACTCCTTCAGCACTGGTTAAAGGAAACACTCACCTGCAGTAACAGGAGGCGTGGTTTCTTCAGAAGTCTGATGAGAAAAGGAATGTGTGCCTGTCAGACAAACAATCAGTTGTTTGTGATCATGTGAGTGTGCGCATGTCAAAAGGAAACTTCATTAAATGCTTGTAATGCCAATGATATGGTCTGGTTGAGCAACTATTACAAACCTAAGGCCTTGACCTTTGACCTTGCCATGATGAAATGTTTTCTTAAGTGTGTCCATACTTTGTTTACATTTGTGCACACAAACATGTTTCCAGGACAGACACAAACTAACAAATCAACAAAGTAAATATGTGGCAAAAATGTTACTAATGGTTAAAAGTATTTTTTGATAATAAAAAATAAATAGATAAATAAATAAACGGGCAAACTATGTTCATCTGGTTTTGAATGGTGAATAATAATAATTCAATAAGCATAAATTATAACTGAAGTTTACGTCTGTTTTATTGTGCAGTAGCCTTTGTATCAGTCCTGGTGTTGCTTTCTGTTGTCCCATTAAAGAAAAGCGCTATACAAATACAGGCCATTTACCATTTACCATTATTGTTATCCCAGCTGCTTCATCTGTGCTTCACTACACGTTTTCTCTCTTTGTTAACCACATGCTTCTAGACTCATGCGCTGACTTCAGTAGAGCCAATACAATGTGGATGTTCTTCCAGTTTGTAGGATGATGGAAACAAGGAATAATAAATGCCACATAAAGTGGGACACCAGGTCACTTTAGTGCAGGAGCTGCAGTGTTTCAACTGACCTACAATCTACAACATTATATTACAAATGTACATAATGTAAAGACTCCAGAGGTGTAGTTCAAAAACTGATTTAGGTTTTAAAATTAATCAACTATATTTATCTGTGACAGTGTATCTTTTGTATCTTTTTTGTTTGTTTGTTTGTTAAGCTTTTAAAAGTAAAGTAAAAGCAAACATTTAATCTGTTTTGAGTGGAGTTTGTTAAACCTGTTTTCTGGTACTGTTTAGGCCAACAATTTGGAAATACTTGGAAATATCACAAAGGTCACATCTTAGTCTTTAAAATGAAGCATCATACTTGTTGGTTTGATTTTTTATTCAGAAACATAAACCTGTTTTACTCAGGTGACCAAGAAATGCTAGAGCACTGCAGCTGAAGAAAAAGCAGGAAACAAGTGAGAGCACTACATGCAATAACACAACTTTTGTTCATGTTATTTTTATTTTTTCATTTTGTCTTTCTTTTTGCATGTTTTTAACAACCATCGTGTCTTAAGCCCCTTTGTTGTTATACACAAGCATTAGGAAACAAAGCTCATCCCCCCAGTAACCTCATACTGTACAGTTTCTTTAAACTAAGCCACTTATCTATTGCAGATTCAGTCTTCCCAGCCTGGAGAAGGTCTACAATTTTGTTTCTAGTTTCCTTGCCTTCTCTACCCTTTCCTGTAGAGAGGACACCAAGCTAACACTAATTTTTGTGTTTTGTGTTTACTTAACCTCCTTTTCTTAATTTTTTTGTAATTGTTTAAATAATTCACATTTCATTTTCCATATATGACATTTCATTTTTAACATATGTGCTTGTGCCATTTATTTATGTTCTTCGGGGGGGATCACACTGATGACGTTAAAGTCCCAAAAAATTGCAAAAAACTGTATGCATGAAATATGCATTAATGTTTGAGGCAACATGTTGTCACAGAGACACACTTTATGTTTCTATTATACAGTAAATTATACAAACAACCAAACATAAAGTATTTACCTCATAAATTACACTGATGCATCTGCTTCCCTGCAGTGAGTGAGGCTGTGCAGCATTTGTCCTTGAGCACTGGTTAAAGGAAACACTCACCTGCAGTAACAGGAGGCGTGGTTTCTTCAGAAGTCTGATGAGGAAAAGAATGTGTGTGTTGCAAACAATCGGTTCTTGCGAGTCTCCACATGTTAAAATGAAACTTCATTAAATGCTTTTAATGCCAGCGTGATGTGATCTGGTTACGCAGCTGCTACAAACCTTGGGCCTTGACCTTTGACCTTGCTATGATGAAATGTTTTCTTGAGTGTGTCCATACCTTTTTCATTTGTGCACACAAACATGTTTCCAGGACAGACACAAACTGACAAATCAACAAATCTTAAATCTTAACATTTGATCAGTTTCATGTTTCACTGGAACAACACTGTTTTAGACGGTGGTGTCCTGTTACAGCTCACAGATTAAATGGGACCGGCTTCCATGGGTCCCATGTCTTCCCAAGTCCAATCTTTTTGGACATTATTGTTAGTGGCTTTGGCAATACACCTCACAGGTAACGTTAGTATAACAACATGTGAATGATGACAATACTGAGAAGTTGATGTTTATGTTTAGTATCTTGGTTTAAGATCTCACAGTGATAACACTTGTTAAATAGGGCATTACGATTTGTTTTGATGAGATTTGGTCATTAAGTATTGAAATGCACTTTGAAATTTAAACCTCATGATGTTAGTGGACAAATAAATAAATAAATATCCTTTCATTTTATCCACTGGCCGACTTTAAACCATGAAGCAAGAGGGCAATTGGGACGATTCAAGCTCTCTGGGATCAATAAAGATTGACTTCATTCCTTCAAATGGTTGTTGACATGCACTTATCTGGATCAAAGACTGACGAGCAGGCACAGAACAACTCTGTCATCCCTGAAGCCGAGCCACAAATGATGCAGGGATCCAGAATTTTCCAGAGACTGTGACATACAAAAATACCACAAGAAATCGTGTTTAGAGTAACTACAGTAGCTGGTAAAGCAATGTCCTCAATGTTGTTTTGAGTTAATAATTATCAGTTGAAACAATGAAGGTGTGCTCAACACTAAACAAACCACCCACACCCTAACACACATGGGGTCATTAATCCAACACAGGGCATCAAAAGACCATGAATAAAATACCGTATTTCCCGCACTATAAGGGGCACTTAAAGTCCTTTAATTTTCTTTAAAAAAATCGACGGTGCGCGTTATGTATGAATTCTGGTTGTGCTCACTGACCTCTAACCAATGTTATGTGGTACATGGTGCTCAAAAGTCTGTCAAAAAATCTTTTACGACTTTGGTAAGCTACAAAGCCGCACTTACAGTACGAGTTCATTTCAGCATATAAGTGGTAACAATGTTTCAATCCTTTACAAAAACACACAAACTACTACTTACTTTAGAATTTCATTTTTAGACCTTGTGCTCAAAACAGTCATTGAAAAAATTCTCAAATCTAAAATCCCAGCTGTTCTCATCCTGCTCCTTTCTTGCCTTCCTTTTTTGAGTACTGCTTTTTGGGGGCTTGTTAAAGAGAATTTCTAATTTATGTTGCAGGTAGACTGATGAACTACTTTGAGTCACAGATCATTTACTTCCCATCATGCCACTCTGGCATGAAAGGTTTACAGAAAAGCCGCCTGTTTTTAATACATGCCGAAACCTTGAAACACTGGTTTCAGTGTTGACTTCACTCACATGTGACTTCATTAACACATGCCTCAACACAATTTCATCACAGATGAAATGCACTTTTAATGCATTTCTGAATTAACATCACATTTCTAAACCCAGAAGCTAAGTCCATCTGTTCTGGATATGTAGTTCATGTGTTTAATAATGCAATGTATAATGTAATAATGTAATATATGCTTTGTTAATTCCCATAGGGAAATTATGAATATTTTCAGTTAACAACGACAAGCTCAACTGTAGTGCGTTTATTTAACTCTGCAACAAAAAATCTATACATTCCCTCAGATGATTAAAAACACAAACAAAATGATCTGACTGTAAATAAACGAAGGTTAAGTTAATCTGATTTCACAAATTCAAAAAGTGGCCAAAAAACCATTTTAAACCCTCCCGTAGTCACAGCTGAAATTTGGCAAACAAAACATATTTCAACCAGACCCACACAGTGTGCTCTTAATCCCTTAATTAATGGGAGGGTCCAAAAGTTAACAAACCAATCACTTTTCTAAACACTTTTCCAAGAGTGAAATGAATTACAAATTTACATAACAAAACTAGGTTAGTATATTTTTACTGTTTTATAGAAAAACAAAAATGAACATTTTTACACCATTTCATAAACATTCAACAAAAATGAACATAACATATTCCAGTTAGAAATATCCCAGTGGGAATGTTAAGAAGATTTTTAGTATCATTTGCTTGGACAACTTCAGGGCTGTTGTGAATTTAGGTATTTGGTCAGAAAGTAAACATGAAACATTTAAATTTTAACCTGGTTAAAGTAGATGAAAATCAGGGGTAACCAAAGCTATCAAAGAATCAACTGCATCAGACCAAAGACTAGCCAACAGACCAAAACTTTCACTGATAGGATAATACTACCAACACAGCTAAAACAATGTCGACATGCAGAACTATTCCCAAGACATTAGGTAAATCCTGCAAAAAAAACCTCTGTGTTTAATACATATTGAATGGTGACCATAAAGTTATTAAGAAAGTGTTTACTAAGGTCATAAATTAATTAAACTTAATTGCTCCCTCCTGACTTTTAGAAAAAAATTCAGGTTCAGTGCAGTTCTGCATTAGCCTTACTGTTAAGACCTAGAAGTTATACCATGTTTAAAGCTAATGTATACTGTAATATTTATACAGTAACTGACTAACAAGCCCAAAATAAGGAACAAAGAAAAAGGCTGCACTGCTAATGTGACTAGCACCATGTATGACTCAGAATTAGAGAAGGGGAAATTATTTTACACATAAAAGATAAGCAAACGAGTAAAAAGCTTTACGTATAAAATTCTTCCTCTTCAACATAAAGCTGAATTGTACTGTTTTCTGTTGTCTGGACCAACGCATTTAGTCATAGGAAAAAGAAAGTTTTCATGGGACTCTGGGTAGTATGCTGTCATGTGTTTATGATAACTTTTTGCAGTATGATTATCCAAATGTGCGGTTGTACATTGTGTCTAAACATCTCCCCTTTGGTCTTGTTTGTGCTCTTGTTCTTTTTAGCGAGAAGATACTTTCCTCTTTCAACCCTTCCAAATACAGTAAGTGATACTTGCTTATTCATGTAGTACTATATATGTCATTTTACACAATTTGACCTAAAAGTGAGTTTGCTTGGATGTCTTCGGGGGATGAATATCATTTTATTAACACATACATGAAAGCTCCATAACTGCATTGGACCGAAGACTGACCAACACAACAACTTTTATAAATGTTGTGACACATTGTGATGATCTGTTTTCTGCACCTGGATGACAGTGACTCTGTAATTTCCTATGGAAACAGTAAGGATGTACTTTTCAAAGGACTGAATGGGGATCTGTTAAAATTTTATTTTCACAACTGTGATCCCTCATCAGACAATTTAACTTTGAAGATTTTTAGTGAAAGGTTTCCATTTTTCAGATCATGAAAACAGGGACATTCTTCTGTCAAAGGACAGATGTGTTTCAGCCCACCATGTCACACAAGGATAAAATCTGGGGTCTAGGTAAGGCCTCAAGTGTGCCACAGTGAACACCAATCAGTTCAACTACTCCTTGAACTGTACCAGTGACCTTGGCCTGAAGAGAACATGGTTTTATTTGGTAACTGAAGTTGTATTTGGGAGCAAACAATCACACAGATTTGTGGTAAACAGACAAACAGCTGCACTATGTGTGCACTGTACCATCAACTGGTTATTACTAGGAAACACACTTTTTTTCAAGAAATTATTTTCCAGGGAAACAAGTTTGTATGAAAGACAGGGATCAGGCCTTAGGACAAACGATGTGCAAATGCTCTTTCAAAGATAAGGTACATTTCTGTGCTAACAGTTTCAGCAGAAGAGACCTACTTATCAAGAGCTATAAAAGATAAAAGTAAATAGTCCAAACTAAACAGAAAATACTCTTAACAAAGAATGTTAAATGTATATCCAATCTTTCAGCTATAAAACAATAATAATAATATTAATAATAATACAGAGTCACACAGTCAGAATAACGACAGAATAGTTTCATATGTGACTGTTACACTAGTATAATAATTAGTGAATGAAGCACAAAACTAAATGTGAGTATGATAAAGGCCAGTGGCATTTAAGTAAACATATACGTGAAACATCAGAAATTAAAGTACAAACATCTGCATTGAAATCCTCCTGCTGTCACAGTATTACATTACTTCATAGATTGTCCAGTAATACAAATTCACAGTAAGAAAAAACTGTAGCCTTCAACAATTCTGAAATTGATTCAATAAACAATCATGTAAAAGAAATATTGAATTACTGACATCAAATATTTATAAAACTCACTGTGTGTGTGTGTGTGTGTGCGTGTGTGCGTGTGCGTGTGCGTGTGTGTGTGTGTGTGTGTGTGTGTGTGTGTGTAAGGCATTTAAACAGAGATCAGTTAAATAAAATTCAGGGGACCTTTTTTTTTGCCCGTGACATCATTATTTGTAACTGTACTTTATTAATTGTCCGGAGCTTTGGTTGGTTCTGTTGGCACCAAATGTTCATCTCCAGAGATGTCACATTCTTTCACAGCCTCCTCAGGTTCTTCTTTGGCTTTTTGTAACTAAAGCAAAGAATTAATGCACACAATAAGAACCACTTTGTCATGGTCTGGGTGTGTGGCTGTAAATTCCGCTGAAGGTCTGGACCTCCCTGGTATCCACCCATGGGCAGAGCCTACAACTCCCTCACCTGAAGCTGATTGAGGCAATCAGGTCGTAGATTTAAGCTGCTTGCTGATACTGCTTCCTCGCCAGTTCGTCAACTACCTATGTTGGTAACCGGGCCTCACGCTTCATGTCTATGATTCTCAACCTAACCTTGCAATCTTGTGGCCTGCAGTGTCATCTTGCAACCCTTACACCACCACGGGATCTTCACCGCTTAGGACACCACCAAACCCACCTGGACCGCACCACCTCTCCTTCAACGCTTCCATCTCCCACCTGCACAGAAGATGTTCATAGCTTCCACCCTCTCCAGAACTCCTCATGGCTACTGCTCTAACACTGCTCTCCTCTCTTCCAGTACGCACCTAATCACCAGCAGCTGCCGCTGCTTTCTTGGACCTGTCCCCTTGCTTATCCCTCTCCCCTGGCCAAGACCCTCACACCCCATGTGTCAAGCGCTATCGTAAACATCATTTTTGTGCTAGTTAATAAACCTTTGTTAAACCCTTTCCTCAGCCTCTGCTTTGGGTTTTCTGCACGTGGGTTTGATCTTTGGTACTTGGCCGTTTTGTGGCACACTTTAACTTTGCAGTGCACCTCTAAAATGTTCAGTGTGGTGTTTCATTTTTTGGTATGAATCTGAAAAGTCGTAGCTTACACTAAGCTTTCTCTGCTCATGAATTCCACTACAATTACTGTATCCTTTTTTGTTGTTGTTGTGTAGTTGTAATAATGATACCTTATCTTTGATGCTCATAAAGACACAGCAGTGTAATTATTGGAAACACCTTTGTGATTCTAGCCCACAGTGCATAATGTAATAATTCCAGCCCAGCTGGCTAAAACAGCCCAGCTTCCGCTCTTTCTTTATCCTTTAATAGCAGCTTTTCCCTGATTTGAACAGAAGTAGCTGTGGCTTCTGTACCTGGGATAACATGGTAGATGTATTACCTCTCAGTGACATCATACAGAATTAAAAAAAAACAGTTTAAAACTGTCTCAAGCATAAGCTTTTGGCTCACACATATTACTTGTACATGCAATAACCTTGTTATCTAAAACATTGGCCATCCTTAAAATGAGCATGGAGCATTAATACATGAAATGATTCATAATAACAAAAATAGGAAAATAGAAAAGATCTTTAAGAATGGGCACATACCTGGTTTATCTTGTTTTCCAGCTCCTGTTTCAGGGCCTTTATATCTTCCTCAACCTCCTTCCTCCTCTGCTGTTCACCCCGAATCTTCTTCTTGAACTGCAAGAGAAGAAAGAAAGAAAACACATTTATATACATATAAATGTAAATTTAAGACTAAAATTAATTTTATTAATCTTGTGTTGAACATTTGTGGTAAGATTTTGTTTCACTTCCCTCCTGTGTGAAGAGTGTTTTTCAAAGAGCAGATTATAAACTCACTGACCTCCTCCTTGTATCTTTCTTTTAGTTTCACTCAGCTGTCTCTCAGACTTTTGGCTCACCTCTGTGAGAGACTCAAACTGACACTTGACTCTTGTAGCTAACAAACAAAGAAACATGAAGGATTTTGAACAAATTGTAAAGCCTTGAAAAAACACACAAATGTTATGGTGGATATGTAGATCTTTATATAATGAATATGCACCTCTTTGTTTTTATTCTCCAATTCATCCTTCAGAGTCTGCACATCTTTCTCAGCTTTCTCTCTGCTCTGCTGTTCATCCTTCAGCTGCTGCTGGAGTTCACTTACCTTGATTTCAAGCTGGGAGGAAAGAGAAGAGAATGTAAGTCTTTAAAAATGATTAGAGAAGATGAGACATGTCCTTTTTGTGGGTTTAATAAGGAGATTTACATTTATTTATTTTTTGTTAAAATTTGGATTTGCGATTTGGAAAAAAGCAATAATGCTAAAATTCATTATTTTAGCATTATGGCTAAAATACATTATTTGTCTGATGCAATGTTGCATCAGACAAATAATGTATCTACATGTATCTACACTTTATTGCTACAGCGCAACGTCATAATCTCGTGTTATAAAATGTAGTGGGAGAAAACAACTCTTGCAATCAAAAATCACTTCACAAACAGCCCTTATTATTCTGTCCATTTTCTGTCCCAGTCAGTGACAGTACAGTGAGGGTTTTCAGCAGCTCCGGGGACGTCCAAAAGCCAGCTGAATTCCACGGAAGATGTGCTCATAGTCAGGGACGCACCACGGCTTCCAGTGGAGCTCTTCCTCCAGCTGGGTGAAGGCCTCCTCCCGATGCTCGTACATCTCGGTGTCACGGTCTGGCTGGCAGACCTGGGGAAATAGGGAAAGTGGACCCAGGCGCGGTGCTCGTGTATAAACAGTGCGTTATTTACAGTGATGGAAAAACTTGACAATAAATCCCGTGCTCTCCCGACTCCCGTGACGTGTCCTCTTCCCAGTGTTAGTGCTCCTGTCTCCTCTTCTCCGTGATGAGCACCCCGTGCTCGCTGCCCTCTCGTCTCTCGCTACAGGACCCTGACACTCGGAGTGTGCTGGGTCCATATCGTGGTCAGATTGTACTGTCACAATTTGCAGACATTTTTTTAATTAATTACTCAGGGACAGAATTATGGAGACAGACTCAATGATATAGACTTTCTTGACTGCCAAAAAAGTTAAATCTGAAGAAGCTAGCTACTGTATAATAGCAGTGATTCATATTGAACACCATTACAGAAAGTGAGCCAACTAGAAAAGTATGACTGTTTTTTTGAAGTATTTTTCAGAACCCTTGCAGAACTTGTGTCTGCATCTGTGTTGCAAGTCTCTAAGAAGAATAAAAATATGAAAAATGAAAAACGCACTGTTTTATTGCTGAACTAAAGTATATGAATTTCATAATCAAAGCCTTAGGCGAAGTAGAACCTACAAACTAAGGAATGAGGAAACTTGGAAACTACAAGGAACAAAAAAGAAAAAAAAAAAATACACAGCAAGATGGAGCAAAGGCCAGGCCTGAGACAATATAAGGAGGGAGAAGGCAAGAGGGGAGAACACAGATGGGGATAACTAACAAAATGCCTATGGAGGAACTAAAACTGGACGCCAATAAAGGAAGAACACACACAGAGAAGTAAAACAAGAAATTAATGATACTAAGAGAAAGATTACAACAAAGAAACAAACTGGAGACATGGCAGATTTCAAGGAAAGAGCGAAGACAGAAACGGGGACCAGCAGATAAGACCCGAATAAAGAAAATAAAAAACAAAACAAAGATAGCACTGAAAAAAGATGATAACAAATATTACACAACTAGAACGATGACTAGAAGCTAAGATAGGAAACTCAGGTGCGCTGAGCACACAATGTCAAATTATGAGGACTAAAATTAATCTGAGCAAATATATCAAAACAAAAACGTGACAACTACACAAAAACTGAAAACACGTGAAAAAAAAAATATGTCATGACAGAAACATCTCAAAACATTTCTCCAAAGATTTACTAAACGTATGACATATTCTGGTAGTTTTTCTTCTTACACTTTTTCCCTTATTCATTTTACCATGCAAACTAGAGATAACCAAGAAAAGCATGCCAACGTCTGTGACTTGTGGATAAACTAATTATCATATAAACCGTTAAGCAACAGCACTGGTGACATTTTGAGGAAGTTGGAGCTTTGTGGATATCATTTAAAATTGAAGTTGAGACATAATTTCACAAATGTTATTGCTCACTCTGACATTTAACTTTTTAGGTTAATTGAGGTCCCTGTCAGGCAGCACTCTGTGTGACCAGTAGAGTTGCAGACACGCAGGCAGGACTGAACTTAACAAAGGTTTTATTTCAGAATCAGAATCACATTTATTGTATGTATTAATAAACTAATAAACTATTAGCCTCTGTGTGATTCAAAGCACTAAAGAAAAAGCAAAATGATCCACTAGTTAAAATACCCCTAAACTAGTTAAATTAAATCATCTATGTCTAAATAACAGAGCTCTGAGACCTATACAATCCTTTAAAAAGAGTTTAATTAAAACACATAATGGTTTCATTAATAAAACGCTATTAAACACACGTGAACTCATATGACCCCTGAACTTGCATGCACGTGCAAAAGTGGCTACTACGGGGACATGCACGCGTACACACACACACACGCGCAGGGTGAAAGGGGAAGTGGGGGTGTGGGGGGAGCAAAAAAAGTGTAGGTATATTAGGGAAAGGGGAAGTGGTGAGGGGGGAAGGGGAAGTGGGGGTGAGGGGTGGGGGCAAAACAAGTATAGGGTATATTACTACTGACATCTTATTAAACATTGTATGAGCACAATTTACCTAAAATAAACATTTATATAAAAATAATATAGTGACGCGTAATGGAAAATTTCTATAATTCTCATTTAAAGAGTTTAAGTGCTTATACATATGCTTTGTTGTGGCACTGTAACAGTGAAATAGTTTCTAAAGCTAGATGAACTTATTTCAGCCTCAGTTGATGGAGAGGCAACTCCTTTGCATTTGCTGCTAACGCCAAGGGCACAAAACCGCATGCCCCTTGTTCCATTAGGTGTCATCGCGAGCCTTGTGATATGTGGTATGATCAGTTGTGACTCCTGCCTTCTCCTTGGAGTGCTTAAAGGAGTGGGAGCCACAACTCTGATTTCAGAGCTCTCCTGGCTGTATGAGTGTGATGTTTCATGTTCTGTTTGCTTTCCCTTTATGCAGTAATTAAATAGCTTGACCACAGCTGACCATGTCGCAGACAGTATTAATAGAGAATTCCACCACATAAGCTAAAATGTATACATAAATCTGCCTAAATGTCCACTGAACACTTACTATTGTGTGCAGGTAGCTAAAACTGGGTAAAACTGCTAAAATCCATCTAATCCCTCTGTCTTCTAAACACCGTACAAGGAAACAGTTCTATTAACTAAATGCAATGTTACAAGTCATAGAATTTCAAAGCAGAGAGCATTAGTGCCCTTCTTCACCTGTATGCAAGGAGTAATGTGTGATACAAAGATAAATGTATTTGTAGATGTAGATGTCATTCATCACAAAGACAAATAAAGTGTGTGAACTAAAAAGCAGATAAAACTTTAAAAAGCAGAATTGAAGAGTCTTGCATTACATGTACCATTACACAACAATACAGATCTGTTGGCAGATCATTGTTCGTGCTAACACGGAAACTTGCCAAACAATGATAATTTCAGCATCATTGAAATGATTGTGATTAAATGTGCCCCTTTCTTCCTCCAGCCTTTCATGCCTTAGGACATTGTCACATATTTGTAACTGAAATAAGAAGTAGAAAAGAATAATAATAATCTTAGAGATTCCGTGAATAAACGATCCTATAGGATTTTACCGAGTTGTTCTTGGAAAACATAGTCTTGGCACCACAGTGCATTTGAAATTCTGATTTAAAAATCTGACAAGATAAAAAAATTAAAATGTTTGTCCATACATTTCTAAACATTCCCAGGATCCATGGTGTGGGTTTGTTAGGTCTGTTCTTGCAGTCTCAGGCTACTTGCTCTGTTGTTTACCCCTGCCACTTCCTTTCTGTGCTCCACTCGTGTATTGAACCATGCCAGTATGCTTGTTCATCTTAAATGATATGATGGCTGACAGAAGGCTTCCATGTGATACTGAATCAGGTTATTGGCTAGGTAGTTGGATGGCAGTGGTCTCTTCTGGGTATTCTTGGAGATCAGGACTGTCTGGCCTGGTCTAATAGCGGTTCATTTATAGGCTAATAGGTTCATTTGTGCTGCCAGATGCTCTTGGAGTGCAGTCAGCTTCTTTAGCCAATAGGCATGAATCAGTTCAGGTCTCTGTGTTTATCACTGTCTATCAGTTTGATGTTCAGTGATCCACTAGCCAATAAAAATTGTTGTTATGTGTTCTGTCCTTCTCTCATATCCCTTTTCAGTATCCCTCCATCTCCAGCCTTGGTGGGGTTGGATCAGGAATCCTGTTCCCCTGCAACTCAGAGTACAGCTGGTTCATTCTCCTGCCTTCCATCTCTCCAGCCTTGACTCTCAAGCTAAGACTCCCAAATGTGCAAAGACTCCCAAATCTCTGAGAGTCTTTGCTTGGCAGTCTTCAAGCCCTCACTTATGGACAGCCTGCTGCCAATAGTTATAAAAATTCTCTACACACTGCCTTTATTTTGGCCAGTAGTGGGATCATTAGGCTGTTCTAATCCCTTGTCCCTGTCTATACTTTCTTAGTCCAGTAGTCCACTTCTCAACATTGTTGTCCTGGTTCCCCAACACCTGACCAGGGACCTGAGGTGACATCCAAGCCAGTATGGCTTTAATTTATCTCTCTCACTCATGTCTGACCTATACATAACAGCTATGCTACTTTTAGTAGAAGGCCTCAGCATGGCTGTGGAGTGAAGGGAAAGCTACCAATAAAATAGGATTGTCAGTTCATGAGGTATTGTGGGTTGTTGTTGGGTTTTGTTTTGTGTTTTTATTTTATTTTTTTCAAATCTGAGCTGATTTTCTGATATACTTTGACCTCATGTTCAATAATAATGCAAAACATTTATTTTGGCAAAACAGGTAGATCGATACAAAAAAAAAAAAAAAAAACGTACATAATATAATCTCCCTTACAAGAATGAGTAGAAAGTAAATTGTCCATCTAGGTCTGGAGAAAAAAAAAACATCTGTACATACTGTCATGTAGCACTATGTACATACAGATGCACATCCACAGTGAGTGAGCACAAGAGGACTGGAGGACAATGACAAAAAGTCTTTTGTAAAAATTTTATTTATCTATTTTGTTACTAACATTTATCGTATGTGTTTGTTTTTGTGCAAACAATGCACGGTGTTATATTAATTCAACTGTGCAGGGACCCTGCTGCTGGTGTGTGGATGAACAGCTCCGGAGTGAATGGTTTTCAGCTGCATGTATAAACTATACTTTTTAACTATATTTTTCTTCTTTTTAACAAAAAAACCTTTTGCTTATTATGAATGTTCAAAAGAAAAATGTGTTGTTGTTAATTCCTAAATTAATAATGCATCTATTTTACAAATATACACATGTTAAGTAAATCCCATTTCCAACTCCTGTTTTAGGACCTCCCCTTGTTGCTCAGCTTCCTCTCTCTGCTGTTCATCTGTTTCCTGCTGCTGGACTTCCGTTATTTTATCTTCAAACTTGAGAGAGAAGGAAATATAAGAAGAGAGGTTAATCTGTAATGAATGACTACATAAGTTACAGCTGAGTACGTTTATTTGCACAGTAGTCTCCCCCTGCTGGTCATTATAATTAATATAAGTTGAACAAACTTTGCTTAATTGGCTTCACTTTTCACACCCACAACATAATTTGTTATAAATCCATGTTATGATGCATACGATTACAAGATGTATAACATTTAACTTGACTGTAAGATTCAAAGATGAAAAACTGCAGTGTAATACTGGGCTGTACAATAAAACAATACAGAGATAAACAGGTAATTTTATTGTTCTCATGGTCAATTCTAGGATGGTTTCATGACACTATCAATTCAAAATAAATGAATAAACTCTGAGTATAACTATATAACTTTTAGATCACTCTCAATACGTGTATGATAATGGTATTTACTATGACAGACAAATAACTAAAACAAAATAGAACAAACAAAAAAATTAGAAGGAAATAAAAAAATTAGCTAGATCTCCTGCTACTGTTATGAGTGGCTGTGTGCAGACAGGAATAGGACCCAAGGTGCAGACTCCGGAGACAATCGTGAACTCAAAACAGCTTTAATGTAAAACTCAAAATATAACATAACTGGAAAAAAATCAAAATAAACGTAAACCGGAGGACTGACAGAACACACAGCTAGGTAAACGGTAGATCACGACACAGACACAAAGAAACACAGGGCTCAAATACACAGAGGGAGCAATCAGGGAATGGGTAACAGGAGGGAAACATAACTGGGGCAAATCAGGCCTAACGAGACAAGGGGAAGCAAAACCAGACACATTAACATCAGACATGGACTTTCAAAGTAAAACAGGAAACATAACACAGACTGAACAAAAGACACAGACTCACACGCAGGCACTACGACAGAGGGAACAGAGACGTGGGACCAGGGCAGACACAGACACTGACTAGACACGGGGATATAGCAACTAAGGACACACAGAGACGCGAACTAGACAAGGGGATACAGCTGACAGGGGAGACAGAGCAACTAGAGAAGACAGAGACATAAACCATAAGACAGAACTCAAAGAAACCAAAGACTAGAAATAATAAATAATAAACTCAAAAACCCTGGGTCAACGACCCAGGCATCCTAACAGCTACACGCAGGCACTTTTTATAGTATGCAAGCTGGCATGATTAAAAGGCCATTCTGACCCACAACCCTACTGTCTATGTCTAAGTAGTATAATATAAAAAAATGATGTAAAAATATAAAAGTAGTTAATAATTATGAATTGAACATACGTAAGTGGGGTGGGACCTACTATGTGTACAAATGACTGAGAGGCTGAAAAAAAGAGAAACAAAATTAAAAAAAATGTACAAATATAAAACCAATATATTTCCATGCACTTAAACAGAGAATAACTAAAATCACATTAAAGATAGTTTGATGAACTCCCAATTTGAAATTTTTGTTATTTGAATACATTTGTCTTTCAGTGAAAAATCAGTAATGAAGACCTTGGTGAATGCATCTAAATGAAAGATACAAACCTTTATGTCTTTGGTCTCAAGCTCCTTCATTCAGGAAGGACATCAGGACATCTGCTTCTATTTCCCACGCATCTGCTTTAATTTAGCTACTTCTTCATTTAACTGGGAGGGGAAGGTAAAATGGTACATTTGCATACAACATGATTACATACTGTGATGAGAAAAAACGCATGTCAACTTTTTATTTATGTATAGAAATATTAGACATTAAGTCTAAGGAACAAAATATGAACCTCTTTCTTGTCGGCTTCGAGCTTCATATTTATGGTCTGCAGCTCCTTCACATCTTGTTCTCTTCTATTTTTTTCAGCACGGACCTCCAAGAGTTCAGCCTCTAGATCGTTGACCTTCGAGAAAAGGAAAACAGAGTTATAATTAATAAAAGAGAAAAGCTTCTGTTAGGTACTGCGTAGGTTATCTATTTGTTCAGTTCAACTATGATAGGGAAAATATTTACCAACCAAAATGATGGAATAAAGCTGTTATTGTGTTCAGATTTTAGACAAAATTGCAGTGGCCATCAAAAAATAATAACAATAAAGGACAATGTCAACATTAAAAATATCAACATTAATTTTAAAAACAAAATATGTGGCGAACAGAGATCATTGGTTACAGAGAGAAATTATAACAGATTAATAAAGCATGAGTTTACACAGAATCAATATAACAGAATATATGGTGTAATGGGCTAATGAAATAATACTTAAAACTGAAAAAACTGAAGTAAATAACCTTTATACTGTTGGTTTCCAGCCCTTTCTTCAGTGTCTCTACAGTTATCTCAGCATCCTTCTTCTTCTGCTGCTGTTCCCTGAGCTGATGTTGAACTTCAGCTAGTTCATCATTCAGCTGGGAGGAGAGGGAAAATGGTAGAGATACATTTGCATACAACATAATTACAGAAGAAAATGCATGTCAACTTTTTATTGTGCATTCGAATATTAGACATTAAGTCTAAGGAACAAAATATGAACCTCTTTCTTGTCGGCTTCGAGCTTCATATTTATGTTCTGCAGCTCCTTCACATCTTGTTCTCTTCTATTTTTTTCAGCACGGAGCTCCAAGAGTTCAGCCTCTAGATCGTTGACCTTGGAGAAAAGGAAAACAGAGTTATTCTTAATAAAAGAGAAAAGCTTCTGTTAGGTACTGCGTAGGTTATCTATTTGTTCAGTTCAGCTATGATAGGGAAAATATTTACCAACCAAAATGATGGAATAAAGCTGTTATTGCGTTCAGATTTTAGACAAAATTGCAGTGGCCATCAAAAAATAATAACAATAAAGGACAATGTCAACATTAAAAATATCAACATTAATTTTAAAAACAAAATATGTGGCGAACAGAGATCATTGGTTACAGAGAGAAATTATAACAGATTAATAAAGCATGAGTTAACACAGAATCAATATAACAGAATATATGGTGTAATGGGCTAATGAAATAATACTTAAAACTGAAAAAACTGAAGTAAATAACCTTTGTACTGTTGGTTTCCAGCTCTTTCTTCAGTGTCTCTACAGTTATCTCAGCATCCTTCTTCTTCTGCTGCTGTTCCCTGAGCTGATTTCGAACTTCAGCTAGTTCATCATTCAGCTGTGAGGAGAGGGAAAATGGTAGAGATACATTTGCATACAACATAACTACAGAAGAAAATGCATGTCAACTTTTTATTGTGCATTCGAATAACAGACATTAAGTCTAAGGAACAAAATATGAACCTGTTTCTTCTCGGCTTCAAGCTTCCTATTTTTGGTCTGCAGCTCCTTCTCATCTTGTTCTCTTCTATTTTTCTCAGCACGGAGCTCCAAGAGTTCAGCCTCTTTTTCTTTTAACTCAGGGGAAAGAGAAACATTGAACACATTTAACTAAACAAATCAAATATTAAATATTTAACCTGATTATTTTAGTTTATGTAATTATTTTAAACATCAGTAATTATCTTCAAAAAAGGACATTGAATAGAGAGAAACTGCAACTAAAATATAACATCTTCAAAAATGTTGGTATTTGAAGTAAAATTCAAACCTGAATGTATAAAATAAAAGATATAAGGTAAAAGGTTAATGTAATAATAAAAAGAAAAATGAAAATGAAGTTACCTCTTTATCGTTGGTCTCCACCTTTGTTTTCAGGGATTGCACGTCCATCTTAATATCCCTCCTCTTCTGCTCCTCTTTATTAAGTAGACGTTTTAGTGTTGATACTTCCTCATTCAGCTGAGTAAGGAGAAAAAGATTTATGCTGTGGTGGTTTCAGGTTTTGAAATAAATGTTTTAACCACTATCTGCTGTGTACAGTGTTGGGAAGGTTACTTTTAAAATGTATTCCATTACAGAATACAGAATACATGCCCCAAAATGTATTCTGTAACGTATTCCGTTACTTTACTCAATGACAGTAACGTATTCTGAATGCTTTGGATTACTTAATATATTATCATGCTTTTTACAACAACGTGAATGTACTATTGCTGTGTGATTTATTACTATTACTGAAGGTCCGCGACTCCGAACTGTAGTAAAGGGACCTCTGACTAATACGGCGGGGGGTCCCTGTCGGCTCGTAGCCGAAAAATAGCTTTACTTTGTTGTGTGGGTCAACTTTTTCTTGCGAGAGACAGAGAGAGGCGTTGAAAGACTGCTCCAACGGAACTTATTGTTTTCGGAGGAAAACACGAACCGGTGTACAGTCGAGTCTTAATAGCTTACTTACAACTGGGCTCGTCAGGCACTCTTCTTGGCTGAAGTGGTTATTATTATATTTACATGCTTCCAGCTCCCGTTTTTGCTTGATGACAGCTCTACTTTTCCACTCCCCTTTTTCTCCCTCCTCGCATTATCAGACCCAAAACGTGCATGGCAGTCCATTCTCCCTGCAACACGGACTACACTGCCCATGATGCTACATTCTTTCGAGCTATGCTTGTAGCATTCTGCCTGTTAGCTTAGCACAACAACAACGAAAAGGCGCTCTCTCACCCAGGAAACACACAGTCGCAGAGAGAGAGAGTGTCGCCCTGTAACCATGGCAACCGTAACGCTGCCGCCTGGAAAGACAGAACGTAGCTGTCAAACAAAACTCAAAAAGTCCTGACCCGCGACAAAATGAAACAGGAAAGTACCGCAGTGTAATCCATTTATTTCAACAAAGTAACTGTATTCTGAATACCACCTTTTTAAACGGTAACTGTAACGGAATACAGTTACTCATATTTTGTATTTTAAATACGGCGGTACATGTATTCCGTTACTCCCCAACACTGGCTGTGTATGTCCTGTGAGTAAGTGTACTCACTTTGAATGATTCTAAGTAACCTCAAAATCATGTACCTCTTTATTCTTGTCCTCAATCTTCAGCTTCATGGTTTGCAGTTCCTTTTCATTTTCTGTGCTCCTATTTTTCTCAGCACGGAGCTTCATGACTTCATCTGCTTTGTCTTTTAACTTGGGCAAAGGGAAACATTATTTCAAAATGAGAAATCACTTTACAGTTGAGTTGACGGTTAACTGAAGTGAAGAAAGCTCTCTGAAAGCCAGGTGGTTGGTGAACAAGCATTCATGTTAACTCTATAGCAACTGGCAACAATCTTAGCACTAGAGAATAGCTAAATGTTGTTCATTCTAGTCCTCCTTTAGAAGGAGGTTGATGGGGGTCATATAAAAATATTCAGTGCATTGAGATATAACTTGATATCAAACTGAATGTACAGAGGTAAAGGAAATAAAAGACAACCTCTGATTTGCTGTCCTCGAGCTCTGTCTTCAGGGTCTGCAGGTCTTTCTGCAACGATTCATTCTTAGAACAGAGTGATTGGACCCTAAGTCTACATTTTCCTCCAACTGAAAAATACAGTGGGGCAAAAAAGTATTTAGTCAGCCACCGATTGTGCAAGTTCCCCCACCTAAAATGATGACAGAGGTCAGTAATTTGAACCCGAGGTACACTTCAACTGTGAGAGACAGAATGTGAAAGAAAAATCCATGAATCCACATGGTAGGATTTGTAAAGAATTTATTCGTAAATCAGGGTGGAAAATAAGTATTTTGGTCAATAACAAAAATACAACTCAATACTTTGTAACATAACCTTTGTTGGCAATAACAGAGGTCAAACGTTTACTATAGGTCTTTACCAGGTTTGCACACACAGTAGCTGGTATTTTGGCCCATTCCTCCATGCAGATCTTCTCGAGAGCAGTGATGTTTTGGGGCTGTCGCCGAGCAACACGGACTTTCAACTCCCGCCACAGATTTTCTATGGGGTTGAGGTCTGGAGACTGGCTAGGCCACTCCAGGACTTTCAAATGCTTCTTACGGAGCCACTCCTTTGTTGCCCGGGTGGTGTGTTTTGGATCATTGTCATGTTGGAAGACCCAGCCTCGTTTCATCTTCAAAGTTCTCACTGATGGAAGGAGGTTTTGGCTCAAAATCTCACGATACATGGCCCCATTCATTCTGTCCTTAACACGGATCAGTCATCCTGTCCCCTTGGCAGAAAAACAGCCCCATAGCATGATGTTTCCATCCCCATGCTTCACAGTAGGTATGGTGTTCTTGGGATGCAACTCAGTATTCTTCTTCCTCCAAACACGACGAGTTGAGTTTATACCAAAAAGTTCTACTTTGGTTTCATCTGATCACATGACATTCTCCCAATCCTCTGCTGTATCATCCATGTGCTCTCTGGCAAACTTCAGACGGGCCTGGACATGCACTGGCTTCAGCAGCGGAACACGTCTGGCACTGCGGGATTTGATTCCCTGCCGTTGTAGTGTGTTACTGATGGTGACCTTTGTTACTTTGGTCCCAGCTCTCTGCAGGTCATTCACCAGGTCCCCCCGTGTGGTTCTGGGATCTTTGCTCACCGTTCTCATCATCATTTTGACCCCACGGGATGAGATCTTGCGTGGAGCCCCAGATCGTGGGAGATTATCAGTGGTCTTGTATGTCTTCCATTTTCTGATGATTGCTCCCACAGTTGATTTTTTCACACCAAGCTGCTTGCCTATTGTAGATTCACTCTTCCAGTCTGGTGCAGGTCTACAATACTTTTCCTGGTGTCCTTCGAAAGCTCTTTGGTCTTGGCCATGGCGGCGTTTGGAGTCTGACTGTTTGAGGCTGTGGACAGGTGTCTTTTATACAGATGATGAGTTCAAACAGGTGCCATTCATACAGGTAATGAGTGGGGGACAGAAAAGCTTCTTACAGAAGACGTTACAGGTCTGTGAGAGCCAGAGATTTTCCTTGTTTGAGGTGACCAAATACTTATTTTCCACCCTGATTTACGAATAAATTCTTTACAAATCCTACCATGTGGATTCATGGATTTTTTTTTTCACATTCTGTCTCTCACAGTTGAAGTGTACCTCTGGTGCAAATTACTGACCTCTGTCATCATTTTAGGTGGGGGAACTTGCACAATCGGTGGCTGACTAAATACTTTTTTGCCCCACTGTACATGAATAACCATGTTGTTGTATTAAGTTTAAATGTATTTCTGCTGTGTCTGTAATACCAGGGTCACCTAAAGATCTTTACCTTTCCCTACAACGCACCTTCAGATTACATGATTTGGTTCTAGAAATGTATAAAATTTATGTAGAGATTTGTTTACTTTGTCTTCCAACTGAAGAGACAGTAAACATTGCTGCCTATCCTCACTCTGCTTTTAACAAAGGCTTCATTCTTTAAGTGGTTTTGCCTCCCCATCATATAAGTCCCTTGAGATGACTTCTGTTGTGATCTGACACAAACTTAATGGAACAGTGGTGACATTGTACAAGAAGGTTTGTGTATGTATTTGAGATTTACTTTCTCCATCCTTTTGATAGCAGAGGTAATCTTGGTGAACTTCCGTTGTGATCCCTACCCCTTAAGTGTGTCATTTTTCAGCCACTGAAGTCTCTCAAGCTAACAAAAGTGGAGAGAATCAATATTACTTTAGTCATACTGGTTATCCCAGAGCTTAGCTTAATAGCTACATATAAATGGGGGAAGAGTTGCCAATCTGTCTCAGGTCAAAAATGAAGAGAGCCGTGACATATTATCACATCCATCCATCTTCATCTGCTCATCCAGGCTTGTAGAATGGGGGCAGCAGTGTAAGCAAGAAAGCCAAGAACTCCGTCTTCCCAGCTCCCTGCTTCAGCTCTGGGAAACATCAAGCAGCTCCCAAGCTGGTAGAGACATGAAGTCTTTCCACTGTGTCCTGGATCTGCCCTGGGCACTCCCTCCAGATTAGAACAATGCTTTAATTTGTTATATAGAGTTACCTCATTTTTGAGCACCTCAATCTCCTCATCCTTCCTCTTGAGTTCAGCTTGTGTCTTCTGTGTTTAAAAAGATCAGGAGCTCAGTACATACATGTCGAGGAAGTTGTTTCAGTTTATGCAAGTGGATTTTTTATGCTTTTTTAATGGTTTGCTTTTAGTGTACATACTATTTAAAATCTTTTCATCTGTGCACCTTTACTTTTGTTTAGATTTGAACACACAAATGTGGCACCAGTGGCACTAAAGAGAGAGTGAAACAAGCTGTCAAAAGTCAACAAAGCAAAAACTTGTGTTTGCCTTACAACAGAGTCTCAATGTGATGGTTGGTAATTTTATTGTGGTATCTATTTCTGCATTTTTCTAAGTGTGTCCTACTATCATGCCTTTACTCACAGCCATGACTGTCATTCATATTTACACCATTTATAATTAGTTTTTAGTGTAGTAGGTCAATTTCTTTCTCCTCCCCTGTCTTTTTCCTGAGTTGCTCTCTTGGCTTTGTGCTTCTGATTCATCTCTGACTGAACCTTGTTGTTCAAGTTAGACTTCCTTCTAACACACAATTCTCTTTGTTTCTTTCTTCATCTAACGTAGACATAAGAAATGTCCATTGTTTACTTATATGTTTGGTTTCATTGTTTTTCTTCAGCTCAAAGCCTCAGTTGAATTTCTGTCAGCTGTCTTATTTTCATTTTTGCTCTCTCAAAAAACAACACCTAAGTTGGTAATCATCAATTAGTGTTTAGTTTGTGAAAAAGTGAAAAAGGAATTTGTGATTTACTGTTTTTCTTTTGTTTACCTTGTATTTGACAAGAAGAACGGCCCCCGAGACAACAGTACCGACAACACCGATGCAGATGACTGGAGAAGAAGTCAAATTCTCTGAAGTGAATAATTAAAGAAAATACTGAAAATAAAATTACTGTAATAATAATAATAATAATAATAATAATAATAATAATAATAATAATAATAATAATAATAATCTCCAATGTCAAAAACAAAAATGTTTCTTCCAACTGCCAGTAAAAAATAGTAAGTGAAGAAAAGCAGAGTTTTCTGAAGTATTTTTATACACATATAAACAAGTACTGAGCTTTACATTTGAATATACTTGTGTCAGGTTACCTGGGCTGACTGAGAATCCAAACCAGCTTTTCAGGCTCATTTTGTTCTGTAGAACAAGAAGGAAATCGTCACATTAAAGAGATATACCTCTGCATTCATGTTGTGCTCAAAAAATGTAGATGTTTAAAAACAGCATCCTATCTCAACTTGATGATCTATCAACACTTAACTATAATCAGAATAAATGATTTATCTATTTTGACTCAAAAAAAAGGGTAAGAGTTCATGTTAATTAGGTCGTAATTATTTGTTATGCTTAAACTGTTTCTTCTCTGTAGATGGCCTTCATTGCACACACACTGTGTAATGTACAGCATAGAGGGATAATAACTATTACAATGAAGCTTGTTGTAAATTGCCTCACAAATAAACAAATACACCTTAAATCACCACAGAATTTGCAAATGAGAACTAAAGTTTTACATTTTTGAGGCTAAAAGTTTAACAGTTTAAAGCTGTCAGTTAGAACCACAGAGACACACATTATGTTTCTATTATACAGTAAATTAAACAACAACCAAACATAAAGTATTTACCTCATAAATGAAACTGATGCATCTGCTTCCTTGCAGTGAGTGAGGCTGTGCAGCATGACTCCTTCAGCACTGGTTAAAGGAAACACTCACCTGCAGTAACAGGAGGCGTGGTTTCTTTCAGAAGTCTAATGAGAAAAGAATTTGTGCATGTCAGACAAACAATCAGTTCATCTGAGTGTGCGCATGTTAAAAGGAAACTTCATTAAATGCTTGTAATGCCAATGATATGGTCTGGTTGAGCAAACCTAAGGCCTTGACCTTTGACCTTTGACCGTGCTATAATGAAATGTTTTCTTGTGTGTCCATACTTTGTTTTGTTTGTGCACACAAACATGTCTCCAGGACAAACAAAAACTAACAAAACAAAGTTAATATGTGGCAAAAATGTTACTACTGATTTAAATTAGTTTTTGATAATAAATAAATAAATAAATAAATAAACAGACAAACTATGCTCCTCTGGCATTGAATGATGAATAATAATAATTCAATAAGCATAAATGATAACTGAACTGTTTTATTGTGCGTTAGCCTTTGTACCTTCCTGGTGTTCCTTTCTATTGTCCCATTATTGTTATTCCAGCTGCTTCATCTGTGCTTCATGTTTTCTCTCTTTGTTAACCACATGCTTCTAGACCAAGGGTCAGCAACAGCACGCGTGCCCAGGGTTGCCGACCCCTTCGCGATGGCCAGTCCAGCTATGGCACGACCATAGCTGGACTGGCCATCAGGCATACCGACCATTTGTCCAGTGGGCCGATGGTGATTTTTCATTTTTATGAATTTTTTTTTTTGTTTTAGTAACGGTATAAACAATGAAAGGTGGTGGATTGGCCAGGTGCTGGCCGGTGTGAAAAATAACTCCGTTTTTTTGGTGGAGGAGGAGAGACCCGAGGCGGTCCGAGTGTCAGGTGAACTGAACTTCAGGTAAGAAGTGCAGTCTATCTGAGTCAGATATAAACCAAGTTTAGGTGGAGTTTATTTTCGTTATGCTGACTTTTTACAGTCAGTTACAATAACTCATACTGCGTACTAGCTAGCATGACGGAGTTTCTAAACTGCTGGGTGGGTGTTATGATGTTACTGATAATGAACTTTATTCTATTCATAAGCTTAGTTAGTAGTCCCGTAAAAATGGATTCGACCCGTCAGAGAAAATATTACGTGTTTCGTATTGAGGTGAAAAGGAACACAGTTTGTCCCGAACTTTAGCTACAATGGTAAAAGACACAAAGCTGGAGTTATTCTGTGTCTTTGCTGCACAGCTGCCTCTTCTTCTCTCATTCTCTCCCCCTCCCTCTCCTGTTTCTACTTCAATCATGAAACTGATCAATGATCAGCTGATCGGCTTTTCTGACGCAAGTCCCGTCTCACTTGTTTGTTTATCGCCCACTTTGCACCAGAAAGAGGAAACCAGCGGATGTCACGCTAAACAACAGCAGCACGTTTAAGCTTGATCAGCTGTTGTTAGAATTTATTTAATATTAATTTCTAGTATCAGCTGATGTTTGTTGGAGCCACAGCTGTAAAGCTGCTGGTCATGATATCGGTTTGGATATGTGGTGAGAGGGAAACATGAAGATGAAACCAGGAGATGTCCTTACTGAATCATCAGAGCTGAACAGGTGATGGAGAAACAGGTTTACCTTTTAGGTGACATGAATGAGTTGAAGGGAAGTTCTGAACTGTTTCTGAGAGACAAATAACACCAGGATCCTTTTCTAAGCAGCTGACAGCTGGTAACTGCAGGGGCGGGTCTAGCAAAGTGTTGCCAGGGGGGCCAGGTAGGGCATTAACAGGGAGAGGGGGGCACAAAGAAATACTTTTCTTTCTTGTTCTCATTTAAAATGTCTAGCATTCAATAAATAATTATCTGAATCTTACAACCAAAGTTTTTGTCTGATGTAAAATGTATAGAAATCATACATATACCAACAAAACAGTGTACATCACTGTCACAACAGCGTTTGTTTGTTTTTTTTCCAAAGGCTTTATGGCTTTTCCTGTAATACCTGGTGGGCCGGTCTCTAGTCAAAATGCCCAGGCTGATTTTTTGTTTTGATTTTTACGCACACCCCACTTTTCAGTTATTTATTTGTAAAAAAAATGTTTGGAATCATGTATGATTTTAGTTCCACTTCTCACGTGTACACCACTTTGTGTTGGTCTTTCACGTGGAATTCCAATAAAATTGATTCATATTTGTGGCTGTAATGTGACAAAATGTGGGAAAGTTCAAGGGGGGCGAATACTTTTGCAAGCCTCTGTACATGGATACATCCGTAGACAGAATTCACAATGTGTTTTCGGGACTTTCAGGTGTATGGACCAGTTTTCTTTTCTTTTCTTACCAGAAAGTTTTAATGAGCAGCTGGATTTTTTCTCTCTTTAACTGGCTGGACACAGAGGACATCGAAATGCAGCTGATTGAACTGAAAACCTCGACTCTGTCGGGGTCAAAGTTTGCAGAACTACAGATGCAGTTGGAATCCACAGCTGTGCGTGTTCATGGAGCTTGCATTTTCACCTGCTGGACATCACTACCTGACAAGGTTAACTGTCTTCAGAACATTGCAGAGGCCTTATTGACAGTATTTGGCTCTACATATCTGCGTGAGCAGATTTTCTCTCATATGCGTGAGGGTGGCTGTAGCTCAGATGGCAGAGCAGGTCAGCCACTAATCAGAAGGTCGAGGGTTCGATCCCAGGCTCCCTCCTGGCTGCATGCCAAATATCCTTGGGCAAGATACTAACCCCATGTTTACCTACTGGTGGTGGTCAGAGGGCACCCTGGGATCGAACAAGGAATTATAAATGCCACATAAAGTGGGACACCAGGTCACTTTAGTGCAAGAGCTCCAGTGTTTCAACTGACCAGCAATCTACAAAATTATATTACAAATGTACATAATGTAAAGACTCCAGAGGTGTAGTTCAAAAACTGATTTAGGTATTAAAAGATAAATGTAGTTGATTACTTGATTGATTGATTACTTATTACAACTATATTTATCTGTGACAGTGTATCTTTTGCATCTTTTTTTGTTTGTTTGTTTGTTTGTTAAGCTTTTAAAAGTAAAGTAAAGGGAAACATTTAATCTGTTTTGAGTGGAGTTTGTTAAACCTGTTATCTGGCATTGGAAATACCTGGAAATATCTCAGAGGTCATATCTCAGGCTTTAAGATCAAGCATCATAGGCCTACTTGTTGGTTTGATTGTTTATTTAGAAACATAAACCTGTTTTACTCAGGTGACCAGGAAATTTCAGAGCACTGCAGCTGAAGAAAAAGCAGAAAACAAGTAAGACAGCACTACACCCAATAACATGGCTTTTGTTTATGTTATTTTTATTTTTTCATTTTGTCTTTCTTTTTGCATGTTTTTAAAAACCACCATGTCTTAAGCCCCTTTGTTGTTATACACAAGCATTAGGAAACAAAGCTCCTTTCCCCAGTAACTTCACACTGTACAGAAACAGTCGAGCAGTTTCTTCAAACCAAGCTGCGTATCTATTGCAGATTCAGTCTTCCCAGCCTGGAGAAGGTCTACAATTTTGTTTCTGGTGTCCTTAACTTCTCTTCCCTTTCCTGTAGAGAGGACACCAAGCTAACACTTTTTTTTTTTTTTTTTTTTGAAAATAGTGTTTTTTTTAACCTCCTTTTGTTAATTTTTTTGTAATTTTTTCAATAAATCACATTTCATTTTCCATATATGACAGTTAATTTGTATCATATTTGCTTATCTGTGTTTTTAATTACATAAAAATGTATTGTACCATTTATTTGTGTTTTTTTAGGGGGAAGAAATCACACTGATGATGTTGAAGTCCCAAAAACTGGCAAAAAACTGTAGGCTATGCATGAAATATGACGTACTAGGCATTAAAGGGTTAAATACAATTCAGGGGAACTTTTTTTTTAATCTCCAGCAATGTCACATTCTTATGTCCTCCTCAGCTTCTTCTTTGGTTTTCTGCAGATGATGCAAAGAAAAAATACACACAATAAGAACCAGAGTTATCTTTGTAGTGCAACCCTCAGAAAATGATCAGTCTGGTGTTTCATTTTGTGGTATGAATTTGAAAAGTCGTAGCTTACAGTGAGCTTACTCTGCTCATTAATTCCACTAATGACTCTATCCTTTGTTTTTTTAGCGGCCACACTCATGTTTTTGTAGCTCTAGTTATTAGGCATAATAGCAGTAGCTTACCTTTGGGGACCACAGAGATGCAGTAGTGAAATTATTGGAAACACTTTTGCGAATATAGCCCACAACGCATAATGTAAATATTCCACATGCCTCAGTTATTAATCTGCACTGCTCTTGCAATACAAATATATACTACAGGCTGAAGAAAACAAGACAAAGGAAAGATTTTTTATTTTTTTTAACAGTCAGCTACAATCTGGGAATTTTAAAGAGACTTATTTTTTTCACGGCCACCTCCATATATTTTATTATTGGACTTTACTATGGTATCTCTGCATGGTTTACAGTTCAAAACAATCTCTATCTTTATACCGATATTTAATTGCAGCCACTGAATTCATGAGCTGAAACAGCGGGGGCATTCTTATTCCTTTAATGACAGGATTATCTGATTTGAACAAGGTAGGTGTGGCTTCTGTATCTGAGATAACATGATAAGCATATTACCTCTCAGTGACACCATACAGTATCAAGAGTTAAAACAACCAAAAAAAAAAAAAAAAAACCAAAGAAAACATTCCATGTATAAATAATCAGTGCTAACCAACAGCTCAGTGGATCTGCGTTCGACTACTCCGCCTAGGCTGCACTGTCGAGCGCAGATCCACTGAGCGCAGCACAAGCTAGTGAGACAGAAGCTAAGCTCGTTGCAACATGGCAACTGCCTCAACGCTACCCGGAATTGAACCTCCCCCACCCTCATTCAGATCTGGCGTTTAGAACTATCTTGGTTTTCATGTGAAGCATGACCCTGATAGTAAGCGCATCATGGACAAAAGTAAAACAGTATGTCGGATGTGCCACGCAATCTCAATTACATTGGTGGGAACTAGTGCGTTAGTGCAGTTAGCTTGCTAACGTGTTGACGCCATCCAGCCCCACACACGGAGCGATATGCGGTAACTTTCTAATGGAGATTTGCGGCATTATGTCGTTAATGTCATTTTAACAAGATTAACGCTGACAGCACTAGTGGGAACACAACGAATATGACTGCACATATGCATTTAATATGCTGCTGAGAATATAGCCCAGAAGAAGCGTATAGTATAGCTTTTATTTTGGAAAGAGACATTTCTCTGTAATAAACTCTATTTCTAAAGATGAGTGATTTCTCGATCAGATAGATTTATTTATTTTATTTTTTTTGTTGTTTCAGCAACATTAAATTTAAAAACTGTACTTTTGAGTTAAAATATCTATTCATAATTTTAATAAATGAGAAATTAAAAAGGCACAAACATTTTTTTGTATCGAAAAAAATATTGAACCGTGACACCAAAGTATCAAACCGAACCGATCCATGAATTTTGTGTATTGTTGCACCCCTAATATATATATATATATATATATATATATATATATATATATATATATATATATGTGTGTATATGTATATATATATATATATATATATATATATATATATATATATATATGTGTGTAGCGAGAGAGAGAGAGAGAGAGAAAAGTAGAATCTAATCATCTTAAAAAGATCTCAGATTTTACAGTTTTAGATTATACAAAAAACATTTAAAGGTGAATACTGATACAGAATTGATGGGTAGATTATAAAATCACTGACCTTCTCCTTGTGTCTTTCTTTCAGTTCACAGTTTGTCAGACTTCTGGTTTGCTCTTTGAGAGACTCAAACTGACACTGGGACTCTTGTAGCTAAAAAAAAAAAACAAAAAAGGATTTTGAACAAATAGTAAAGCCTTGAAAAACACACGGATATGGTGCATATGTTGATCTCAATGTAATGAATACGCACCTCTTTGTTCTTATTCTCCAATTCATTCATCAGAGTCTGCGCATTCTTCTCAGCTTCCTCTCTGCTCTGCTGTTCATCCTTCAGCTGCTGCTGGACTTCACTTACCTTGTCTTTAAGCTGGAAGGAATGTAAGGAAGTTTACATTGATTTTTTTTTTTTTTACCATTAACAGTGTTAGCTGGTTTATTGTTTTTACGATTTGAAAAAAAATATATAATGCTAAAAAACCAGTATTGCATCATATAAATAATGTATCTACACTTTATTGCTACAGCAGCACCTTCAGCATCCTTGTGTTTAAATGTAGTACAATGGTTCCTTGGAAATCACAGGAGTGACTTTCTAAAAATATCCCTCAATAGGCGAAATCCACAAAGTAGTCAGCTTTACTTTTTTACAATTATTGTATAATATTCTTATATGTTTTAAGGCTGTAAAACCCCTCACTACACACTTTATACACTTTTCTCAGACAAGCACGAGCATTATCATTTCTCTCTCTCGTTTAAACACTCTCAAAGTTCAAACCTTCCTACAAATATAAGTCCAGTATTATAGAATGAAATCAACTTCAGCGTCACAATGCTAGCAATCGAAGATTTATGTAAATCTGACAAACTGAACGCAGAAATGAATAAAACTTTCAAGTGACTTACAGTATCTATGTAATGACAACCTTTACTATGCCCCAAAAATATATAGTTTGTCAAATGCACTGTGACCAACATGACACAAAGCTGAAAGTAAAAAGAAAATATATTTATAGTTAATGACCAGTGGGTGTCTCATGTAGATTATGTGTGGAAATATGAGGACAAATATTGGCTGCCTTGATGTCTAACCTCACTAAACACACCCCCCAAAAAAATCAAGTTCATTTCTCAGATAGTTTTTATATCTGTGTTTTAGTTAAAATCATATGAATAATAAATACATTAAAATCAAGGAATTAACCTTCTTGATTTGGACCTCAAGCTCCTCCTTCAGGGAATTCAGGTCTTCCTTATGTCTCCGCTTCTCTTTATTGAATTCGTTCTCAAACTAGAAGAAAAGGATGATCAAAATGAAACCAAAAGATCAGACAATCCCAGTCTCTGGTCTTCAAACAGGTCACCAGGCTAAAAAGGGGGTTTTCTGTATACCTTTTTCCTGATCTCCCTGATCTCTGCATTCTTCTCCTCCAGCAGATTTTGGGTTTGTTTCAGCTCATCAATAGTCTGACTTGTGTCCTCATGATCAGCTGATGGCTGATGGATCTATAAATCAGTCAAAAAAATGTGATTTTTAAACTACGACACCTCATATTTTTGTAAATATAAAATGAGACACAGAGTAGCAAATCATTTTTTAACCCATTGTGCCAATTAATCACATTCATGAATCTTTCATTCAGATTTACAGTAACACCAGAACTGAGTAAAGCTGTTGATGTCTTTTGAGATATGAGACAAAACTGCAGGGACAAATGATAATGAATAAGAACAATTACTGCAACAAAGATAATGAAAATTATTATTATTATAAAAACACTAATGATAACTTCTGTCCTGATTAGAGGCACTGAGCTTCATAGCAGCAGCTGAACCTCTGACTAGATATGATATCAAACTACATGTAAGAGACAAATATGAGATGAACTCATGGAATGAAACTAAAGGAAATAACCTGTTTTTTACTGGTTTCCAGCTCTTTCTTCAGCATCTGCACATCATTATCTTTCATTTTCAACTCTGCATCCATCTCTTCAATGACTTTCAGTGAATCATCAGGGTCACAGGAGAGAGGAGACTACGACAGACAAACCAAGAGACACAAATCAGGATGAAACCTGTGTTCAGATAAATCTTATCAAAGCAGCATTTTCCACTGTAAGTGGTTTACAATCACAGTTGTGTAAATATTTAATATATGTAGGGCCTAACAGGGCCCAAGTTTTATATCATCACTCATAATTATTTATAGTTACAAAAGTAGGACGGTTTAAGAACGTAAAAACATTTCAATTTTGTTGCAATACATAACTGCTGTCCGTATTAATTCCTTATTAGTTGAAAAATATAAAAATATCTATAGATACATTAAAAATTAAAATAAATGTAATCACTTTTCTGTCCAGAAGATCTTCCTCAGCGTCCTTCCTACTCTGCTGCTGTGCACCCTGGAGCTTCTGCTCAAACCTGGCCACTATGTCGTTAAACTAGGAGAAGAGTGAGGTGAAGGGTAATCCAAAAAATCTGCATTTCTCCAACTCAATACAGAAGGAATGAACATCATACAAGACAAACCACCTTCTTCTTCCTCTCCAGCCTTTTCTTCACTTTAGCATCCACCTCCCTCTGCTCCTCACGCTGCAGCTGCTGCTGTGCTGTAGCTACTTCCTCATTCACCTGAGATCACAGAGAAAAAAACAACATAAGAAATTAGTATATTAAATGTACATTTTGTTAGCATTGTTAACAAAATACACATATTCTTGAATTGGTGAAAAGTGTAATCAGGTTGCAAAACAAATATGATTTTAAGTGATCTAGATCAAAAGCTGTACATTTTAATCCTAGAAGTCCTTTTTAATTCTCTAAAAAACAGGTTTGGTACAGTGGTCATCAGCATTGATGGCCATTGCAGCTCATTTTCCATTGGCTGATTTTTACCACTGAAAAACTGATAACTGTGTCTTCTGAATGAAAAGACAAAAGTGTGTTTAATCAAAGAAAAGATCAAATACGGCTGTGCACCCTCAGTATGTTAAAGACTTTTTTTTATTGTTAAAAGACGATGTTTCCTTCTAACCATCACCATGTGCTCACCAACTGTTTATTTTATCTCCTGACAGTCAAATGTAGTTCTTTAAAAAGTACCATAACATGGTTGTCCTGAGTTAGTGTAATATAAGGTCGTGTGTGCTGTAAGAGGTGATGTTGCTTACTTTGTTCCTCGTGGTGACAGCAAGGCCGAGGTTCAGCTGTGAAGAGACCTCCTGCTTTTCTTTAAGCGTGTCAGGTGTCATCACCTCAGTTTTATCCAACTAACAAACAGAAGCGCAGCTGAGAGGATCAATTATTCATTCATTTAGGTTAGCATACAGCTAAGCATGGACTAGATGACAACTGGGGAAACATCTGAGCTAGTTTCATGCATTTAGACCACCTCATTCATGCTCTCCAGCCTTGTCTTCAGAGTCTGCATCCTCACCTCATCATTCCCCCTGTGCTGCTCCTCACACTGCAGCTGCTGCTGTGCCACAGCTACTTCCTCATCCACCTGAGATTAGAGAAAAAAATGTTAGAGCTTTTAAAATAAAGCTTCAAAATTTTGGGAGATTTAATTTGCAAAAATGTTACCCACAACATGGTTTGGTGAATTATTCTCCAGTGTCTGCAGGTTCTTCTCATCTCCTTCCTCAGTCTGGTGTTCATCACTGAGCTTCAGGGCTGCAGCTTCTTTTTCTTTTAACTTGGACAAAAGTAGAACATTATGAAAAAGAAGCACGTTTTGGAGCGATCATCAGACATAAAGAATATTGTGTGTGTGTGAAGGAAATGCTCTAAAAGTGAAATTTCAGACTATTTACAGTCATTTAGCTTAACACAATAAAACTGCCAGCATTATATCATGGACACTCTGCAATGCATCCTTCTGATGGAGGATAAGAGTCTATATAGATCATAGAAAAACACCTAAAGCCGGAACATTTCATCATTTTTTTTTAAAATAAGAGGAAGATGAGCTACTGGTCAAATATGGCTGTGCTCCCTCAGCATGCCTCTCTTGCACAGGTGCATAATTTCAATGGAAGATGTCGTCAATTGAAGTCAAATCTAATGGATTATTTATTTTAATGACTTTGCTGAATTTAGAGATTGTATAATTATTGGCCACACAGATTCTGTGAAGGTGGTGTACTTGTTCACTGTAGTTGTACTTGCTATAAAATATTGTTTCATCAGTGGGGCTAATAAAGACTGAAACAAGCTGTCAAAAGTCAACAAAGCAGCAACTCTAAAAACTCATGTTTGCTTTACAGTGGAGTCTCACTACGATAAGGTAAGATAACTGTTTACTGTCATTGCACAGTCATACATAGTACAATAGTAAAATGAAATTGGAGAACTGTCCAATATCAGCACTAGATACAACACAACATGACACGATACCACACAACACAACACAGTAACTTAACTTATAAAAATGACGAATAAGTGTATGTGTATTGCATACTGTTACTATTTCACATTAATTATTACTGCACCTTGTTTTTTTGTTTTTGTTATAAAAATACAAAAATATTATTATTGTTATTGTTGTTACCCCCCAAAAGAAGTCCTGGGAGGTAACCAATCAGGTCAACTGTTTGCACTGATTAGGGCCGTTGCCCTGTTGTAAAAGCTGTCCTTGAGTCTATTTGTCATTTGTCTAAGTTTGCCCCACTATCATGCCTTTATTCACAGACATGACAGTCATTCATTTTTACACCATCTGTAATTTGTTTTTAGTGCAGCTGGTTCATTTCTCTCTCCTCCCCCTGTTTTTTTCCTGAGTTGCTATCTTATCTTTGTGCTTCTGATTCATTTCTGACTGAACTTTGTTGTTCAGGTTAGACTTCCCTCTGACACGCAATTCTGCTTCCTTTTTCATCGGAAGTAGATAAAAGTAATGTCCATTGTTTACTCACATGCTTGTTGTCATTTTCTGTTTCCCCTGAGTTCAAAGCTTCACTTGAATTCCTCTCAGCTGTCTTATTTTCATTTTTGCTCCCTCCTCTCAGAAACACAAAACATGGTAGATCAGTGTTTTGTTTGATTCTTATAAAGTCTTAAGTAACTTGGGTTGTATCTCTCATTATCCAACATCTCTTAAAATACCATTATAAGGGGAAAAATATTCATATAGCTCATTAAACTTGTATCAAACTGAAAAATGAATTTGTAACTTACTGTTTTTCTTTTGCTTACACTTGTATGTGACAGTAACAACAAGAAGAATGGGCACCGAGACAACAATAATAAGGATGCAGTTGAGCACCGCAGGAGTCAAATTCTCTGAAGTGAAAAATTAAAGAAAATCATGAAAATAAAATAACTGTAATAATAATAATAATCTTCAATGTCAAAAACAAAAAGGTTTCTTCATAATCTTCTAACTACCAGTAAAAATTAGTAAGTGAAGAAAAGCAGAGTTCTCTGAAGAATTTTTATACACATATAAACAAGTACTGAGGTTTAGATTTGAATATACTTGTGTCAGGTTACCTGGGCTGACCAGGAATCCAAACCAGTTTTTTAGGCTCATTTTGTTCTGGAAAACAAGAAGAAAATAGTCACAATAAAGAGATATACCTCTGCATTCATGTTGAAATGAAAAAAAAAGAACAAATCATGTGGTTTAAAAACAGCATCCTAATTCAACTTTGATGTATGCCACTATGTGATGATCTATCAACACTTAACTATGATCAGAATAATTTTATTTATTTTGAATTAAAAAAGGTTAGAGTTCATGTAAATGATTATAATTATTTAACATAATTATGCTTTTACTGTTTCTTCTCTGTAGATGGCCTTCATTGCACACACACTGTGTAATGTACAGCATAGAGGGATAATAACTACTACAACGTAGCTTGTTGTAAATTGCCTCACAAATAAACAAATACACCTTAAATCACAACCAAATCTGCATCTGAGAACTAAAGTTTTACATGTTTGAGGCAACAAGTTGTCACTTAGAACCACAGAGACACACTTTATGTTTCTATTATACAGTAAATTATACAAACAACCAAACATAAAGTATTTACCTCATAAATTACACTGATGCATCTGCTTCCTTGCTGTGAGTGAGGCTGTGCAGCATTTGTCCTTCAGCACTGGTTAAAAGGAAACACTCACCTGCAGTAACAGGAGGCGTGGTTTCTTCAGAAGTCTGATGAGGAAAAGAATGTGTGTGTTGCAAACAATCGGTTCTTGCGAGTGTGCACATGTTAAAATGAAACTTCATTAAATGCTTTTAATGCCAGCGTGATGTGATCTGGTTAAGCTGTTACAACCTAAGGCCTTGACCTTTGACCTTGTTATGATGAAATGTTTTCATTTGTGTGTCCAAAGCTTGTTTCATTTGTGCACACAAACATGTTTCCAGGACAGACACAAACTGACAAATCAACAAATCTTAAATCTTAACATTTGATCAGTTTCCTTCTTCTCTGGAAACTGGTGACAGGTGACATATCTGAGCTCTCATTATAGTTTGAGCGTGTAGTACCCTGACATGAGATCTAAAGAAGGAAAAGGAAATCTGGACTTAAAGTGTACATAAAAAGTAAGTTCTGAGTATTGTCTCAAACTAAACTCAGAGTAATTGCAGCCAAAAGCAAATATCTGGAATCAGTTTGTCTTCAAAAACAGAATTTAAAGCTGTTTGTATGTTGATTCACTAGTATCAGTTATTCATGTATTACTATTTCAGGAAATCAAATAAATCCTCATTTTAGTTTTTTGCCTTTGGTGCCAGTATTTGTTTTTTGCCTTTATTGAAATCAGCTTTAGTTGATAACATTTACTGATATAATCTAAAGAAAAAAGAAAACAAATCAAGGGAAACACAAACACAAACAGGTTTATGACTAAGTTTGGACAATGAAAGCATGAGGTCACCACAAATATTCAGTGCATTACTTGTCATAACAGCTGCTTCACTTCTTTATCTCAAGATCTGATCAGTTTCCTGTTTCACTGGAACAACACTGTTTTAGACGGTGGTGTCCTGTTACAGCTCACAGATTAAATGGGACTGGCTTCCATGGGTCCCATGTCTTCCCAAGTCCAATCTTTTTGGACATTATTGTTAATGGCTTTAGTAATACACCTCACAGGTAACGTTAGTATAACAATATGTGAATGATGACAATACTGAGATGTTGATGTTTATGTTTAGTATCTTGGTTTAAGATCTCACAGTGATAACACTTGTTAAATAGGGCATTACAATTTGTCTTGATGAGATTTGGTCATTAAGTATTGAAATGCACTTTGAAATTTAAACCTCATGATGTTAGTGGACAAATAAATAAATAAATATCCTTTCATTTTATCCACTGGCTGACTTTAAACCACAAATATGAAGCAAGAGGACAATTGGGACGATTCAAGCTCTCTGGGATCAATAAAGATTGACTTCATTCCTTCAAATGGTCTTTGACATGCACTTATCTGGATCAAAGACTGACGAGCAGGCACAGAACAACTCTGTCATCCCTGAAGCCGAGCCACAAATGATTCTACTACTACTACTACTACTACTACTACTTTTATTTGTCAATTTCTTCAGATGTACTTGCCATACAAAGGAATTGAAATTACGTTTCACACTGTCCCATGCGTAGGCATTGACAACAATAAGGTGCAGATGCACAACAAAAACAAAAACAGCCCTAACAATAAGGTAATAAATAGTAATATAATAATATAAATAGTGCTAAAAGAATACTAAAAAGATATATATAGCAGCAGGTGTGTGCAATTGCAATGCAAGTCAGGAATGTTTTCAGTTCTTGTTTCCTTGTTGGAGAGTGTGCGTGGGTGGGGGGGTAGAGTCCAATCTGTCTACTATACTTCTGCCAATCTGGTGATTCTGCTGGCTGGGAGCCGGGAGGGAAGAGAGTTCAGCAGTCTCACAGCCTGGTGGATGAAGCTGTTGGTGAGCCTGGTAGTGCGGGAGCGGAGACTTCTGTATCTCTTTCCAGAGGGCAGGAGGCTGAACAGACAGTGCGCAGGGTATGCGGGCATCCAGAATTTTCCAGAGACTGTGACATACAAAAATACCACATGAAATCGTATTTAGTGTCTGCATCTTCCTCGTTGTCGCGTCATGCCCTCACTTTCACTGTGTGTTCTCTTTGCTACCTTGCCTGCCTGTTTAGTTTGTTTTTATACTCTCAGTTTGGTTAGTTTTCTGTTCCGTTGCTATCCAGCAATAAAGCTAAGTGTTTTGATTTATGTTTGCCTCCGTGAGTCCTGGATTTTGGGTCCTTTCTCAAACGAACACTGCAGCATCACTGAGAGAAGAGCATTCTAAACTCAACTCTTCCATCTTTAATAAAATGATCAGTGTTGCTGCTTTACCAGGTGTAACGATGAAGTTTAACATCCATGAAAACAGAATTTATTACATTTAACAGAGTTAGAAGTTAGCTCGCTAGTTTTCGCTTAACTAGCGAAAACTAGCGATATATATATATATATATATATATATATATATATATATATCCTATTCATGTAGCCCCTTCCGCCGGGGTTACTTGCGTACTTGAACTACCAGAAGGCAACATTGCAGACATAGAGGACAGTTACAAGTACCTGGGGATCCCGCAGGCAAATGGGAACCATGAAGAGGCCGCTAGAAAGGCTGCAACCACCAAGTACCTGCAGAGGGTCAGGCAAGTCCTGAGGAGTCAGCTGAATGGTAAGAACAAGATCCGGGCCATCAACACGTACGCCCTGCCCGTGATCAGGTACCCTGCTGGGGTAATAGGCTGGCCAAAGGAGGAGATAGAAGCCACTGACATAAAGACAAGAAAGCTCCTTACCATGCATGGAGGGTTTCACCCCAAGTCCAGCACCCTGAGGCTGTACGCTAAGCGGAAGGAAGGGGGCCAGGGACTGGTGAGTGTCAGCACCACAGTCCAGGATGAGACAACAAACATCCAAGAATACATTGGGAAGATGGCCCCAACTGACCGAGTGCTCAGTGAATACCTCAGGCAGCAGAAACCCAAGAAAGAGGAGGGAGACGAGGAACCATCATGGAAGGACAGGCCCCTGCACGGTATGTACCACCGGCAGATAGAGGAGGTGGCTGATATCCAGAAATCCTACCAGTGGCTGGACAAAGCTGGACTGAAAGACAGCACAGAGGCACTAATCATGGCAGCACAAGAACAAGCTCTGAGCACAAGATCCATAGAGGCTGGGGTCTATCACACCAGGCAAGACCCCAGGTGCAGGCTGTGTAAAGATGCCCCAGAGACAATCCAGCACATAACAGCAGGGTGCAAGATGCTAGCAGGCAAGGCATACATGGAACGCCATAACCAAGTGGCCGGCGTAGTGTAACATCTGTGCCGAGTATAACCTGGAAGTCCCGAGGTCAAAATGGGAGATGCCCCCAAGGGTGGTGGAGAATGACCAAGCTAAGATCCTGTGGGACTTCCAGATACAGACGGACAAAATGGTGGTGGCTAACCAACCAGACATAGTGGTGGTAGACAAACAGAAGAAGACGGCCGTAGTGATCGATGTAGCGGTTCCGAATGACAGCAATATCAGGAAGAAAGAACATGAGAAGCTGGAGAAATACCAAGGGCTCAGAGAAGAGCTTGAGAGGATGTGGAGGGTGAAGGTAACGATGGTCCCCGTGGTAATCGGAGCACTAGGTGCGGTGACTCCCAAGCTAGGCGAGTGGCTCCAGCAGATCCCGGGAACAACATCGGAGATCTCTGTCCAGAAGAGCGCAGTCCTGGGAACAGCTAAGATACTACGCAGGACCCTCAAGCTCCCAGGCCTCTGGTAGAGGACCCGAGCTTGAAGGATAAACCGCCCGCAGGGGCGTGCTGGGTGTTTTTTTTTTTTTTTATATATTTCTCTGCCACTGGATAAAATTAAAGATTTTTTTTCTTTTTTTATCTTGTTCTTTTTCTTTGTCATGCTCAGGTCCCTTTTAGTCATCTTGTCTTTTCCATTCAGTGATTTGCTTTTTTCTTTTTCATTCTTATTGATGTTTCTTTTGATTTTCTTAAGTCTCCTGTTTTGCATCAGGTTTTTTTTCTGTGATTATTAAGTCAAAGGCTCTTGTTGGTGCCAGTATTTGTTTTGTTTGTTTTTGGGGGTCTTTTAGAAAGTTTAGGTGTTTTCATATATAATGTAATTTTTAGGATGTTTTCTTCCTCTTTGTGCTTCAGCCTTCTTTTTGACCACATACTTATTTATTTCCTTTTAATGCATTCTTATGTCGCAGGAAAACATAAGTGTCTCTGGACTGTTTTACCACATGCGTCTGAAATTTGATTATGCCCTTTCCCCATCCTCTACTGATATTTTTTTTAGCATTAGGTATGAGACTTTATCAGAGGCAGACAGACTGTTTCACCTGTGCATTCAAAGACTTGTAGACGTAGTGCATCACATCAAGATCTGCACCAATAAGCTGAACTGGATTTACCTGAATATTGATCAGTGAAAGAGGATCTGTATCCTCAGGCCAAGTTCTACAAAAACATTTAATAAAATAGATTGGATCTGCCCCCGTTATTGTCTCCTCCTGAAGGCTCCCAGCTGCACTTTACGGTCTTCTCCTTCTTCCTTCAACTGCTTCACTCAACTGCCTCCATCTGCATGTCTCCTGCCACATATCCATGAATCTACCTCTACTCCTCGGCACATATCTAAACCATCTAAGCTTCTCCTCTCTGACTTTATCTCCAAACTGCTGAGTTTTGTGTCTGAAGTACTCATTTCTAATCTTGTCCATTTTTGTCAATCCCAGTAAAAATCTTAACATTTTCAACTCTGCCACCTCCAGTTTTACAAGTCAACATAAACACACACAGATATTTTTAGAGCCCTACCATCATGTGGTGCCAGAGCATACACATTTCATTCTATAACTAAGTTACCACAAATCCAAAACAGAGTGATTTTGCCCAATTAACATAAAGAAAACTGGATCAAACGATGCAGCGATTCCCCGAGGGGTCGGTACTCAAAAAGGCAGTGGGTGGCAACAGGTGATTTATTTGAGAATGCACTTCCAACTTCATTCTTTGAAATTATATTACATTTATTTAGTGGAAAATTATAAACAAAAATCAACCAATAATTTCTTACAACTTAAACATCAATGAAGGTTAAGTTAATCTGATTTCACAAATTCAAAAAGTGGCCAAAAAAACATTTTAAACCCTCCCGTTGTCACAGTTGAAATTTGGCAAACAAAACATATTTCCACCAGACCCACACAGTGTGCTCTTAATCCCTTAATTAATGGGAGGGTCCAAAGGTTAACAGACCAATCACTTTTCTAAACACTTTTCCAAGAGTGAAATGAATTACAAATTTACATAACAAAACTAGGTTAGTATATTTTTACTGTTTTATAGAAAAACAAAAATGAACATTTTTACACCATTACATAAACATTCAACAAAAATGAACATAACATATTTCAATTAGAAATATCCCAGTGGGAATGTTAAGATGATTTTTAGTATCATTTGCTTGGACAACTTTAGGGCTGTTGTGAATTTAGGTATTTGGTCACAAAGCAAACTGAAACATGTATTGAAATTTTAACCTGATTAAAGTAGATGAAAACCAGGGCATAACCAAAGCTATCAAAGAATTCAACTGCAACAGACCAAAGACTGGCCAACAGGCCAAGATTTTCACTGATAGGACCATATTAACAACACAGCTAAAACAATGTCGACATGCAGAACTATTCCCAAGACATTAGGTAAATCCTGCAAAAAAAAACCTGTGTTTAATACAGATTAAATAGTGACCATAAAGTTATTAAGAAAGTGTTTACTAAGGTCATAAATTAATTAAACTTAATTGCTCCCTCCTGGCTTTTAGAAACAATGCAGGTTCAGTGCAGTTCTGCATTAACCTTACTGTTAAGACCTAGAAGTTATACTATGTATAATATATACTGTAATATGTATACAGTAACTGACTACCAATCCCAAAACAAGGAAAAAAGAAGAAGGCTGCACTGCTAATGTGACTAGACCATACATGACTCAGAATTAGAGAAGGGGAAATTATTTTACACATAAAAGATAAGCAAACGAGTAAAAAGCTTTACGCATCAAATTCTTCCTCTTCAACATAAAGCTGAACTGTAGTGTTTCTGTTGTCTGGACCAACGCATTTAGTCATAGGAAAAAGAAAGTTTTCATGGGACTCTGGGTAGTATGCTGTCATGTGTTTATGATAACTTTTTGCAGTATGATTATCCAAATGTACAGTTGTACATTGTGTCTAAACATCTCCCCTTTGATCTTGTTTGTCCAAAGGACATTGTTTGAGATATTTTGTGCTCTTGTTCTTTTTAGCGAGAAGATACTTTCTTCTTTCAACCCTTCCAAACACAGTCAAGTGATACTTCCTTATTCATTTAGTACTATATATGTCATTCTACACAATCTGATCTGAAGGTGAGTTTGCTTGGATGTCTTCGGGGGATGAATATCATTTTATTAACACATACATGAAAGCTCCATAACTGCATTGGACCAAAGACTGACCAACACAACAACTTTTATAGATGTTGTGACACTTTGTGATGATATGTTGTCTGCACCTGGATGGTAGTGACTTCATAATTTCCTATGGAAACAGCAAGGATGTACTTTTCAAAGGACTGGATGGAGATCTGTCACAACTTTATTTTTACAACTGTGTATGTTCCCTCATCAGACAATTTAACTTTCAAGATTTTTAGTGAAATGTTTCCATTTTTTCAGATCATGAAAACAGGGATATTCTTCTGGTAAAGGCCAGATGTGTTTCATCCCACCGTGTCACACAAGGATAAAATCTGGGGTCTAGGTAAGGCCTCAAGTGTGCCACAGTGAACACCAATCAAATCCACTACTGCTTGAACTGTACCAGTGACCTACGATTGGCCTGAAGAGAACTTGGTTTTATTTGGTAACTGAAGTTAAAATTGGGAGCAAACAATCAGACAGATTTGTGGTAAACAGACAAACAGCAACAACAAACTGTGTGTGCACTGTAGCATCAACTGGTTAATACTAGGAAACACACTTTTTTTCAAGAAATTATTTTCCAGGGAAACAAGTTTGTATGAAAGACAGGGATCAGGCCTTAGGACAAACGATGTGCAAATGCTCTTTCAAAGATAAGGTACATTTCTGTGCTAACAGTTTCAGCAGAAGAGACCTACTTATCAAGAGCTATAAAAGATAAAAGTAAATAGTCCAAACTGAATAGAAAATACTCTTAACAAAGAATATTAAATGTATATCCAATCTTTCAGCTATAAAACAATAATAATAATATTAATAATAATACAGAGTCACACAGTCAGAATAACGACAGAATAGTTTCATATGTGACTGTTACACTAGTATAATAATTAGTGAATGAAGCACAAAACTAAATGTGAGTACGATAAAGGCCAGTGGCATTTAAGTAAACATATACGTGAAACATCAGAAATTAAAGTACAAACATCTGCATTGAAATCCTCTCGCTGTCACAGTATTACATTACTTCATAGATTGTCCAGTAATACAAATTCACAGTAAGAAAAAACTGTAGCCTTCAACAATTCTGAAATTGATTCAATAAACAATCATGTAAAAGAAATATTGAATTACCGACATCAAATATTTATAAAACTCACTGTGTGTGTGTGTGTGTGTGTGTGTGTGTGTGTGTGTGTGTGTGTGTGTGTGTGTGTGTGTGTGTGTGTGTGTGTAAGGCATTTAAACAGAGATCAGTTAAATAAAATTCAGGGGACCTTTTTTTTTGCCCGTGACATCATTATTTGTAACTGTACTTTATTAATTGTCCGGAGCTTTGGTTGGTTCTGTTGGCACCAAATGTTCATCTCCAGAGATGTCACATTCTTTCACAGCCTCCTCAGGTTCTTCTTTGGCTTTTTGTAACTAAAGCAAAGAATTAATGCACACAATAAGAACCACTTTGTCATGGTCTGGGTGTGTGGCTGTAAAATTCCGCTGAAGGTCTGGACCTCCCTGGTATCCACCCATGGGCAGAGCCTACAACCTCCCTCACCTGAAGCTGATTGAGGCAATCAGGTCGTAGATTTAAGCTGCTTGCTGATACTGCTTCCTCGCCAGTTCGTCAACTACCCTATGTTGGTAACCGGGCCTCACGCTTCATGTCTATGATTCTCAACCTAACCTTGCAATCTTGTGGCCTGCAGTGTCATCTTGCAACCTTACACCACCACGGGATCTTCACCGCTTAGGACACCACCAAACCCACCTGGACCGCACCACCTCTCCTTCAACGCTTCCATCTCCCACCTGCACAGAAGATGTTCATAGCTTCCACCCTCTCCAGAACTCCTCATTGGCTACTGCTCTAACACTGCTCTCCTCTCTTCCAGTACGCACCTAATCACCAGCAGCTGCCGCTGCTTTCTTGGACCTGTCCCCTTGCTTATCCCTCTCCCCTGGCCAAGACCCTCACACCCCATGTGTCAAGCGCTATCGTAAACATCATTTTTGTGCTAGTTAATAAACCTTTGTTAAACCCTTTCCTCAGCCTCTGCTTTGGGTTTTCTGCACGTGGGTTTGATCTTTGGTACTTGGCCGTTTTGTGACACACTTTAACTTTGCAGTGCACCTCTAAAATGTTCAGTGTGGTGTTTCATTTTTTGGTATGAATCTGAAAAGTCGTAGCTTACACTAAGCTTTCTCTGCTCATGAATTCCACTACAATTACTGTATCCTTTTTTGTTGTTGTTGTGTAGTTGTAATAATGATACCTTATCTTTGATGCTCATAAAGACACAGCAGTGTAATTATTGGAAACACCTTTGTGATTCTAGCCCACAATGCATAATGTAATAATTCCAGCCCAGCTGGCTAAAACAGCCCAGCTTCCACTCTTTCTTTATCCTTTAATAGCAGCTTTTTACTAATTTGAACAGAAGTGGGTGTGGCTTCCGTACCTGGGATAACATGATAGATGTATTACCTCTCAGTGACATCATACAGAATTTAAAAAAAAAAACAGTTTAAAACTGTCTCAAGCATAAGCTTTTGGCTCACACATATTACTTGTACATGCAATAGCCTTGTTATCTAAAACATTGGCCATCCTTAAAATGAGCATGGAGCATTAATACATAAAATGATTCATAATAACAAAAATAGGAAAATAGAAAAGATCTTTAAGAATGGGCACATACCTGGTTTATCTTGTTTTCCAGCTCCTGTTTCAGGGCCTTTATATCTTCCTCAACCTCCTTCCTCCTCTGCTGTTCACCCCGAATCTTCTTCTTGAACTGCAAGAGAAGAAAGAAAGAAAACACATTTATATACATATAAATGTAAATTTAAGACTAAAATTAATTTTATTAATCTTGTGTTGAACATTTGTGGTAAGATTTTGTTTCACTTCCCTCCTGTGTGAAGAGTGTTTTTCAAAGAGCAGATTATAAACTCACTGACCTCCTCCTTGTATCTTTCTTTTAGTTCACTCAGCTGTCTCTCAGACTTTTGGCTCACCTCTGTGAGAGACTCAAACTGACACTTGGACTCTTGTAGCTAACAAACAAAGAAACATGAAGGATTTTGAACAAATTGTAAAGCCTTGAAAAACACACAAATGTTATGGTGGATATGTAGATCTTTATATAATGAATATGCACCTCTTTGTTTTTATTCTCCAATTCATCCTTCAGAGTCTGCACATCTTTCTCAGCTTTCTCTCTGCTCTGCTGTTCATCCTTCAGCTGCTGCTGGAGTTCACTTACCTTGATTTCAAGCTGGGAGGAAAGAGAAGAGAATGTAAGTCTTTAAAAATGATTAGAGAAGATGAGACATGTCCTTTTTGTGGGTTTAATAAGGAGATTTACATTTATTTATTTTTTGTTAAAATGCAATGTTGCATCAGACAAATAATGTATCTACATGTATCTACACTTTATTGCTACAGCAGCACCTTCAATAATCTCGTGTTTAAATGTAGTATATGTTACTTGTTAAGTACAAAATGTACAGCTAATGTCTGAATAAAACTGAATAAAATAGTTTTCTATAATGTGTTTGAGTTAACACAGCGGTCCCCAACCCCCGGGCCTCGGGTCCGGGAGTTGTTTGGTACCGGGCCGCGAGAGTTGAGGCTCAGGTGTGAAATGTATGGTTTTCAGGGTTTTTATCGGTTTTCAGCGTTATTTTGTTATCGTTTTTATCGTTAACTCGGTTTTCCTGGGTCTCTTCACGTGTGTTATGAATAAATCTTCTTTTTTCGGTACCGGTACTAGTTTTATTTTATTGTATTAATCCGCGACACCTTAAAGGCGTCCATGAAAATATTGCCGGGCATAAACCGGTCCGTGGCGCAAAAAAAGTTGGGGACCGCTGAGTTAATATCATATGAAAAATGAATACATTAAAATCAAGGAATTAACCTTCTTGTTTTGGGCCTCAAGCTCCTTCTTCAGGCAATTCAGGTCTTCCTTGTCTCTCTGCTTCTCTTCATTGAGTGTGTTTTTAAACTGGAAGGAAAGGATGATCAAAATGAAACAAACAGGTCATCTATCCCCAGCCTTTGGTCACGTATGTATCATTAGGCTAAAAAGGGGGGATTTCCACATACCTGTTTCCACATCTCCCTGATCTCTGCATTCTTCTCCTCCAGCAGATTTTGGGTTTTCTTTAGCTCGTCAATAGTATGACTTGTGTCCACATGATCAGCTGATGGCTGATGGATCTATAAATCACACAAACAAATGAGATTTTTAAACTAAGACACCTCGTGTTTTTGTAAATCTAAATTGAGACACAGAGTAGCAAATCATTTATTTTAACCCATTGTGTCAATTATTCACATTTATTAATCTTTCAGACAGATTCAGTTATAACGGCCCAGTAACACCAGAACTGAGTAAAGCTGTTGTAGTCTTTTGAGACATGAGACAAAAATGCAGGGACAAATGATAATGAATAAAAACAATTACTGCAACAATGTAATGAACACAAATATCAGTGATAACTTGTGTCAGCTCTAGAGCAGCAGCTGAACCCCATTAATGTTAGAACACTGAGTGGATATGATATCAAACTACATGTAAGAGACAAATATGAGATGAACTCATGGAGTTAAACTAAAGGAAATAACCAGTTTTTTAATGGTTTCCAGCTCTTTCTTCAGCGTCTGCACATCATTGTCTTTCATTTTCAACTCTGCATCCATCTCTTCAATGACTTTCAGTAAATCTTCAGGGTCACAGGAGAGAGGAGACTACGACAGACAAACCAAGAGACACAAATCAGGATGAAACCTGTGTTCAGATAAATCTTATCAAAGCAGCATTTTCCACTGTAAGTGGTTTACAATCACAGTTATGTAAATATTTAATATATGTAATTGAAAAATAGCCAGCAGGGCCTTAGTTTTATACCATCACTCATAATTATATACAGTAACAAAGGTAGGACGGCTTAAAAATGCTTAAAAACATTTGAATTTTGCTGTAATAAAGCCCATAACTGCTGACTGTGTCACACTGTGATTTGGCTTCCTTATTAGTTAAAAAGAATAATAAAACAAAGCATAATGAATGAATTCAATGCATTTCAAACTGAAATTAGTTGTACAGTAAATACAGTAAAACTTCAAATATCACTTTTCTGTTCTGAAGATGCTGCTCAGCATCCTCCCTACTCTGCTGCTGTGCACCCTGGAGCTTCCATTCAAACCTGCCCACTCTGTCTATCACCTCGTTCTTGCTCTCCAGCCTTGTCTTCACTTTAACATCCACTTTCCTCTGTTCCTCACCCAAACGCTGCTGATGTGCTGTAGCTACTTCCTGATCTAGATCAAAATCTGTTTACATTTTAATGCTAAAATCACTTTTTGCTTCTCTTCAAACCACAGGTTTGGTGGAATGGTCCATCAGCAATGGTGACTTACACCTCACAAAGTTAGAATAGCCAAGTCGTTGCAGGAGAAACATTTTTCTACCTTTATTAACTATCAGGTAAAACATATCTGAAAACAAACCTCATATAAGCTAAATATAAAAGGATAAGTGCCAATTAATAAACAGTAGAGTGAAGACATCCACCTCATTTCCTTTGGCCTGCAGTGTCGTCTTCAGGTTATCCAGCTCTTTTTCCATCCACTGATTTTTTTTTTCGTAACAGATCAGCTACTGATCAAATATACCTGTGCACCCTCAGTTTGTTAGAGACTTTTCTTTATTGTTAAAAGACGATGTTTCCTTCTAACCATCACCATGTGCTCACCAACTGTTTACTTTATCTCCTGACAGTCAAATGTAGTTCTTTAAAAAGTACCATAACATGGTTGTCCTGAGTTAGTGTAATATAAGGTCGTGTGTGCTGTAAGAGGTGATGTTGCTTACTTTGTTCCTCGTGGTGACAGCAAGGCCGAGGTTCAGCTGTGAAGAGACCTCCTGCTTTTCTTTAAGCGTGTCAGGTGTCATCACCTCAGTTTTATCCAACTAACAAACAGAAGCACAGCTGAGAGGATCAATTATTCATTCATTTAGGTTAGCATACAGCTAAGCATGGACTAGATGACAACTGGGGAAACATCTGAGCTGGTTTCATGCATTTAGACCACCTCATTCATGCTCTCCAGCCTCTTCTTCAGTGTCTGCATCCTCACCTCATCATTCCCCCTGTGCTGCTCCTCACCCTGCAGCTGCTGCTGTGCCACAGCTACTTCCTCATCCACCTGAGATTAGAGAAAAAAATGTTACAGCTTTTAAAATAAATGTTCAAAGTTTTGGAAGATTTAATTTGCAAATGTTGCTCACAACATGCTTTGGTGAGTTATTCTCCAGTGTCTGCAGGTTTTTCTCATCTCCTTCCTCAGTCCGGTGTTCATCACTGAGCTTCAGGGCTGCAGCTTCTTTTTCTTTGGCCTCAAGCTTCCACTTCAGGATCTGCAAGTCTTTCTCATTTGACTGATCTTTACCATGAAGTAGTTCTTCTACTTTGTCCTCCAGCTGAAATATAAATTGAGAAAGACACTGTGTTATTAAGCAGGACATTAAAAGGCAAGATTAATACGAAAAGAAAACAAATCTGTGACTATTTTTCTTTTTATAGTATATAATACTGAGGTAGGAAGTCTTGACATTTCTCTGTTATGATTTGGTATATTATATAAGATTCAGGTGAATCCAACAGCCCTGAGATTATGTGTGCATGTGTTACAGAAGAGTGTATGTTTGTGTGTGTTTACCTTCTGCACCCTGCTGATGGCGAGCTTAAACTTCAGTTGTGAAAAAGACTCGGGGATTTCATAAATGAGGTAATTTCTCAGCCATTTAAATCTCTCCAGCTAAAAACCACAAACACAGTTAAGTTAGGACTGTAGCTTATACTTGGCCTCAAGCTTGTAGTCATCAGCAATGATGACTGTAACTTTACAAAGTTTGAATAGCCAAATGAAGCATAAGTCTGTGCAGGGGACACATTTTTCATAGTTGATATCAAATTAAACATAGATATCTGAAATCTGATATATCTGAAAATAAACCTCATATAAACTAAATATAAAAGGATAAATGCCAATTTATAAAAAGTGAAGTGAAGAAATCAACCTCTTTTTCTTTGGCGTGCAGCGTCCTCTTCAGGTTATCCAGCTCGTTTTCCATTGACTGATTTTTACCACTGAAAAACTGATCAACTGTGTCTTCCAGCTGAAAAAAGAAAAGTGTTTGAAATGAGTCACGATCATATAGATCGATCAAAAGACTTGAAGCAGGAATTTTTTTCCCCTTGATTTTAACATATAAAGTAAGACAAATATCAGCTACTGATCAAATATGGCTGTGCTTCCTCAGCGGGCCTCAGTTTTAAAACAAAACCTTTCCTTCTAAACATCACCGAGTGCTCACTGAAGGGGTAACTGTTTAATTTATCTAATGACATTCAAGTGTGGTTCCTTAAAAAAACCACCACAAGGTGGCAGATGTCATGATTTGGTGTAATATAAATAAAGTTATAAAATTAATTGTGTTCATGTGAGCTGTAAGAGGGGCTGTTGCGTACTTTATTCCTCCTGGTGACAGCAAGGTCGAGCTTCAGTGAAGAAGTCTTCTGCTTTTTCTTAAGCATGTCAGGTGTCATTACTTCATTTTTCTCCAACTAACAGACAAAAGCACAGCTGAGAGGATTAATAGTCCACTCATTTGGGTTAGCCAAGACCTGAGCATAGACTAGATAATAACTGGGGAAACATCTGAGCTGGTTTTGTGCATGCAAAGCTGTCTGACGGCAAACACACCTCCTCCTTTGGTGTACTGATCTCCACACTCTGCTTCTCTGGTTCAGGTTTGGTCTTCTTTAAATCATCTGACTTTGACAGCTGCAGCTGAAAGTCAGTGTCAGTGTATGTGAGTCAGCAGCATGATTGTTTGGTGATATGAACAATATAGAGTTGCATTATCGTTTGTTATTCTGTTCCATCATTTAGCAGTGTTACTGTTAGGTTTTAAATTAAAAATAAAAAAGAATTTAAAATTGATAACATTTAAGATTTAAAGACTAAAGTATTAAAGCAAAGAGTTTAACCTCAGCATTGTTGGTCTTCAGATCTTTGTTTGGTGTCTGCAGGTTTTCATTCCCTTCATTCTGATCCTCGACCATCTGGACTTCAGCTTTTACATCTTGACTCTGAGTCTCAGACTGTTTTTTAAAGTAAAAATGCAACAAAAAAAAAATCTGAATTTTAGAGGTTTTAATTTCTCTTCTGCTTCTGTTGGTGTAAATCATATTTAAGTTTTCACTGGGAGTTACTGTAAACTGACACCAAATATGAACATTACTGGAATAAATAACGATGCCTTGTGAAGAGGATAAATAATTAGAAACTCAATGTACCTCATTCCCCTCGATCTCATTTGCCTTCAGAGTCTCTGCCTTCACCTTCTTCTTCATTTCTTTCTCAACTTCCTGCTTCTCGTGCCCTTCATCCTTCTGACTCTGAGTTTTTCTGACTTTGGACTGGGAGAGAAATGAGAAATAAAACAAGTTAAAGTGGTGAAGTGGTGCACACCATTTAACATGTCTGTGGGCAGTTTGGCTCAGCCAATCTTTTCTGCATCATAGGTGAAGACAAATGAAATTAAGAGTTGTAGGCAACAAATGCACAGGGGCATAATTTCACTAACTATAAAGACTGAAACAAGCTGTCAAAAGTCAACAAATCAACACCTCTAAAAACTCATCTTTGCTTTATAATGGAGTCTCTTTTTATTGTGGTATCTATTTCTGCATTTGTCTAAGTTTGTCCTTCTATCATGCCTTTACTCACAGCCATGACAGTCATTCATTTTTACACCATCTGTAATTTGTTTTTAGTGCAGCCTGTTCGTTTCTCTCTTCTGATTCAGCTCTGACTGAACCTTGTTGTTCAGGTTAGACTCCCCTCTGACACACAATTCTCTTTGTTTCTTTTTTCATCAGAAGTAGATAAAAGTAATGTCCATTGTTTACTTACATGCTTGTTGTAATTTTCTGTTTCTCCTGAGCTCAAAGCTTCAGTTGAATTCCTCTCAGCTGTCCTATTTTCATGTTTGCTCCCTCCTGTCAGAAACACAACAAGTTGTAGATTAGTGTTTAGTTTGATTCTTATAAATTCTTAATTAATCTGGGTGATCTTGCACTTTATCCAACATCTGTTAAAATACAGTTATAATGAAACAAGTTATTTATATAGCTCATTAAACTTGTGTCAGACTGAAAAATGAATTTGTAACTTACTGTTTTTCTTTTGTTTACACTTGTATGTGACAATGACAACAAAAAGAATGGGCACCGAGACAACAATAATACAGATGCAGATAAGCACCGGAGTAGGAGTCAAATTCTCTGAAGTGAAAAATTAAAGAAAACAATGAAAATAAAATAACTGTAATAATATTAATAGTAATCTCCAATGTAAAAAACATTTTTTTTCTTTATTTGTCATCTAACTGCCAGTAAAAAATAGCAAGTGAAGAAAATCCAAGTTTTCTAAAGTATTTTTATACACATATAAACAAGTACTGAGCTTTAAATTTGAATATAATTGCATCAGGTTACCTGGGGTGACTGAGAATCCAAACAAGCTTTTTAGGGTCATTTTGTTCTGTAAAACAAAAAGAAAATCGTCACATTAAAGAGATATACTTCTGCATTCCTTCCGGTGCCCCCCGTGTGTGGCACCCTGTTACAGCAGCTACGCTCATTCTGAGCTTCTGTCTTATCTCCTCTTTACTTTCTCGTTCTGGCATCGTTGTATCATACTCAATTGTATATAGCATTTGTATTCTATTTTATTCTATTGTATATAGTATTTTATTTTATTTTATTCTATTCTATTGTGTACAGTTGTGTACAGTATCTTATTCTTATCTAATTCCAACTTTGCACTGTCCAGTTTCTGCTGTAACAAAACAAATTCCCCACGTGTGGGACTAATAAAGGTTATGTTATCGTATTCACGTTGAACTCAAAAAAATGAAATAATATTGTAACTCATCTTTTGATATATACCAGTTACTAGTGTTGATGATCTATCCACAGTTAACTATGATCAGAATTAATGATTTTATTTATTTTTACTAAAAACACATAACAGTCCATGTAAATGAGCCCTTAATTATTTGGCATAATTAAGCTTTTACTGTCTCTTCTCTGTAGATGGACTTCATTGCACACACACTGTTTAATGAGCAGCCTAGAGTTATAATAACCATTGCAATGTAGCTTGTTGTAAACTGCCTCACAAATAAACAAATACACTTTAAATCACAACCAAATCTGCATATGAGAACTAAAGTTTTACATGTTTGAGGCAACAAGTTGTCACTTAGAACCACAGAGACACACTTTATGTTTCTATTATACAGTAAATTAAACAACCGACCAAATAACCAGTATTTACCTCATAAATGAAACTGATGCATCTGTTTCCTTGCAGTGAGTGAGGCTGTGCAGCATTTGTCCTTCAGCACTGGTTAAAGGAAATACTCACCTGCAGTAACAGGAGGCGTGGTTTCTTCAGAAGTCTGATGAGAAAAGAATTTGTCAGACAAACAATCACTTTATGTGAGCATGTTAGAAGGAAACTTCATTAAATGCTTTTAATGCCAGCGTGATGCGATCTGGTTAGGCAGCTGCTACAAACCTAAGGCCTTGACCTTTGACCTTTCTATGATGAACTGTTTTTTGAGTGTGTCCATACTGTTTTTTACATTTATGCACACAGACATGGACGGACACAAGTCAACCAAACAAAGTAGATATGTTGCAAAAATATTGCGATGCTTGAAAGTAATTTTAATAACAAAAAATTAATACAATAATAAAGGAACAAACTATGGTTCTCCAATTTTGAATGATGAATGCAGTGTAGTTTAATTAAGTTAATTCAATAAGCATAAATAATAACTAATGTTTTTCTCAATTTATTGAACAGTATTACCTCCCTGTTGTTGCTTTCTATTAAAGCTCATTATTGTTATTCCAGCTGCTTTTCTGATGGGTAATCTATGCTTCAGTAGATGTTTTCTCTCTTTGTTAACGACACGATTCTAGACTCATGTGCTGACTTCATTAGACCCAATGTGGGACAGGGAATAATAAATGCTACATACAGTTGGACACCAGCTCACTTTAGTCCAGAAGCTCCAGTGTTTCAACTGACCTCCAATCTACAACATGACAGTACAAATGTAGACAATGTAAAGACTCCAGAGGTGTAGTTGAAAACGGATTTAGGATTTAAAGGTAATCGACCTATATTTATCAGTCACATACTTTTACTTTTTGTTTGTTTGTTATTAGTTTGAATGAAGAAAGCTTTTAAATGTAGTTCCTTCACATATAATGATCAAACATTTAATCTGTTTTAGTTAAGTTTGTTAAACCTGTTTCCTGGTACTGTTTGTAAAATTACAAAGGTCACTGCAGCTAAAGAAAAAGCAGGAAACAAGTGACACAACATGTAATGACATGTCTTTTGTTTATTTTATTTTTAGTTTTTCTTGCTTTTTGCATGTTTTCCACATTCACGCAGTTTTGTTTCGTTTTTGTTTTTGTTTTTTTTTAATTAAGAACCATCATGTCTTAACCCTATAAGACCTACCATAGAACCAAGTCCGCCAGAGCTTATATTATATTTTTACATGCTGTGGTGCCATTTTTGGGAGCATTTCAAGTTGATATACATCAATACAACCATTATAGCCTAAATTTTAATAATATGTATGCATTAAGTGCATAGTAGTTACATAAATTGCAAAAAAGTGCAATCAACTAAAAAAAAATTGAAAATTATTTTTGTTTTTTAACATATATTTGTAGTTAGAGAAATTTAAGAGGCTTATCCCTCAAAACTGTAAATACAAAAAAGTTGCACAAAATAGTTTCCCACCACAGGAAATTTATTTTAAGTCTTCATAGTTTTATTTTAGAAATACACCATTTTTTATACACTGCAGGAAAAACGAAAATAAATATTATTATGCAAATTTGCAAAAAAGCAGCATGTGCATCAAATTAACTATTTCCAGCAGTGCAATATGAGTCCTAAGCATCCCAGAAATGACACAGAAAGTCATAAAGTCAAACATAACTTTTAAAAACAACAGTATAGGCTCATAAGGCCCTGATGGTAAAAAAACTACATTTCCGCAAAAATGACGTCACGTCCGGTTTCGGGCAGGTCATGGCGGACATGCGATAGTTCTCGCTGACGTCTGTTGCGGAAGTTTTCCATTAAATAAAGCCTGCAGACGAGCGGTGAGCGGTAGGGACAAAAGATTCTTCCTGTGGAGTGGTCTGCTTCCCCCAACTTGCACCCCCACCATTTGTCTTACTGTATGGGTGTCAGACATGTTAAAATCCAGTGGCACCAAGGCGTCATACAATAAAATAATGTGATTAATACATAAATAAAAGAAATTCCTACACACGTCTATTCCAACCTAGGAAGTGTTATGAACAGCTGATCGGATCGGCAAAGCGCGTTTCTGGAATATTATGTTTTTGTTGCTGCAAGCGCTTTTTATGCAGTTTTTGCAAAGCTATATGTGGAAGGAAACTGTGACCTAGGACAAGCTGATGGCAAAAGATGTAAGTACAACTCCTCCGGTTTCATATGCAAAAAAAAATGATTGCGCTAGCTTACACGGTTGCAGTGCCTGCTCTGACCGGTTTTAAAGGGTTAAGCCTCTTTGCTGTTTAATACAAGCATTAGGAAACAGAGCACCTCCCCCCAGTGGCCGCAAACTATCCAGAAACAAGTCAAGCACACGGCCTTCAGCAGAATTTAAGGGAAAAATTCATGGCATCTTTTCAGTGTTTAACATTTTCTCTTTAAAACAGACCCTACTTCATTCTTTCACCTTAACATTTGATCAGTTTCCTTCTTCTCTGGAAGCTGGTGACATCATATCTGAGCTCTCATTACAGTTAAGTAAGTACCCTGGCATAAGATCTAAAGAAGGAAAAGAAAAAGTGGACAGCAGCCAAGACCTGTTCTTGTCTCCTGCTGCTCCAAAACATTAGAAATATTTATTTCCCTCACGTTAGATACTACCCATGATCCAAGGAGATCCCAAAGCACAGTGGTCTCAAAAACAGATGTTAAAGCTCTTTGTATATTGTTTCACTAGTATTAGTTGTCCATGTATTATTATTTCAGATAATAAAATAAATGCTCCTTTTAGTCCTGTGCCTTTATTGAAGTTAGCTTTAGCTGATAACCTTCACCGATCTAATCTAAGAAAAAAGAAAACAAACAAATGGAAGTATTTATACTGAAACACAAACAGGTTTATGACCAAGTTTGGACAATGACAGCATGAGGTCACCCCAAATATTCAGTTCATTCCATGCTGTAGCAGGTGTTTCACTTCTTTATCTCAAGAACTGATCAGTTTCCTGTTTCACTAGAACAAAGCCACTTTAAACCTGATGATGGTAGTGAACAAATAAATAGTAAATCATATTTGCATTTTAATCCACTGGTTGACTTTAAACCCCAAGTATGAAGCAAGAGGACAGTTGGGATGATTCGAGCTCTCTGGGATTAACAATGTTTGACTCCATTCATTTAAACGGTTGTTTACATGTGGACAAAGACTGACCAGCAGACACAAAACAAAATCTATCCCTGAGGCCGAGCCACTGGCTCCACTAAAATTAATGCAGGCATCCAGAATTTTCCAAAAATACCACAAGAAATCATATTTACAGTTACTACAGTAGATGGTAAAGCAATGTCCTCCATGTTTTTTGAGTCATTAATTATCAGTTGAAACAATGAAGGTCAACACCAACAAACCACCTGAGCCTCAACAAGCAAGGTGTCAAGAATCCAACAGAGGGCATCAAACGACCATGAATAGCCTCTGCAGTGTTTCTTTGTTTAAAAATATCCTTTCATATAACTTACCTTGGATCATCTGTGTTTCTTGATACCAAGTATATATGTATATATATATATATATATATATGTATATGTATATGTATATATATATATATATATATATATATATATATATATATATATATATATATATATAGCAGCACCAGGGCCCGACATGGTTCACGCCTACTGGCTAGAGAAGCTGACTGCACTCCACGAGCGTCTGGCAGCACAAATGAACCAGCTGCTAGTTAACGAGAGACACCCGGAATGGCTAACCGAAGGTCGGACGGTCCTGATCCCCAAGGAACCCAAGAAGGGACCGGTCCCCTCCAACTACCGACCAATAACCTGCCTCAGTACTACATGGAAGCTCCTGTCAGGCATCATATCGGCTAAGATGAACAGGCACATGGGTCAATACATGAGCGGGACACAGAAAGGAATTGGCAAGAATACCAGAGGCGCAAAACACCAGCTACTGGTAGACAGAACAGTCAGCCGAGACTGCAAGACCAGACTGACCAACCTGTGCACTGCCTGGATTGATTACAAGAAGGCCTATGACTCAATGCCCCACAGCTGGATACTGGAATGCTTAGAATTGTACAAGATCAATGGGACCCTAAGAGCCTTCATCAGGAACTCAATGGGGATGTGGCGTACAACACTAGAGGCCAACTCCAAGCCCATAGCACAAGTCACCATCAAGTGCGGGATCTACCAAGGAGATGCTCTGTCCCCACTGCTGTTCTGCATAGGCCTGAACCCCCTCAGTGAGACCATTAACAAGACTGGCTACGGATACCGACTACGGAACGGAGCAGTTGTCAGCCACCTCCTGTACATGGATGACATCAAGCTGTATGCCAAGAGTGAATGAGACATCGATTCACTGATCCACACTACCAGGCTATACAGCAATGACATTGGAATGTCGTTCGGACTGGAGAAGTGTAGTCGGATGGTAACAAAGAGAGGGAAGGTAGTCAGAACTGAGGGGATTGAACTACCAGAAGGCAACATTGCAGACATAGAGGACAGTTACAAGTACCTGGGGATCCCGCAGGCGAATGGGAACCATGAAGAGGCCGCTAGAAAGGCTGCAACCACCAAGTACCTGCAGAGGGTCAGGCAAGTCCTGAGGAGTCAGCTGAATGGTAAGAACAAGATCCGGGCCATCAACACGTACGCCCTGCCCGTGATCAGGTACCCTGCTGGGGTAATAGGCTGGCCAAAGGAGGAGATAGAAGCCACTGACATAAAGACAAGAAAGCTCCTTACCATGCATGGAGGGTTTCACCCCAAATCCAGCACCCTGAGGCTGTACGCTAAGTGGAAGGAAGGGGGCCGGGGACTCGTGAGTGTCAGCACCACAGTCCAGGATGAGACAACGAACATCCAAGAATACATAGGGAAGATGGCCCCAACTGACCGAGTGCTCAGTGAATACCTCAGGCAGCAGAAACCCAAGAAAGAGGAGGGAGACGAGGAACCATCATGGAAGGACAGGCCCCTGCACGGTATGTACCACCGGCAGATAGAGGAGGTGGCTGATATCCAGAAATCCTACCAGTGGCTGGACAAAGCTGGACTGAAAGACAGCACAGAGGCACTAATCATGGCAGCACAAGAACAAGCTTTGAGTACAAGATCCATAGAGGCTGGGGTCTATCACACCAGGCAAGACCCCAGGTGCAGGCTGTGTAAAGATGCCCCAGAGACAATCCAGCACATAACAGCAAGGTGCAAGATGCTAGCAGGCAAGGCATACATGGAACACCATAACCAAGTGGCCGGCATAGTGTACAGGAACATCTGTGCCAAGTATAACCTGGAAGTCCCGAGGTCAAAATGGGAGATGCCCCCAAGGGTGGTGGAGAATGACCGAGCTAAGATCCTGTGGGACTTCCAGATACAGACGGACAAAATGGTCTTGGCTAACCAACCGGACATAGTGGTGGTAGACAAACAGAAGAAGACGGCCGTAGTGATCGATGTAGCGGTTCCGAATGACAGCAATATCAGGAAGAAGGAACACGAGAAGCTGGAGAAATACCAAGGGCTCAGAGAAGAGCTCGAGAGGATGTGGAGGGTGAAGGTAACGGTGGTCCCCGTGGTAATCGGAGCACTAGGTGCGGTGACTCCCAAGCTAGGCGAGTGGCTCCAGCAGATCCCGGGAATAACATCGGAGATCTCTGTCCAGAAGAGCGCAGTCCTGGGAACAGCTAAGATACTGCACAGGACCCTCAAGCTCCCAGGCCTCTGGTAGAGGACCCGAGCTTGAAGGATAAACCGCCCGCAGGGGCGTGCTGGGTGTTATATATATATATATATATATATATATATATATATATATATATATATATATCTCCAGGCATCTAGCCTGGATAGCAGCCGTGAGACGAGCTGATATCCAGTTCGCTTCCATCTCCAGATATCTGTTGGTGTGCTCAAGACATTTTCACTCTGGTAAGTTCTATATATGTGCATATCACTCTTTATAGCTCAGTAATATTATCGTTGTGGCTGTCAGAGGTTATAGAAATTGTGAACAAACATAGAATTGAGTGACTGTGTAGACATACGTGCTATGTAACGATTCGCTAATTCTTTCGCACATCTGTAGGGAAGCCTGCCTATGAAATGGATCAAACAAATCCAGACTGGGTACCAACGTTACACATGGGGTACTCCGAAATCCGAACATCACATTCAGACCGTCACAGACGGCAAACGCAACAGCAACAACCAAAAAGCACTAGTTGGAGGTAAACAACAACCCCACCTCCAACCCCAACCACAATCCCTCATTTTAAAAGTTGCTCTTAGTGTCCGGCAATCAACACATACATTTTGGAGGTTTCATACGGCCTTAATGTGTAAACTGTTTAAAAATTCCCTTGTGTGTTTGCACTCTTTGCGTTGGACAGGCTTTCATAGTGGAGCAGAAGAGTGTGAAGGTGAGGCCTCAGCAGAAGTTACGGCAGAAGAGCAACACCATAACAACCCTGTCACTTTGGCTGAGGGCTGGATTTGTGTTGGACATGTAGAGGCAGAGGTAGTGGGTGCAAATGTAGAAAATGGTGATCTGAGAGAGATACAGACAGAAGATCAAAGACCGACAAATGATTGTGTGCGCTTTGTACAGAGCAGAGCAGAAATAAACCGGCTGCTGGAGGAGAACAGAAAGCTTAAATCACTGTTGGACAAGACAGAGATGAATGACAACTATTTAAAGGGTGATATTGGCGACTGTCAAGCCTTTGAGTCGCCGAGCAGCTGAATAGGGGAATAATGTTGACGCGCCCGTTGTTCAAAACGTAAGTCAAAGTTCCAGCTTAAAAACTTCTTTAGTTGTTATCAAATCCTTAAAATCCGTAGAAAAACAGCGATCAAAAACATTCTAAGCTTGAGCGGTCAGCAAAAGTCGACTTCCCCCATCGCCCACTCATTCACAAAAAATTCCCTCGGGACGTGAACAGGTGATATAGCAATCACTATTTTTATTACCGACACCACGTGACCCAAAGCTACGCCTATCCACAACAGGTGACACAGAAAAAGTGAAATATTACACTGGTCTTACTTGTGTTGCTATTTTTATGTCCGTGCTCGACAACGTAAAAGCTTTCCTACCAGCATCAAAGAAACTGTCGCATTTCCAAATGCTTTTACTCACACTTATGCGTCTTAGACTCGATCTTCCTGTCCAGCATCTTTGCATCTCTATTCAATGTCTCCCACAAAACTTTGTCTTCTGTCTTTGCTGATACAATTGATGTTTCGTATGCCCGCTTAGGAGTATTGGTACACTGGCCAGAGAGGCACTGTTTGCAAGCAACAATGCCTCCACAATTTACGGAAACTTTTGGAAATTGGGTAGCCATCATTGTTGACTGTTTTGAAATTCGTACAGAACGACCATCTAATTTAAAGGCTCGTGCTCAAACGCACTCGCACTACAAGGGTACACACACCATGAAATACCTGATCGGGATTACTCCACAAGGTGCAGTTTCATTCATTTCTAAGGGGTGGGGGGGCCGTGCATCAGATAAACACATCACAGAGCAATGTGGCATACTTAACAAGCTGTTAGCAGGGGATGTAGTTTTGGCTGACAGTGATGCAGTGGGAATGATGTGTGCGGTGGTTAAGATCCCAGCATTTACAAGGGGCTTCTGTCAACTAGATGCCAAGGACATTGAAAATACACGAGCCATTGCACACCTGAGAATCCATGTCGAGCGAGTAATTGGCAGTTTGCGCAACAAGTTCAAAATGCTACACACCACCATGCCAATCCGTTCTCTTCTTCCATGACGTTGGTGAAGACGTTACCTTTTTTTTTTTTTTTGCCTGTCCCATTTGGTTCTTTAGCCGTCAGAATTGTTGTCTGAAGACCAACAAGGATACCCAATGGATTTATTTTGCCAAATGGATCATTGTGGCATTGCCGTATTGGTCCATTTGATCGACCTTTGTTTTTATTATTTATTTTATTTTATTTTCAGTTGTTACAGACGGGACAGACATGAATGAGGGATAGGAAAGGGAGAAAAAAGAGGAAGGGAAAGAAAAACAGAAGGGGAGAGGGACAGTGAGAAAGGGGGGGAGAAAAAAATCTCCTGGATCACCTGTTGAGAGAAAAAGGATAGAAAACAAGCAAAAAAAACAAAGCAACATACTAAACACAACACCATCGCATTAATCTAGCTAAGTGTAAACAGCAGTAAATACTAAATATTCAATGTTGTTGTGCAGCACGCAGGACAGACAGCGCACAATGTGCTTTGAAGTAGCAGCCAAGACAGGTGTAATTAAGTCTACGAACAGTGAACACCCGTGTGCATACCTGTGTGGATCAGCGCGCTTGTATTCAAATGGTTTCCACATGTAATGGTCTGCAAGAGGATGTAGAGAGCCATAGCCCCATCCCCCAGGGCATGAAGCAGGCATGGAGGAGATCCAGGTCCCAGACATCCAGAGGCCCCAGAGTGCGAGAGCCCAAGGAGGACCACCGGAGGGGCATCCGTGCCACTCTTATGGGAAGGGCTGAGGATCCCCAGACAAGGCGTCACCCAGTAGCCACCGAGCAGAAGCTAGAGGGGGCTGCACCGCCGGCCGACGTTACCTTTCTTGATAAAATTGTGCGTGTGTGTTGTGTTTTGGTTAACATGTGCCCCAGTGTAGTAGTGAAACCAGACACACATGAGACTTGTTCTTGTTAATTAATGATTGTGAAAACTTTGAGTATGTCTCTGAAGACATAGTACTAGGAAAACCTTTTTTTTATGTGTAATTGTCTGAACACACTGACATTACGTTATGTAACCATTTCTGTATCTGTACACTATAATCGACAGTTTATCATCGCTCTTTGTTTGTTTGAAACAACTCTTTGTTTCACTAAAATGATGTTATAATAAAAGCCAGATAACGACAAATAACTGCATTTGACTCTTTATTTTACACTTTGACAATTGTTACATGGTAGGTCCTGCAGTGTTGAAATCAAGTTATACATATTTCAATGCACTTCTGACAAAAAACTAGACACCAGAAAGAAAAACGTTGTGACCACTCGGGGCTGCATTTCGCATGGAGAAATGTTTTCCTACTAGTTCAGGAAGGCACACCTTCTGAAAGAACTCCTGAGCTTTCTTTAAACGCGATTCCCAGAAGTGCACATCAGGGAAGATGCGTACAACTGCCATGTCTTTTTGTGTCCATACCACGAGGTCACAGTGCTTTGCGTTGGCCACAAAGACCTGTGTTTGCACTTGTGAGTAAAAGTGGTGTGTCTTCTTCAAGTTTAGTCCATTTGGTGTTGACTCGAGGCAGAAGCAGGGGCAGAGCGTGGGGGTGGCTTACTGGGCTTAAGCCCGGGTTGTTTTGTCAGAAGCCCGGGGTCTTTGGGAGTGTAATTTTTTCATAGTTAGATGCCTGGCTGACAACTGTATAAAGCAAAAAGTACACACAATATTCGAAGCACATAGTGCACACTGTGGGAATTTACGACTGTGCGTGAATCCCCCCTGATATTGGTATGATCCAAGCTCAGGCACTAAGTGACTGAGCGAGGGGGCGGGGCAGCTGCCGCCTGTGAGTGCGCTGTTGGAGAGACGGAGCCAGCCATACTAAGGAGAGCTTAAGTTTGACCAGGTACCAAAGCAAATCATTCGTACCGTACAAATAATGTAAATATGACGGTGCATCACGAAAGATTGATATCAAACTGATCACTTGACCAATATTACGTTACTTGCTCTTCAAGTGAATCAACAAATGGCGAAATGAAAAGCCGAACAAAAACAATGCTGTTTCTTTAGAGAGTCTTAGCTTACGTGTGTTTATTTCATATTTTCAGTTCTTACCCTCCCCGACTAAATCGGTTTCAGTTATGTACTGAAATATAAGAATGGACATTAGAGGGTTCTTTCAAAGAAAAAACTCAGGTAAATGTTATTTTATATATTATGCTTTGTATGTTGTTCAGTATATTTCTATGCAAAACAAGAGGGATTTCAGTACACAGCAGGATATTCACATTTGTAACCAGATATTTACATACACTTTAGGGAGAAAATATAAAACATTTTTACTGTACAACATCAATTTAGAGTAAACTTTTGTTTTAGATAAATATTGAAATATATTTTGAATTAGTTAAATGTCAGAATAAAGAGAGACAGAGCTTTCTGTTTTTTATCACTTTCATCAAATGTAGGAGTACATATACACTAAGTTTATTGTTAATTAATAAGAAACTCCAGACGATTCCATTCTGAGCTGAAGAAGCTTCTGATTGGTTAGTAGAGTCCATGTGAGTAAATTGGTGGCACAGCTGTGGATGCATATAAGGCAAAACACAGAGCCTGTTTCTTTGACATGGGAAAATCAAGAGATGTCAACCAAAACACCAGGAAAAGAATTGTGGAGCTCCATAAATGTGGCTCAATTTTGAATACAATTTGGTGCCATTTACAATTAAGAAATACAGATAGTTTCTCTCTTTACTCTTAAAGTTAACAAATATGTTTTTTATATTTATCAATCTAAAAAAAATAAACATTTAGTCTGATTTGATGTTACAATTAAAAAAGTGTTTTTATCTGAAGAGTTTGTAAATATCTGGTTTCAACTGTATATTTGATGATTGTCAGCACAAAGAGGGAGAGAGATGGAACAGAGGTGGAACAAGAGCAGGTGAGACACACATATTAGTCAAATGGTCGTTTACCAAAAGTATCACCGTATCACAGGTCCTCATGTATCTTGTACCTAGTGTTTCTTTTTAGGTTTGTTATTTTTCAAATTCTATATTTATTAAGTTATGCAGGCTTGTTTGCACAACAAGGCTAAATAATTATATAAACTTTTCTCAATCTAAATATTGTACTTTGGTAGAATTAAAAAATAAGTGTAGTGCAGGTCTATGATAATTTTTAGTGCTACTATCATCTAGTTCTGATTGTGGTTCTGTCTTGGTTAAATCCTAAGTAGTCCTGATTTTGAACTGTTGTAGTCCTGTTTTAATTCTGGATCAGTTCTGGGTCTGGTTGAATTGGGGTTTAGTCCTCATGTCTTGATACAGCCCTGACCTTGTTCTGCCTTGCTGCTTAATTAAAAAACTAGTCTAAGCTGTCCTGCATATGTGATATATATTTTTCCCTATATGAAGTCATTCTTTTTTGAACAACTCAAAACAGAGAAAAAAAAAAAAAAAACCCAAAAAAATCCCACATGCATACTACCCTTTTGGGCTAAGCCCCGGGTGTTTCAAATGTCTGGCTCCGCCTCTGGGCAGAAGTCTTTGAATGTGCATCCAATGCTTGCTGAAAGCTGTCAGATCTGTATTTAAATGGACTTTTAATTTCCAGGCAGCCCTTCCCACAATATTCACACGTGGTTAGTCCATCAGGAGATGCTCCTACTACAGGAAAAGCCGTGTTAACAAGAAAACCACACATACGGACCTGTAGGTTTTTGTGACACGCTGACATTTTCTGGGTGTAGGCGTGTCGAGCGTCCTGTTCATGCTCCTGTATCTAAGTTGTTTGCACATTATAGACAGTTAACAGGGTAGCAAACACGATTAACCACAGTAATGGTGGGTTTTTGTACAGTGGTGGCAAACACAGTGTGCATCATTGAAGCTGTGATTCTCCCAGCACGTCACACATACCATTGAGGGCTCTTGTGTTGTAGTCTTGTGCGTACCTCAATAGCTTCTGCCTGTTCTTCAGTAACTTTTGCTGCATTTACGTACTTTACACAGTGCAGTTGTAGCTCGGTAAGACTGTGCACCAGTGTTGTGCAAACACGCCAGAGACAGTGGTAATGTGAATGACTGTACAGTGTGTGATGTGTAGTATTTCTCCAATCCAGACAAACACACTGCTTTATTGTGTTTTTGAAGTGTGTCTAACACTGGTGACAACTCCTCAAACGTAGCAGAAGGAATCTTTCTTTTTGAAGGATGGCTTCTTCTGCCTTTTACCACAGACGGTCCGTTTATATTTTCATCAAGAGTCTTTTTTTGTGCTGCTGAAGATGTAAAGTCAATGTTATGGCCAACCTCTGGCTGTATCTAGTTTGTGTTCCCCAGCAAAACCCGGTAGGCTGGTTCATCTGTGACAGTCTTTGTGCCACGGATCCGCACTGTTTCCTCCACTTTAAACAGAAGTGCAGCGACATTGGTGCAGGTCTCCGCAACTTCGGCCATACAGGTGCAGTGTGCGGCGTCGACCTTCCCCGTGGTGCTTACAATTACCCATGGCAGTAATGCAGATTCATTCATTCTTTGGGAGTGCAGTATCTGGAACATACAAGGACAAGGTTGATGTAAAGACAATAAATGAAATAAGACAGGGAGGACACAAATTGACATTAAGTAATAATTTGCCCGGTTATAAATCTGTTAGTTTGCATCTACTTTACAATTATGGCCACATAATATGATAACGATATTTTAGCAGTTCAATGATAAATGTATAACATTAATTATGGTGGGGGGTGGACAGACACTACATACTGCCCTGTCACACCTGGAGAAGAAAGACATGTGTGTGAGAATGCTGTTTGTAGATTACAGCTCAGCATTCAATACCATCGTTCCCTCGAAGCTGGACAGGAAACTGCAGGATCTAGGACTGAGCAGCTCCCTCTGCAGCTGGATCCTTAACTTCCTGTCTGACAGACGCCAAGTGGTCAGACTGGGCAGCATCACCTCATCCCCCATCACACTGAACACTGGTGCTCCACAGGGGTGTGTACTGAGCCCTCTCCTGTACTCACTCTACACCTACGACTGCACGGCCACTAACAACTCCAACATCATTGTGAAGTTTGCGGACGACACTACAGTGGTGGGTCTTATCACCAACAGTGATGAGACAGCTTACAGGGAGGAGGTCAGCGCCCTGACCCACTGGTGTCAAGACAACCATTTCACCCTCAACGTCGCAAAGACAAAGGAGTTGATAGTGGACTTCCGGAGGTGCAGAGAAGTACACACCCCCATCACCATCAACGGCGCTGCTGTGGAGAGAGTGAGCAGCTTCCGGTTCCTTGGAGTACATCTGGCTGAGGATCTTACGTGGTCAGTACACACAAACAAAACAGTGAAGAAGGCGCAGCAGCGCCTCTTCTTTCTCAGGAGACTGAAAAGATTCGGCATGAGCCCCCGCATCCTCAGGACCTTCTATCACTGTGCCATTGAGAGCATCCTCACTGGATGCATCACCACCTGGTACGGCAACAGGACCGCCTACAACTGCAAAGCTCTCCAGCGAGTAGTGCGGTGCTCTGAACGGATAATTGGAGGCACCGCTTCCCTCCCTCCAGGACATCTACAGGAAGCGGTGCCTGAGGAAAGCGGGGAGGATCATCAAGGACTCCAGTCACCCCAGCCATAAACTGTTCAGACTACTTCCATCAGGAAGGAGGTTCTGCAGCATCCGGTCCCGTACCAGCAGACTGAGAGACAGCTTCTTCCACCAGGCCATCAGACTGCTGAACACTTCATAGACACCTCACCTTCACTACTGGAACTTCAACATTATGCACTCCATACTGTACAGTAATGCCACTGTTTTGCACATGTCTCAACTCTGTATATTTTATATATTTTATTTATTGTTTACTCTATTTAATTTGTAAAATATGTGTACACACACACACACACACACACACGTAGAAAAACATATTTAGTATACACATCCAGTAATGCATATACTATTATATATTGTACATATATTTATTACTTTCAGATTTAGCCATTCTTATATTTTGCTTGTTTTACGTTATTGTATTTTTGCACACCTCTGTTGCTCGTTAAGCTCGCACACAAGAATTTCACTCGCATGTACTGTACCAGTGTACCTGCACATGTGATGTCACAATAAAAGTGATTTGATTTGATTTGACAATGGCTATTTCACTCGATGCACTCCAGCTGACTTACCTTGGTATGAATGACAACGTACTCACAGTTTGGCGGCTTGAAAATAGCCAAATCTTGCACCCAGCCGTTTGTAAGTTGGATGTGCGCCTCCAGTGACTTGTAATTACGAAACTGGTTCGCAATGTAAGCACTTACTCCATAAACAAGATACGTGAAGATATCGGGGTAGGACAGTGGCGGTACGTCATCTGGGTCTTTACTCCACGGCCGCATTTCATATGGGTCCAGATTTGCGATGCACTCTATTTTTTTCAAGTACCGTTGCTTCGCCTGTGGACGCAATCGGTCTCTATACCGTCCGTTTTCTTTTGAGCTGCTTTTAAGCATGTTTCTTGTCGTTGTCGTTCCAACACGGTGTGTTTGTTTGGATTTGTGGAACCGGAAAATGGCGCCGCACTCCCACAATACATTGCAGTGTGACATCAACTCCAAAGCCCTATTCTCCTCTCACCACCACATTCAATTTAAATTCAATGTCTTCCCCAAGAAAACCTTATTTGGGACAGTATGATTAGTGGAGGTGACAGTGTAACTCAAAGGGAAATATCAAATATCCTAATAAAGTGAAAGCAGTGCTAATATGATGATAATAATGATAATATGATGATTTTTTGCAGATTTATATTTATTAGTTTAGGACATTACAAGAGTATTCACTGCAATGAGACTAAGGCAGATGCTATTTCACCCATGTGGTTACAAAATTTAAGTACAAATAAATGTATTTAAATTTTAACCTGATGAAACTAGATAAAAGGTCACGGGGTCACTTAAGTTTTCAAATAATTTAAATGGATCTCATTAAGAAGTCACAGAATTATTTCATTTTGGAACACTGGCAAACAAGCAGAACTGCACTATCATGTGTAGGGCCATGCCACTTTCACAAATGAAGCAGGACATATGAAAATATTTTAAAATAAAGGAGGCAAATTCTGACATGCAAATTAAGTACTGTATAAAAATATAAAAACATGATTATTTTCAAACATGATGGACATTCAGTACAGCAGTACACTCAAAGTAATTTTGAATAATTAATTCTAAGTTCAAACTGTAATTTCTGTGGTGTGTGAAAACTGATTTACCATATCAAGTCAACATGTGAATAAGAGGTCACTAATCAAACACAGACATCCTACAGATCCCTATATATCAATATTTGTCGAGTAACAAACGTTTTACACTTTTACAACTTTGTGTAAAGTGGATCCATACTTTGGGATGATAAACTACATTACAGCAAATAAAAAAAAGTGTACAAAAAAAAACATTTATCCTAATTTTTCTTTCAATTATTGAAAGTCAACTAATTACTGATGATCCATTGGCTCCATTTCTTCTTTCTTATTAATTTCTGAATGAAATATCTGACGCAGTGTTACATGTTTTACTATTGCATTTGGATCATCAACCACTGGCTCTGGATTAACATCCATCAGATTTTTCTGATCAGATTTTTTTTCTTCTTCCAGTTTCTCTTTTAGGATTGTGGAATTCTTCCTGATCCATGTTCTGTTTTTGCTCTGATTTTTTGCCTTCCTGGTGGTCAGCTGTCGGACCTCATGCAGTTCTCTCTCTGGTTTGAATTTTTGTCTCTTCATATTCTTTCGATCACCGTTGCTTGTTTGGTCAGCCTCTAATGGCTCCTCCTCCATCAGTCCTCCCAGACACTCAGCTTTTCTCTCTGTGACACTGACAAATTCCTGTGGCTGCTCTCTGAGTATTTTATGACTTATGTCCTGTTGTTGCTTCATAGTTGCCTTGTAGAGTTGTAGTTTTTCTTTTTCCTCATCCTTCCTCTGTGTTTCATCAGTGCTGATATTCACCATCTCTCCCTGAGCTCTTCTACTCTCTGTTCTTCTCAGTTTCTCTGGCTGCTCTCTGCTTCCTTCTTGGCTCTTCTCAGATTCTCTCTCTGGTTGTTTTTCTTGGTTTTCTGTTTTTCTTTGAAAAGCTATAACTTTGCTGCTGCCTGGTGAAATCATGTTATCTTCCACACTCCTCTGTGGCTCTGCTATCCTCTCATTCCTTTGGTTGTCCTCTTTGTCTGTTTCATCCTCAGATTGTATGTCACTTCTTGGTGTTTGGATTCCTGTCAAAGCAGACTGGTGGTGTTGATCTTTCTGTTTCAGGAGCTCTGTGTCTCTCTCTTCTTCTGTTCGTGTCTGTGATTGAAGCTTCATCTGGTTTTCCTCTCCTGATAAGTCTCGCTTTGTTTTGAGATGTGTCCTATCTGTAACATTGTTGCTGACTTGTGGACTCGTGTTGTCTTTCTCACTCGTCTCTTCCTGATGTTTCCAGTCTGTTGTTCCCACGGTGTCCAACTTGTTTCCCTGTGAAGATTTTTCTTGAGTCTCTCCCTCACTCTTGTCTTGTTTGATGCTTTCTAAACAATGTTGTCTGTCTGTGTCGGTCTGTGTCTTGATCTCTGTCTCATCTTTCTCTGGTTCTGTTTTTGTCTCTGATTGAAGCTTCCTTCTCTGATTGAAGCTTCTTTCTCTCTGATTCTTCTGTTGCTTCTGTTGTTCTGTAATCAAAGTCTCTTTCTTTCGGATCTTTTTCATAACATTTGATTGCTTCTCCTTCACATCACTCACTGTCTGTCTCTCCCCTGTGAGCTGTGCTTGTTGTGTCTTTTTGTCTGTCTTTGTTTGCTGATCAGTAAACAGTGAAGCAGAATTGAGTGATTTTTCTTCTTTCAACAACACTTGCTGCTCTTTGAGTCCCTCTGGTATTTTCTCCTGGTTTTTGAGATCTGTCCTCTCTGTAATGTTGCTGAATGTTGGACCCATGTTGTCTTTCTGACCTGTGTCTTCCTCCTGTTTCTTGTCTGAATGTTTCTCCTGAGCCTCTCCTTCACTCTTGTCTTGTTTCTTGCTTTCTAAATCATGCTGTTTGGTCTTATCTGTCTGTGCGTTGATCTCTGTCTCATCTTTCTCTGGTTCTGTTTTTGTCTCTGATTGAAGCTTCCTCTGGTTTTCCTCTCTCTGCAGTTTTACCTCCAGTTCTTCTCTCTGGTTCTTCTTTTGTTTCTTCTTCTGTGTTTCTTTTTTCTTTTTCTCTTGTTTATTTGTTCTCTTTGTTTTCTTCTTCTCAGCATCTGACTGTTTTATGCCCACATCACTCTCTGTTGGTCTTTCTTGTTGTGTGTCTGTTTCTCTGTGGAAATGAAAGATCTCTGCTTCTTTTTCTAACTCTGGCTGCTCTCCTGTAAATAGTGATGGCTGAAGATCTGAGTCTTCTTTAACTCGTTCTATTGTCTTGTCTCCTTCACCTTCACTCCTCTCAGTTTCCACTTCTCTTCCTGTTGCCTCCTCTTCTTCATGTGGTTTTTGTTCTGTTGTAAACTGAGATACTGTTTCAGTAATAACAGATAGACAGTTGCTTTCTTCTTCTGGTCTCTCCACTTCAATATTTTGCTCTGTTTCTAGTTTAAACTGATCTTGTGATTCTCTTTTGTCTTTATGAACATCGTTCTCTTTTTCTATTGCTGTTAAGAGCGGCTCACTTTCTCCTTCTTCCACCACGACCTGGAATCCACTGTTGTCACTTTCATAGTTGATCTTTTTCTGCCTCATCTGTTCAGGTCCCTCCTCCTCATTTAACCTCTGGTTTTCTGTGTGTAGAAAGAAGAGAGAAGCTGAGGAAGTATGAAATATTTGTTCAGGTCTTGTTACTGTTTGTAAAGACACAAAAAATGGAGAAATCTAAATTTAAAAGACTGTTAAAAAAACAGTTTTATAGATTGCATCACTCGAATAGCTGTGTGCAGTGGCGGCTCCTGAAAAAAATCTCAGGGGGGGCAATTTTTATGATATCGACTAAAATGACCCATTTAATGAGTACATCAAACAACACAATTTTAATTTGTTGCTAGGTGATTAACTCATACAGTGATACCTGTTGTATGCTTTTGACTTCTCCTTCGTTGCCTGGGTTAGTTGAATTTCGGGCTTGTCAGGTCCCAACTCTTTAACTTGCAGTTTTTCTGCCATTGTCCTTCTGGCAAAAGGGTAGGTTAGAAGCGATCTAACCGAATTTGGGGGAGGCTGTGCCTCAACCGTTAACAATACCGCTGCCATCGTCTCTCTCTGACCTTATAGCTCACTTAGGCTACTGACTGAGGTAAAATTCTAGAACAGCAAATCTTCGCGCGTTTTCTGCAGGGGCGCAATTTTAAGCGCCCCCAAACCATTTAATTCAGCGACGCTGATAGGTCAAATATTTATTATTTTCCCCTGGCAACCATTTAATGATAGGCTATTTCGCTGCATATCAAGGGCGCTTTGACGAGCGCCCCAGAAGAAGAAAAACACCGTTTGTTGGTTGAACTTTAATGAGTCAGCTGGTGAAAATGTTAAAATACGCCTGGCTGTATATGGGCACACACATAGTAAAACTATCATTGATGAATTTTTTAAAAATATATATTTTTACTCCTCCACATTTGGGGGGGCGGAGCCCGAGCGCCCCCTATGGGCCAGCCGCCACTGGCTGTGTGTGTGATTTTCATCTAGTGGTGAGATTGTGGATTGCACATAAGCTGGCAGATACACAGACGCAGCAGATTAATATGTATTTATCTCTTCTTGCTCTTTTTACCTTCCTTGTTTTCCACGTGCACATGTGAATTTACTACAAAATACGAGTAGCTATAAAAACAGAGAGCATGCAGATGCCTAAAAAGAACTTCCTGTTTGCTAATGGCACATTTATGTTTGGACCCAAGTGAACCCTTGTACAAACTTGTCATGATCCTGGGTCTTTTGACCCAGCGTTTTGAGTTTGAGTTTATTTTGATGTTTATGGTTTATGTTTAAGTTCATTGGGTTTTCTACGTTCATTTGTTTATTAGTTTCCCCTTGTGTTTTTAACCCCTGTTAAGTTTCCCTTGTCATTTATGTGTTTCATGTCTGCATGTCTTTTGTTGTCAAGTTCAGGTTGTCATGTCTGCGTTTCATTATGTTTCCTGTTTTATTTTGAAGAGGTCCTGTGTTCTATGTGTTCCAATTAAGAGACCGCACGCTTGAAGTACGCATTTTGAGTGCGATTACGTCACCGCCACACGACGACAGCTGTCCCAATTCGAAGTGTACTTCAAATGCATACTCCAAATGCGCTGTAGATTTCCCCAAATATCAAGCGTGGTCCGGTGCACGCTTCGTGGTCCCATATATCCCACAATTCATAGCGCGGCGGTGGGTGTGGAGAATTTTGCCCCAAAATACGGCAGAAGCAGAGCGGCCGAAGAGTGAACTGTCAAAAGTAAGTACTGAATATGATGTCACTTATTTATGTGCGAATGTTTAATAACGCAGAATATTAAAACATTGCTGTTGGCCACATGTCGGCAAAGTTATGTGACATTAGCGATGTTTGTACTAACTTGGTTTTAAAGCCTCTACTTCTAAATATATATATATAGTCGACCTTAATCTTACAGAGATTGTGATGATTTTGTGGATAATTAAAGTCAGTCATATATCCACAAACACAACAAGCTGAAAGTCAGTGATGCTGCTCGGTTTGCAGTACTGAATATGACGCCACAAGCAGGATTCACTGCACTGTTAATGTTAGCTATGTTATATTGCTGCCTCTGTTCGGTGGTGTCGAGCCAAACGGACTTTAACGTGTGTTTGAACGAGCTGACGGTTCATTCGTTAAGCTGAAAGAAAGATGCTTTAATCACAGGAGTCACACATGTGTCCACTGTACCATCTGGGAACTCTTCTTGTTTAGCACTCGTAATAACACAAACACTAAATCCTCCTGTTTGTAGCAGTGTATACACCTGAGACTGTCACCTGTCTGTCTGTCCTGCACTCGCTCTCTGTTTCTTTCTCTCTGATTGTGTAATAAAAGTATGAACATGTGTTTATAAGTTACACTTGTGTTTGAATCCTGCAGCTTATCACACATTTGATTTCCATGTGTGACAACTGCAAGTGTCCAGAGTGAGGACAGACTGAGGGACCCACTGCTGCACATCATCTGTGAGGCTTTGCACCCCTGATGATCCACCAGGACAAACTCAGCAGTGTGTGAGGAAGAGGAGGAGGAGGAAGAGCCACCAGCAGCTGACAGATGGAGAGAATAGACAGACTGTTCCCTGTTTGTGAAGGACTGCTAGGAAAGTTTAAAATCACTAATTGTCTGTCCTGAATCAGTCTTATTAGGTAATGTTCAAATAATTTTATCATCCCAGTGTTTTCAGTGTGGGAGAAAGTACTCAGGGCCTTCAAGTTACACACTATGAAAGGCAGCAACAAGTTTAATGTTCAGAAACCTAAAGTATGTATCAGCAGCAGAATGGAGCTAAAAATAAATGTTTGTTTCAGTTCTATGAAGCTTTGAGTATTTTGGATTAGTAGCACTGCTGTGTTTGTTGTGTCACATTGCTGTAATTGTTTATATGCTTTATATATTCTGAGGTAAGTTGATCTATAGTGTTACATCATATTCTATAAGGATGTTATGTGTTTGTGTACTTTCTGCCCAGTTTGACCCATTTAGCAGAAGTCAGCCTGTTTAAGGCTCTGATATCTATTCTGTATGACTTAAAGCAGTTATGACATGGTCTGATTTTCTCACCCAATAAAGAAATATTTAATATATCAGTCTACTCTTCATTTTATCAGAAACAGTTTTCACAGCTCGTACATTTCTTTTTTATACATACATGTTGGCATTGAGCCAAATTTAGTAATGCCAACATATTAACCCTTTACAGCCGATCGGAGCGGGCACGCTCTGTTTTGCGTAACTATTTTTAAATCCCGGTAGCTCTGCAACCACGTAAGCTAGCGCAAAAATTTTTTTTGCATATGAAACCGGAGGAGTTGTACTTACATCTTATGCCATCAGCTTGTCCTAGGTCACGGTTTCCTTCCACATAAAGCTTTGCAAAAACTGCATAAAAAGCGCTTGCAGGAACAAAAACATAATATTCCAGAAACACGCTGTACCGATCCGATCAGCTGTTCATAACACTTCCTACGTTGGAATAGACGTCAGCGCGAACTTTTGCATTTCCGCCATTACCTGCCCGAAACCGGAAGTGACGTCATTTTCGCGGAAATGTAGTCTTTTTTACCATCAGGGCCTCAGGGCCTATACTGGTCTTTTTAAAAGTTATCTTTGACTTTATGACTTTCTGTGTCGTTTCTGGGATGCTTAGGACTCATATTGCACTGCTGGAAATAGTTTATTTTGATGCATATGCTGCTTTTTTGCAAATTTGCAGTATAATATTTATTTTCGTTTTTCCTGCAGTGTATAAAAATTGGTGTATTTCAAAAATAAAACTATGAAGACACTCAAAATAAATTTCCTGTGGTGGGAAACTATTTTGTGCAACTTTTTTGTATTTACAGTTTTGAGGGATAAGCCTCTTAAATTTCTCCAAGTAGAAATATATGTTAAAAAAGCAAAAACGATTTTCAATTTTTTTGTAGTTTATTGCACTTTTTTGCAATTTATGTAATTACTATGCACTTAATGAATACATATTATTAAAATCTGGGCTATAATGGTTGTATTGATGTATAGCAACTTGAAATGCTCCCAAAAATGGCTCCACAGCATGTAAAAATATAATATAAGCTCTGGCGGACTTGGTTCTATGGTAGGTCTTAAAGGGTTAAACAAACAATATTTGATAGGAAATATAAATAACTGCAATTCGAATCTTTGACCTAGAGTTCAAGCTCACTGCTGTAATATATATATATATATCCATCCATCCATCCATCCATTCGCTATCCTTTTCAGGGTCGCAGGGGGCGCTGGAGCCTATCCTGCTGTCATAGGGCGAGAGGCGGGGTACACCCTGGACAGGTCGCTAGTCTATCGCAGCCTCCTTTTGTCTTTAGTCTGTGTTTTCTCATTCAGTCTTTGTCAGGTTGTCTGTTGTTTTCCATGCTATGCTTCTAGGTTTCAATGTTCCACGGTTCATGTCCCAGGTAACTTTGTATTTTTAGTTTCCCTGGTTTAGGTTGTTTGTTTAGTCTCGTCTGTATTTGCCTTAGTATTTTTCCTTCAGCCATATTAAACGGCTCACTTTGTTTATATCAAGTTTTGTTTCACGTTCATTGGTGTCTGCATTTTGGGTCCACTCCTTACTACATACAGTCTGCCTCAGCCAGACTGACAAAACTCAGGGATGGAAACAACTAACAGTGACCCTACATCTACACAGTCATATGTAAGAGACTCTAAAAGTGGTAAAAATGAAAAGATCACATACAGAGTGAATATCGGTTTGTTCATAGTGGAGTATTTTTGGTTTTGCTGGTGTTGTTGGTTTGGTGCTCTTTAATTCAGTTAGTTTTTTAAACGTTTTGGTTACTGACTGACTGAAAACCCTCCTCTTTCATATGTTTAATGTTTTCTTTAGCTGAACGTGTCACTATAGGAACAAATGCACTACAGCAGATACAGCAGTTCTCCCATTCTAAGGTTAAAAAAACAATTCTACAGTTTAGTGATTATTGTGCAAATAGATTCCTTTAAAATCCTAAACACCTGACCTCATAAATAATAACAGAACCAACACACACAATATCAGCTCAAAAGGACAAAAAATAAACTCTTGATATACAAAGAAAAAATCATATTACTTTAAGAGGCTAAAACATTCATTATTCACACAAAAATGTGACTCACTGAATTTGTCTCGTCTCCGTTTCCATAAAAAGAAAACAGCAACAATCAGAACGAGGACAACAGCAACACTGATGACTGTGACAACAGCGATGTTTGGATTACTAGTTGGATTACTGGGAGGACTGGAAGGACTGATGATAATGAAGAAATCATCTGGAATAAAATTACAACATGTTCATTGTTAGTAATAACTCAAAACGTAACTCTTTTTCCCCATTCTTTTGGCTGATTTTACTACGTCCTGTTTTTGAATTTTTCACTGTTAGACTTGTCTTCCTCTTATTCACCTTAATAATATAATAATAATAATATAATAATAATATATTATATAATAATTATATAAACATTAAATGTACCTGGAACATGTATGTGTGTCTCTCTGCTCTGGTTGGTGTTCCTCTGTTGGACTCTGCAGGTGATGTTGTTGCTGTGTCTCTTCTCCACAGTCACTCTGCTGCTGACAGTATAGAGGTCATCAGGACCTCTGAGGGTCTCTGTAGGTCCAGCAGAGAGGAGGTTTCCCTCACCCTCCAACCACAGCAGCTCAGGCTCTGGATACCAGCCTGCCGACTCACACTGTAACACCACCCTGCTGCTGATGGTGCTGTTAATCTCTGCAGCAGGTGAAGAGGCAGCACCTGAAAAAGAGAACGGTTTGTCTCGCTTATTGTTATTCACATTATAGCTGATGGATTGTGATGAGAGTTCTGACATTAAATTGATGATGATGATGATAATAATACAAAAACTGTACTACTACAGCACCTGAAAAAGAGTACATCTCAGCAACTAAAAGCTGGATTTCCATATAATTTGTTGTTTTTCTTTTCTTCTTCTTCGCTAGTTGACATTTTTCAATGGACTGTACAAGATTTTACTAGAGACGGATAGTGACAGTGACAGGTGTAGATGTAGATATATATATATAGATAATAGATGTGCTGTGGATAATGGGTACGGATCATTAGTGTTGAATTACTTTATCCTTAAGATAAAGCCGCCTGGAATTTGTTCAGTTATTCGGTGGAAGATGTCTAGCCTTGCTAAACATCTGGGTGTATGAAAAAAAAAACATTGGCTGAGGCATTTTCTGTAGATGTTGATATGAAACAATCAGGCTTACAATTCTGTGAGTTGTGAACGGTGTCTGGGATTAAACACTACAGTGAGGAAAATGAAAGGAATTTAATGAAAGATCAACTATTTTAAACATAAAATCCATTTGAAACCATAATATGCTCACTTACCAACAACAAGCTGAACTGTAGTGTCTTTATTTAACTCTGGAAAAAAACATCTGTACGTTCCCTCATCAGACAGTTTGACTTTGGAGATTTTCAGTGACATGTTTCCATTCTTCAGTTCGTCTGTGAACAGAGACGTTCTGTTTGTGTAGGACGGATGTTTTTTAGACTCCAGTTCCACACTGTCACGCCACACGAAGACAAATCTGGGGTTTAGGTCAGGTCTCGCCCACTCCACAGCCATGTCCAAAGCATCCATAACAGGGTCCAGGTTACATGGCAAAATGATGTCATCACCAATCCAAGCCACTACTGGATGAAGAGGACCAATAACCTCTGACTGACCTGAAGAGAAGAAGGTTTCATTTAGTAACTAAGTAAAAGATTGCAGCAAACACAAAATACACATGCCTTAAAAAAAGCTGAAGAGTCACGCTGTATTTGGACCACAAGCTCCACAGGTTACGACCAGGGTTTCCACAGTTTTTCCATAGGCTTACTATCAGTTTACCAAGTATTGTGAAGTACTGTGTAAAATACCTCTGATTTTTATTTAAAGACCAAAAGAAACCATACTTAATACTGTCTGTTTGCTTTTCTTTTTTCTTTTTCTCTAAGGATCCTAACTTTAGTTTTAACCCGAAACAGTCACATAGTACTGTATGGGGTAATCTTATGTAAATAGCAGATATTAACATGATTCAAATTCAACTGCCATAATTCTGTTTTCACTTTGCTAGTCAAGGTGAAACTTTAATGAAATTTAAACCACAGTTGAAACAACATTATAATATCACAATTAAATTACAATATTTTGAGTCACTTATTCATACAAAGATGTGCTGTTATAAAATGTGAATTTGTAATCGAAGGGTTGGCCGGTTCGGAGCCCCAGCTCTGTTTGTCTCGGTGTTGTGTCCTTGGGGCAAGACACTCACCTACCTCCCACTGGGGAGGGCCAGAGGGGGGCCGATGGCGCGATATGGCAGCCTCGCGTCTGTCAGTCCTGCCCCAGGGCAGCGGTGGCTACAACTGTAGCCTCTATCAGTGTGTGAATGTGAGACCCGTCGGGCACAGGTGTAGTCCACATTTTGTGTCAAAAGTGGGGCTTACGCACCCTAAAAGACGACTATTCACACATTTAGCCCATACACTCTTATATTATTTAACCCTTACTAATTTTTATATGTAAATAACTCTTTAACATGCATACATTTTTGATGTTAATTAGTGAAATTGCGTATTGCCCGTACAAAGAATAAGTGTAATATAACTCACCAATAGAGAGACAGACTGGATATACGCTTGGTGGTCGAGTAAACAATCCACGTGGGCGTATTAAACTCGACTCAAGAGGACGAGGAAACATGGGAGGGAGGCGGAATTGGCGCTGAGTGTCAGGTTCATGATAAGGTACAAAAACAGGTCACGAGCACAACACGAGGAAAGGGATATCGGCGGGGACGCCGACATGCAGACGCTCAGGGTTGAGAAGCGGGCAGTCGGATATGGGGACAGGGGGACGGCTGATGCGTCGGGGAAGCGCGTGTAAAGAGAGAAGGGTGGGCAGCAAGGGGGGGAGTAACTAGGTGGGGGCAGGGAGAAAAGGCAGCATGCAGGGAAGGGAACCAGGCGACAAGGATGCAGGGTCGGGGAGGGCTTGTCGCTATGCTCGCACAAGGGGAGGCAGGGGGGGAGGTGGACTTCCTTGCAGAGGACAAGGGCCGGGATGGCGTGAGAGCATTGTGGAGATATCAGTGGCGAGAGCAAACGGGAAATCAGAAAACCAGCAGAGACAGATGGGACACACCTAGGCAGAGCGGTCCGGCAAACGAGGTGAGTCAGCGAAGAGGATGAGAAAGACGCGGCGAAACATGAGACGCGAGCCGGCCATGTCAGCAGGGGACGGTCTGCAAACGGCAGGGAAAAAGACATGAGGTGCGACAGGGAGAGAAACGGCACAAACGTCGGCACAGAAAAGATAGAGATAGTATAGATAGGCACAGGCCGAAGCAGGATCGGACGAAAAAAGCCCCGTTGAGACAGGTACTAAAGAAGGGGATACAGCAGAGACAGGGCGCTCACAAAACCAAAATGCAGCCCAGGCAACGGTCGCGCTCGCAGAGGAGGCCGGGGGGGGGGACCAGCGACGGACAAGACGACAGGGGAGGGTATTGAAAGCGGGTGTACAGGCGTACAGGACAAAGAGGCTAGCGCGCGAGACAGGATAGGAGGATGGTGAACGGTGGGTGGGCCAGTGGGTCAACAGACACACAAACGCACAGAGCGATGGATAAAGTAGAGGGCGCTAAGGAGCGAGTAAGGGAGGAGGAGAGATGAGACAGAGGAGGGCAACGGCAATGCACCAGAGAGGGGAAAGGCAGAGCGCACAACGGGTGGTAGGGCGCAGTATAGCAAGATGGCCGTAGATAGGGGGGTGCATGCGGGGTAAAGCAGGACCCGGAGGCGACGGAACAGAGACTAGGGGGGTGGGGGTGGGGGAAGGAGCAGAGAGCGGGGAGAGAGGGCAGCAACGGGGAGGATGAAGGACACCGGCAAGACGAGCAACAGGGCGGGGGGCGGGGAAGCGGGACGGGGGCGAGAGAGGTAGTCGGTGGAGAATACGGGGTAGGACAGACGAAGAGCAGGCGGGGACAGGGAACGAGATGGACGAAAGGATAGAGAAAGAGAGGCGACACGAAAAGTGCGGGGTGGGCAACCAGAGGAAAGTCGGAAACGGAGGAAGGCGCCACGCCCACAAGGGGGCTGACGGGCCGAGGGGAGCAAAAGTCAGCATAGAGGCGAGCGCGCGAGACGACCAACAGGGGTGGCACAAACAGGGGGAGCAGACCGTACCAAAAAGGCGGTGGCAATGGCCGGAGGAAGAAAGGAAGGAAAAGAAAGTAAACAAATGCAGGGAGGGGGACCAAACGAAGAAAGATACAAGAAGAAAGACAACAAGAGAGGGGAAAAAAAGAAAGAGAGTACAAGAAAAAGAGAAGAAACATAAAGAAGAAAAGATAGGGCAGAACCGGCGTCTGAAAGGAGACGAGGGGACGAAAAAAGAGGAGGGCAGGTGGAAGGTTTGGCCACGCCACACGAAAAAACAGGACCAAGGAAACAAAAGGCTGGAAATGTAAGTGATATTAAAAAGAAAGAACATCTGGAAGAACATTTTTCAAGTAATTAGATTGGTTGGCAACAAGTCAGTAACATAACTGTGTATAAAAAGAGCATCGCAGTGTGGCAGAGTATCTCAAAAGTAAAGATGTGCAGTTCAACAATCTGTAAAAGGACTGTCTACAAATTGTGGAACAATTGTAGGATAATGTTTTACAACGTAAAATTGTGGAGACTTAGAATATCTTATCATGTACAGTACATGATATTATAAAAAGATTCAGAGAATCTGGAGAAATTGCTGTCAATGTACATACACAGAAAAATTAAACAAAAAAAATTCATCACAGTAGAAACCAGAAAAAATATATAAATGCCTTAGCTGTGTAAATATACCATTATAAGAAAAATATTAAGTATGTGATGACAGCAACACGTCTCAAACATGTTGGGATAGGGCCATGTTCACCACTGTGTAGCAGAGCTGTAAACATCTGGAATCTGAGGAGACCAGTTGCTGGACTTTTGGGTGAGAATGTTGTCTCATTCTTGACTGATAAAGGATTTTAGGTACTTAGCAGTCTTCTATCATCTTTGTTGGATTTTGCATTTTATAATGTGCAAAATGTTTTTAACTGGTGAAAAGTCTGAACTGCAGGCAAGTCAGTTAAGAACTTATATTCTATTCTACTATGAAGCAGTGCTGTTGTAAAAGATGTGGTTTTCTATTATCTTGATAAAATATGTAAGGCCTTCCCTGAAAAACATGTCATCTAGATTGGAGCATAAGACCTGTATTTACCTTTAACCACTGATGATGCTTTTCCAAGATGTGCAAGATGCCAATTCTATAGGCACTAATGTAGCCCTGTACAATCAGAGATAACAAGATGGTCCAGAACACGGTGTCCATTTTTTCTTAAAATGACTTAGACCCAGTCATGTACTGTCCTATTGCCAGTTAATTGCCAGTTAATGTTAAATGCAAAGTGTTCCTCCAGTTGTTTCTTTTTAGTAATACTTACTTTTCCAGGATTACCTTTCAAATTCAAAATGTGCTAATATTTTTCATAAAATGGTAAGGGCTTAAAAATAAATAATGTTTTTTGTAGTGGTTGTCTGTCTTTTTGTGTTAGCCCTTTGACAAACTGGCAACCTGTCCGGGGTGTACCCTGCCTCGAGCCCTATGGTAGTTGGGACAGGCTGCAGCCACCCAGTGAGCATTAGTTACATAAGCAGAGGATGGATGGAATCTTTCTTTTGTTCAATAATAAATAAAATATGTGTTTTATGTAATTTGCAAATCATTATCTATTGTATCAATATTACAAATGATTTAACACATTCACTCATGAAGCCAAGCAACTATATCAAAAGTTTAATACTGGCTAAACACCTGTATAAATATACTTAAGTCAAACAGTGTCAGTTTTTCCAGCCTGCAAACCTTTTTTTTTTCCCAGCATGTCATTATATGAGTTTTTGGAAGGTGTGTGCTATTGATATGTACAGTTAAACTATTATGAGATGGCCAGTGTCTGGCTGTCCAGTATGGTAGTCACTGATTATTTTTATACAGTGGACACTCGAGATGGTCCCTTAATCATACATAAATTTAAATATTCATTTCTGTATGTAAACATACGGTTGATTCTGTTCATCTGGACATTTAGGATTTTCTTACCTGGATGATTGAGCATGCATCAAAACATGAATCTACAATTTATCTTTTATTTATATAAATGAATGACTGGATAATTTACCTTGACACAAGGATATCAGACCAAGGACAATACAAGTGTACAAAACACTGAAGACATCAAAGCAAGGATTAAGCATCCTACAGGTCTGGAAAAAAAAAAGAATACAGACAGACACTTAATACTTATTATTTATTATAATTTTCTTCTATGCTATGGATAAACTACTTAAACTGTATTCCTGTTCCCACTAACTGTAATGATATCATAAGGACAAATCAGGTGACGTCACTGTTTTACATTAAGAAGTGAACAACATGGTCCGGTCCGAATAAAGACGTATAACAGGGTGGATCCATCAAATCTTTTAACCCAATTATGCAATAGTTCCGTTCATTTTATTCAGAATGTACTGCTCGAAAAAAGACCTGTTGCTTTCCTTTGTGTACTCCGTCATCTTCGAAGCAGAACAGGCTTCATCTTAGTTTCACTTTCATTTGCAGTTACATTAAAACAGATTTCTATGGAAATGTGTTTTTACATAAATGTGTCTTTTTTTAGATGTGCAGCATCTGGATTATTTAAAAAAAAACGTAATTATTTAAAGCTTAATTCAGTATTTCGTGACGTCCAAATCAAAAGAGAAAGTCCAGCAGGAATTCGGTGACGAAATTAAATGTCCCTGAATTAACTTACAGGCTATGAAAACGAAATGGTCCGATTATATGATGCTAATGTATTTGTATTTATTTTTACAACTTTCTATAATAAAAAAAAGTGAACAAAAAAGTACAAGTGTGGTAACCTGCGCCACTCCCACATGACAAAGGCAGCACTGTCCTTGTTTTAAATTAAATCAAAATAATCTTTTTTTTCTCCTCGAAAGTCCGAGCAGACCACATTATACACATGTATGGAATCATACCTGCAAACCCAGTATTTCGGAAAGCTCCCTGTCAGCGATCAATGACCAAAATCAAAGAAAGAGTAAAGAGTAAATACTCTTTCCGCTCACTTACTGCAAAAGGTGAGCTTCCGTATATCTTTGGCGGCTGGACCGATTAGATTTGTTTACATATTCCACTCTCCGTGTTCCAAATGTTGAATCCGCAGATTCATCATTTTCACTTCAGGGAAAAAAAGGTCTCCAGCTCGTGCAAATGCATATGCGTATCAACATTATATTATCTTCAGACAAGGAAATTATCTTAATTTAATTTATTTATTTATTTTATTTTATTTTTTTTTTTACAAAGTATTCCGCCTGGTAACCCTCTCTTACAGATAACGAGCCGACGTCTTCCTCAAGGCACCACCGATCAGCTCGACTGACCCTGAAGTTACAGCCTGTTCACCTGATAGGGAACAGCTGAAGGGGAACCAAGTTACCTGGCGACGGTCGCGGTTTAATGTGGAACTACGGTGGCTGGGAAGTGCAAAGCGCAACAAATTAAAAAAAAAAAAAAAAAAAAAAAACAGCAACAAATTAAAAATCTGCATCAAATTAAAAACCCACAACAAATTAAAAAAAATGCAACAAATTAAAAAACCGCAACAAATTAAAAAACTGCAACAAATTAAAAATCAATGCTGACTTAACAAAGCTTCAAACCTGCTTTTCAGATGGTCTAATATTTAAAATAAAAAGGTTTCAGTAGAGATCTGTTCTCCACTGTATCACTCTTTTATTTTACACACAACAGTGAAACTAAACTCAGCGGAGACTGCAGCAGAGAGGTCACATACATCACACAGGAAAGAAAAGTGTTGTTTTTCCAGGATTTATTGTTTACGAAGTTTACCTTTGACGTCATGTCCAGGGCCCTGTTTCAGGAAGCCGGTTTAGAAAACTCAGAGTGAAAAACGATACTCAGGGTTGAGTAACCCCGAACTGTCCAACTCGGAATATTCGGTTTCAGAAAGGCTGATAACAATTAGTTCAATCAACGCGGAGTTGCTTTAACCCCAAGTTAAGCTCGCGCACGAGGATACATAAAGCCCTGATTAGTGGAGCACAGATTAAGCGAGTCACCATGGAGACGGAGGGAAAGAAGGCGCGGTCAATGTATTTTACAGCGCTTGAGGCCGAAATTCTGATGGCAGCATATGCCGATAACATGCAAATTTTGCAGAAAAAAAGTAACACAGCCCCAGCTGCAAAAGAAAGGGAGCATGCATGGCAAAACATAGCCGACAGAGTCAATGCGTGAGTGTTAATTTAAACATTGATCTAGGGATTTCCACCCATCTAACACGTTATTTATTATATTTTATTTTTTATTTTATACATTTTATTTTGTGACGTGATGTGAGCGCAGGTGCAACCCAACAGGCCCCAAACGTTTCTGGCAGCAAGTAAAAATGAAATCTAAAAATATAGTCCAAACAGGTAAGGTGTAATTGTATTATGGGCCATAGTGCTTGGTCTGTTTGTCCCATGTAAATCAATTGCAGTTAGAGGCTACATTAATTTTCCTTCTGTAAGCACTTATTGAAATTATCTGAGCACATTACAAGTACATATTTGCTTACTCTGTATGCTCAAATGTGACCCGTTATAGCCAACAGAAAAAAAGCGGAGGCCCGAAAAACAGGTGGGGGTCCTCCACCACCACCACTCACAGAGGCTGAGCAGTTGGCCCTCAGCCAAAACAGTGGGCGCCCTGTGGCCGAAGGCATCTCTGCGGGGACATCCTCTGAGTCAATAACCCTGCAAGACACAAGTGCCTACATAGGGGGTAAATTCAAAATAAGACATGATCTGCATACATCCTGTCTTCACAGTCACCTTTGCAGTGCTACTCATTCATTTGATAAACTCTTTACCATAATGGATTATTTTGTAGTGATGTTATTTTCCTACTGATTTGCCTTCCCTCAGTCTTGGTTGTCTTTGAGAGCAATATGACAATGAAGTGTAAGGTGATTGGTATGTTTTGTTAATTGCCATTTGGTCCCTTGTAAGTTATAGTGACCTGTATAAACCTCATATACTATCAGTTGATGGTGGTGGTGTACTGCATCTGGTGCAGCCTCCTGTTGAGCCAGACCAACATGCAGTTGTGAGTAATACTCCACAGATTACATGAGTTTACAGTAGAACAGCAATGTTGTTTATTTCTTTACTACAGGAAAATAATGAAGAAACATTGACAGCTGTTACAGAGGAGGAAGCAACAGAGACACTTTATGAGGTTTACATCTTTTAATACTTTGTGTACAGGAAATACAGGCGACCAATAAGCCAGTTGAACACAAAATCTGGTTTAGGAACAAAACAGTTTCAATCAAC